>NC_143035.1:1061363-1375227 GCF_057628025.1 Oncorhynchus mykiss | reverse complement strand
GTTCAAAGTCCTGAGGAGAATAAACGAGGTGTGTTACAGGTTACAACTTCCTAGGTATTACCGTATTAACCCCTCGTTTCATGTGTCTCTCCTCAGGCCGGTGGTGGCTGGTACCCTGCAAGAAGGTGAGGTGCCTGAGGTCCCTCCGCCCCCCCTGGACATCGAGGGGTCCCCGGCGTACACAGTTCGGGGCATTCTGGATTCGAGACGCCGGGTGGGGGGCCTACAGTACCTCGTGGACTGGGAGGGGTACGGTCCGGAGGAGAGATGCTGGGTTCCGGTGAGGGACATTTTGGACCCTTCTCTCCTGAGAGATTTCCACCGCCTCCACCCGGATCGCCCAGCACCTCGTCCTCCGGGTCGTCCTCGAGGACGGTGGCGGCGCGCTGCGGGGGCCGCGCGTCAGGGGGGGGGTACTGTCACGACTTCCGCCGAAGTTGGCTCTCCTGCCTGTTCGGGCGGTGCTCGGCGGTCGTCGTCACCGTCCTACTAGCCACCATCGATCCCTTTTTCGTTTGTCTGTTGGTTTTGTCTTATTAGTTTCACCTGTGTGTATTTTAGTTTATTGACGTCCTTATATGTAGTAGGTTGTCCCGCCCTTGTTTCGTGCGGGATTGTTTTGGTTTCATGTATTTTCGTGAATACGTATTGTGTTATTTGCTCCGATACATTTAATCCTGTGTTGGATTATTTCACCCTGTATTTTGGGTTGACCGTGTTTGGTTCCGGAGAATAAACATTCGACTCACTGCACCTGCTCTCTGCGCCTGATTCCACCCACCTTGTTAATACGTGACAGCATGTGTAATGCAGCTGGGCAAAGAGAAAATCCAACCCTGTCCGACAGGGCTATACAGCCTATAATAGACATGGCATGCTTTGTCAAATCCGTCATTGTTATTCAAAGTCATTATTTCATCCTTGGTGGGAGGGGATGGTTGTGAAGTGACTAAATTGGACTGAAGCCCGATATCCTTTCTACTGTAGATCTTGTGATCATTGAGATTCGGCGCACTTGCTTTTTGAATGGTTTGTTAAAACCTCATACAGCTCCCCCCCTACTTTGTGCAATTTCCGCCCAAATCTAACAGGCACAGAACCATATTCTTGGTACCATTTCAAAGAAAACACTCTGAAGTTTGTGGAAATGTGAATTGAATGAGGGAGAATATAACACAATAGATCTGGTTTAGAGAAAACAATGAAAAAAAAACATGTTTTTTCTTTTTCTATCATCATCTTTAAAATGAACAAGATAAAACAAACATTCCGATAGGATGATGGGGACAATTTCAGTGAAAAATATAAGAGGGCAACAGTACTTGTGCAAAGTTTCAGAATGATAACTTCCAAAATGAGTGTGCTACAGGACATTTATCATGAAGTCACCCAGGTGTCCCACACAAGTGGCCAAATTGGTGAAGGTATACATTTTGAAACAAATAACTATATACAAAATACCAAAATGGTATTCTAACACACCCCCCCAAAAAAAATTTAGAGAAAAAATTAAATAAATAAGTAAAAATGGGGAAAAAATGTATTATTGATTAAAAAAATGTATGAAAATATATATATATATACATTTACAAAATAACATGGGGAGCTATTTACACACTTTCAATATTTGGAAGACCCTCAGTCCTCTATCAAATCAAATCTATTTATATAGCCCCAGCCTAAAACCCCAAACAGCAAGCAATGCAGGTGTAGAAGCATGGTGGCTAGGAAAAACTCCCTAGAAAGGCAAAAACCTAGGAAGAAACCTAGAGAGGAACCAGGCTATGAGGGGTGGCCAGTCCTCTTCTGGCTGTGCCGGGTGGAGATCACAGTGGTTGTAGAGGGTGCAACAGGACAGCACCTCAAGAGTAAAAATTAACAGTTTAGGGTTCCATAGCCGCAGGCAGAACAGTTGAAACTGGAACAGCGGCAAGGCCAGGTGGTCCTGACGCATGGTCCTAGGGCTCAGGTCCTCCGAGAGAGAGAATTAGAGAGAGCATACTTAAATTCACACAGGACACCGGATAAGACTCCCATTCGGAGTCAGTGTCACTGTGAAAGAAAATGTTCAGTTAGAATAGTTTCACATATGAGCCCTGTATCAACAGGTATAATAAACAGATATATAGAGAGAGAGTACAGGGAACATAAGGTTGAATACATTATTATGACCTGCTAGATCTACTGTCTCTATTATATTATGACAGACCAGCTAGATCTAATGTCTTTATTATATTACAACAGACCAGCTGTATCTACTGTCTCCATTTCATTTTGGCCATTGTTGTGTAGGCCTGCCCTCCCTTCAACAGCCTCAAATAGGCTATTTCATGTGGGTTGGGGTGGGGCGGCAGACACGCATCTCACATTTCATGACATTACATGTTTATATATTGCTTCTAAAATGTACAAAAAATCACAAATAATATTTTATATTATTAATTTCAAACAAGGGCATTAGCACGATAAGAACTTACCAGTCCAAAACGATGTCCTCTCCCGTTCAAAAAATACTCCTCCACAATCGCTAAATTAATCCTCCTACAGCAATCTCTGTCTCACCTTCCCAATCAATTTATTCTAAAATTGTGTGTACATCTGTATATCTAGACTTAGATTTAGCTTTCCCTGACTTAGTCGCCATAATGATTGATATATAAACAGCTGAATCTGCGTGTTTACCAAACAATGCAATGCGTAATGTGTTTCTCCTTCCGGTATGAAACTTCAATAGCGAATGACTCACTTTACGCTGGAGCTTACTACATGGGTTGGTCTTGCAACACATAAACATGACCTATTGCCGTTTAGCTCAGCTCATTGGCTATCTACCCAGCTAGATTTCACGACGATCAGTGGTCATTGGGTTAAAAGACAGTCAATCAACGAAACAGCGGGCAAATCATTGGTGCACAATGATGTCATTACTTGTTGTCTTCAAATCGGTTTCTTTCAGTCAATACGTCCCGCGAAATGGCCCATCAAGTTTGATTGTGTTACAAACAAACCAGTTGATTGCAGTGAAACCAAACATGACTGGAAAAGTCACGTTCTGTGTGGGTTATTTACCTAGAATGTGTAGTCGAAAATGGAATGAGATGGAATTCACGACACAAGGGGTTCACAAAATGTTTAGTTTTAGGCTATAAAAACAGATTTTATCAAACAAAAGATCATTCATTGTGTAACAATGAGCATTGGAATTGCAAACAGACGAAGATCGTGAAAGGTAAACTATTTATTTTAATGCAGTTTGTGATTATGTTATGCCTGTGCTGGTTAAAATTGTTGTTTTTATAGGGCTCTATGCTCAGATAATCGCATCGTATTCTTTCGCAGTATATCCTTTTTTAAATCTGACAACGCAGTTGGATTAGCAAGATTCTAGGCTTTCGATACACGTGAGACACTTGTATTTTTCATTAATGTTTAATATGACTATTTATGTAGCGATCACTGTATGTTGTGGAATTTCACTGTATGTTGTGGTTCCGTGCGCAGAGAGGTTAACTTTACTCCCCCAGATCTTCATTCAATTAATTGAAAATCATCACTAAAACGTGCATTGCGGTGAGGCCTGCTGCTACCTGTCTCTGATTAATATGGTGCACTTGACAGATCCACCCTATTTTCTTCCCTCTTGCGTCTATCTACAGTACAACCATTTTACTTTCATATGTGCCTAAATATTTTGTTGTGTATTTGTGAATTTGTATTTAGTACCAAAATAATTTAAGATTCTAGCTTTATTCCCTCAAATATTTGGCATTGTGCTCCTACATTTCTCTGTGCGCACCTACATTTATCAACTTTGGCGCACACGTGCTCCTTGAAAAAAAGGTCAGCGTGGAGAATGCCTGGAGAAATCATGTTGAGATGGGAAACACTTTGAGGCATGGATCCGTTGACCCAGAACCAATCTACACCACACCTAAGGAGTAATCATTGAGGAAGCAGACAACATATGTCAGCCCTGCAATAGCCATCAGTCAAACTCCTACATACAGTATTTCTGGTTCTCATATCCACAAGCGGATACCTAGACGGCCATCAAGGAACTTCACTGGACGTTATGCAAACTGGAAACCATATATCCTGAAGCTGCATTTATTGTAGCTGGGGATTTTAATATATATAATCTGAGAACTTGGCTACCTAAATTCTATCCGCAGATCGATTACAATACACGAGTGAGTAACACACTCGACCACTGCTGCTCAATGCATACAAGGCCCTCCTTTTGGCAAATCTGACCATGACTCCATCTTGTTGCTCCCCTCCTCTAGGCAGAAACTAAAACAGGTGCCCATGCTTAGGTCTATCCAATGCTGGTCTGACCAATCACATTCCACGCTTCAAGATTGCCTCGATCACGTGGACTTGGCTATGTTCTGGGTAGCCTCAGAGAATAACATTGACGTTTACGCTGACTCGATGAGCGAGTTTATAAGGAAGTGCATAGGAGATGTTGTACCCACTGTGACTATTAAAACCTTCCCTAACCAGAAACCGTGGATTGATGGCAGCAGTCGCGCAAAACTGAAAGCACGTACCACCTCATTTAATCATGTCAAGGCGACTGGAAACATGGCCGAATACAAACAGTATAGTCATTCCCTCTGTAAGGCAATCAAACAAGCAAAGTGTCAGTATAGAGCCGCAATTCAACGGCTCAAACAAGAGACGTATGTGGCAGGGTCTACAGACAAATACGGATTATGTCACAGGAAGGCAAACAAAACCATCAAGGACAATAACCACCCATCATCCCGCTTCCATCCAGAAGGCCAGGTCAGTACGGGTGCATCAAAGCTGGGACAGAGAGATTGAAAATCTCAAATCCATCAGATTGTTAAACAGCCACTACTAGCACAGAGAGGCAGCTGCCTACCTACAGACTTGATATCATTAGCCACATTAATAAATGGATCACTAGTCACTTTAATAATGCCACTTTAATAATGTTTACATGTCTCGCATTACTCATCTCATATGTGTATACTGTATCCTTCACTGTCTATTGCATCTTTGCCGCTCTGTCACAGCTCATCCATATATTTTATACTTATATATCCTCGTCCCATTCCTATTAGATATTATGTTTTCTTGTGGAGTTCTTAGATATTACCTGTTAGATACTGCTGCACTGTCGGATCTAGAAGCAAAAGCATTTCGCAACACATAAAATAAAATCTGATAACCATGTGTATGTGACCAATAATATTTTATTTTATTTGAAGAGAATAAATAACAGACGAAGATCGCCCCCTACCCAATGAACAACAAGCCCCAAAGTACCCATAAATCTATTACGCAATTATGTTTCTCAGATAGAATATTGTTTGGGTCCCCCTTGTTTGTATGTTTTGTGAATAGTCATTATGCTAGCCGGTATGTGTTGTTCATTATGTCATGTGAGGAGCTTAGGGCCCTGCTCTGCTCGCAGGAAGGAGCCAGCAGCTGGTGAGGAACCAGGTCCGGATGGAGCTGCAGTGAGCCTTTAAATCCTGCAGGAGCCATGGCAGCTACCGCAGCACAGATTAAAGCTGTCCACCCTATGCACTTGAGCACAGCGATAAGCCTGACAGAGTGCATTGGAACATAAAAGCTACACATTTTACCATTAAAAAATTCTGTGGCCTGCCATTGGTAAACAATGTAAGCAATCTGGCGGGTGACCATTTTGAGGATATAAGAGTTACCATCACCTCTAAGCGTGTTATGTGATATAAAAGTGCACTGCTTCCAATGTAATGAGAAAACAGCGTACAGTATGTCACGCCCTGACCTTAGTATTCTTTGTTTTCTTTATTATTTTGGTTAGGTCAGGGTGTGACATGGGCGATATGTGTGTTTTTGTCTCATCGAGGGTGTTTGTACTGTCTAGGGGTTTTGTAGATTTATGTTGTTTTTTCCATCTAGGGGTTTATGTAGGTCTATGGTTGCCTAGATTGGTTCTCAATTAGAGGCAGGTGTTTATCGTTGTCTCTGATTGGGAACCATATTTAGGCAGCCATCTTCTTTGGGTATTTCGTGGGTTATTATCTATGTTATGTTGCATGTTAGCAAATTGTTTATATTGCGGTCACGGTCGTCTTATTCGTTTTTTTGTTTAAGTGTTCTTCATTAATAAAGAAGAATGTATTCTAACCATGCTGCGCTTTGGTCTACTCCATACGACGATCGTGACAGTATGGGTTATCTGAATGAGATCTGTTACACATTAAATTGACTTGTGTTTGTGCATTCGTGCTTGTGTGTGTATACAGTGCCTTCAGACAGTATTCACACCCCTTGACAATTTCCACATTTTGTTGTGTTACAGCCTGAATTTAAAATGGGTAAAAAAAAGTGTTTAAATCAGTATGTTTGTAAATTATGTCATAAATAAGACTGGTGGCGTTTTGCCACACATGCAGCTAACAAAAAAAAGGGAAATGTCTGCTCTATCCAAAATTAGAACAAACTAATTGCAGCATTACTGCAAAAAATTGAAAATTAAGAAAGTAAGGAACTTGTCTGTTGGCCCTGCATTAAAGACCAAAATTGGTTAAAGAAAATTGTGATAAATAAAAAAGTATACCAGTTTCTTTTATAAATGAAAAAATTGACAGCTGTGCCATACAGATTTCAAAAGAGTTGGGAAGAGATTTTCGATGTACCGTGGCACATGGTTTATTAACTGATACCGAAAAAGACGCTGGATTCAAAACAGTTTTCAAATGTAAATTATTATACGTTATATATGGGGGATACAACTATCCCAGCTCTGCAGATTTTGCTGCGAAGAGACAGAACCATTAGATAATTTGCTTTGATACTGTCAGGTAGCCTAGTGGTTAGAGCGTTAGGCCAGTAACTGAAAGGTTGCTGGATCAAATCCCTGAGCTGAAGAGATCAAAATCAGTCTTTCTGAGCATCAAATTTCATTTGTCACATACACATGATTAGCAGATGTTAATGCAAGTGTGGCAAAATGCTTGTACTTCTAGTTCCGACAGTGAAGTAATATCTAACAAGTAATCTAACAATTCGCCAATACCTACCTAATACAGACAAATATAAAGGGGTGAATGAGAATATGTACATGCGGATGATCGATGGTCGAGCGGCATATATATGGTATAAAATACAAGATATACATGTGATATGAGTAATGTAAGATACGTGAACCATACGTGATCCATTTATTAAAGTGGCCAGTGATTGGGTCTCAATGTAAGCAGCAGCCTCTCAGAGTTAATGACTGCTGTTTAGCAGTCTGATGGCCTTGAGATAGAAGCTGTTTTTTAATCTCTTGGTTCCAGATTTGATGCACCTGTACTGATCTCGCCTTCTGGATGGTAGCGGGGTGAACAGGTAGTGGCTCGGTTGGTTGATGTCTTTGATCTTTTTGGCCTTCCTGTGACATCGGGTGCTGTAGGTGTCATGGAGGGCAGGTAGTTTGGTCCCAGCGATGCATTGTGCAGATCGCACCACCCTCTGGAGAGCCTTGCGGTTGAGGGCAGTGCAGTTGCCGTACCAGTTGGTGATACAGCCCGACATGATGCTCTCGATTGAACATCTGTAAAAGATTGTCAGGGTTTTCGGTGACAAGCCAAATTTCTTCAGCCTCCTGAGGTTGAAGAGGCACTGTTGCGCCTTCTTCACCACACTGCCTGTGTGGGTGGACCTTCAGTTTGCCTGTGATGTGTACGCCAAGCAACTTAAAACTTTCCACCTTCTCCACTGCTGTCCCTTTGATGTGGACAGGGGGTGCTCACTCTGCTGTTTCCTGAAGACCACGATCAGCTCCTTTGTTTTATTGACGCTGAGTGAGAGGTTGTTTTCCTGACACCACACTCTGTGTGCCCTCACCTCCTCCCTGTAAGGCCACTAATGTTGTGTCGTCTGCAAACATGATGATTGAGTTGGAGGCGTGCATGGCCACGCAGTCGTGGGTGAACAGGGAGTAAAGGAGGGGGCTGAGCACGCACCCTTGTGGGGCCTCCAGTGTTGAGGGTCAGCGAAGTGGAGATGTTGTTTCCTACCTCCACCACCTGGGGGCAGCCCGTCAAAGTCCAGGACCCAATTGCACAGGTCAGGGTTGAGACCCAGGGCCTCTAGCTTGATGATGAGCTTGGAGGGTACTATGGTGCTTAATGCTGAGCTGTGGTCAATGAACAGCATTCTTACATAGGTATTCCTTTTGTTCAGATGGGATAGGGGGGTGTGATGGTGATTGCGCCGTCTCTGGACTTGTTGGGGCGGTATGCAAACTGAAGTGGGTCTTGGGTGGCCGGTAAGGTGGAGGTGATATGATCCTTGACTAGTCTCTCATGACCTAAATACATTAGTCATGTGGAGATGTGGCAGTTAACCGACTGTTCCCGTTCGCCGAAGACGTGGATGTTGATTATGGCAGCCCCCCGCACCTCTCTGATTCAGAGTCCTGATAGGTGATATGAAAAGTAATGGCCAATCGGTAATTTACGATCTATAGAAACTATGAGAATTCCTAGCGGGTCAGAAGTTTACATACTGTCACGACTTCTGCCGAAGTTGGCTCCTCTCCTCTCGGTTGACTTCACCTGCTTTCTAGCCATCGCCGCTCCATTTTTCATGTATCCATTTGTTTTGTCTTGTTCCCTGCACACCTGGTTTTCATTCCCCAATCAATTCATATGTATTTATTCCTCTCTTCCCCATGTCTTTGTGTAGGATTGTTTGTGTTATCTGTATTTTGATATTGTGCATTACTTTTTGTCTATGTTCCATGTTTTGAGCACATTTTATGTTATTTTGTGCTGTCATTTTGACTGGAATAAAAAGTGCGCCTGTTTACTACACTCTGCTCTCCTGCAACTGACTTTGCTTCCAATACAAACTCCTAACACATACACTCAATTAGTATTTGGTAGCATTGCCTTTAAATGGTTAACTTGGGTCAAACGTTTTGGGTAGCTTTCCACAAGCTTCCCACAATAAGTTGGGTGAATATTGGCCCAGTCCTTGACTTTGTTGTACTTAAGCGATTTTTGCCACAACTTTGGAAGTATGCTTGGTGTCAATGTCCATTTCGAAGACCCATTTGCGACCAAGCTTTAACATGATGTCTTGAGATGTTGCTTCAATATTTCCACGTAATATTCCTCCCTCATGATGCCATCTATTTTGTGAAGTGCACCAGGCCTATTTTGTGAAGTGCACTGCAGCAAAGCACCCCCACAACATAATGCTGCCACCCCAGTGCTTTATGGTTGGGATGATGTTCTTCGGATTGCAAGCCTCCCCCTTTTTCTTCCAAACATAACAATGGTCATTATGGCCAAACAGTTATATTTTTGTTTCATCAGACCAGAGGACATTTATCCAAAAGGTAACATCTTTGGCGGTTTTGGAGCAGTGGCTTCTTCCTTGCTGAGTGGCCTTTTAGGTTATGTCGATATAGGACTCGTTTTACTGTGGATATAGATACTTCTGTACCTGTTTCCTCCAGCATCTTCACAAGGTCCTTTGCTGTTGTTCTGGGATTGATTTGCACTTTTTGCACCAAAGTATGTTCATCTCTAGGAGACAGAACGCGTCTCCTTCCTGAGTGGTATGACAGCTACATGGTCCCATGGTGTTTATACTTGATTACTATTGTTTGTACAGATGAACATGGTACCTTCAGACATTTGGAAATTGCTCCCAATGATGAACCAGACTTATGGAGGTCTACATTCTTTGAATAATCTCAAATATAAAATATTTTTGGATTTGTTTAACACTTTTTCAGTTACTACATGATTACATATGTGTTATTTGATAGTTTATGTCTTCACTATTATTCTACAATGTAGAAAATAGTGAAAACAAAGAAAACCCTGGAGTAGGTGTGTCAACTTTTGACTGGTACTGTATACAGTATATATATATATACACTGCTCAAAAAAATAAAGGGAACACTAAAATAACACATCCTAGATCTGAATGAATGAAATATTCTTATTAAATACATTTCTCTTTACATAGTTGAATGTGCTAACAACAAAACCACACAAAAATTATCAATGGAAATCAAATTGATCAACCCATGGAGGTCTGGATTTGGAGTCACACTCAAAATGAATGCCAAACGTTCTGCACGGTGTTGGGCTGTAAGCACAACCCCCACCTGTGGACGTCGGGCCCTCATAACACCCTCATGGAGTCTGTTTCTGAGCAGACACATGCACATTTGTGGCCTGCTGGAGGTCATTTTGCAGGGCTCTGGCAGTGCTCCTCCTGCTCCTCCTTGCACAAAGGTGGAGGTAGCGGTCCTGCTGCTGGGTTGTTGCCCTCCTACGGCCTCCTCCACGTCTCCTGATGTACTGGTCTGTCTCCTGGTAGCGCCTCCATGCTCTGGACACTACGCTGACAGACACAGCAAACCTTCTTGCCACAGCTCGCATTGATGTGCCATCCTGGATGAGCTTCACTACCTGAGCCGCTTGTGTGGGTTGTAGACTCCGCCTCATGCTACCACTAGAGTGAAAGCACCGCCAGCATTCAAAAGTGACCAAAACATCAGCCAGGAAGCATAGGAAATGAGAAGTGGTCTGTGTTTATCACCTGCAGAACCACTCCTTTATTGGGGGTGTCTTGCTAATTGCCTATAATTTCCACCTGTCTATTCCATTTGCACAACAGCATGTGACATTTATTGTCAATCAGTGTTGCTTCCTAAGCGGACAGTTTGATTTCACAGAAGTGTGATTGACTTGGAATTACATTGTGTTGTTTAAGTATTCCCTTTATTTTTTTGAGCAGTGTATATATATAAAAACACACATCACATTTTTGAATGCACTGGGCCTTTAAATAACAATGAATTGTGGCAAAGAAGCAGAAGACCACATATGCCAGCCCTACTGTAGTTATATCATTAATCATCCTCAAGCATTTTACAGTCAGTCCATGATTCAGTCAGAAGTTAATACCTTTTACCCTTGGTGACCCTATAGAGAGCACACTTGTTTCAGTGCAATCGTTAATTTTGTGTCAGTGGAATGTGCTAGAAGGGGTAAGTTTCAGGACTGGGTTTCATGGATAATTAGTCCCCTGTGAGATAGCTTTGTTTGGTTGTTTAAGAGCCTGGCTAGTAGACAACATGAAAAACAGATTCCTGGGCTGACAATACATTGCACCTGAGAATAATGAACTACTTCTCCTACCTAATGTGCCATGTGCTTATCACCAATATACACATGTTAAAATAATTCCCGGATGTTCACCCTTTCCTATATCTGTGTACTAATAATATACCGTGCAAGTGTCATGTTCCAACTCATTATGTGGGTAATAGAGCTAAACACATTATGTTGCCTTGCTATTAAAAAAAGTAACTTGGTCAGAGGGGACATTTTAATTCTGGCTTCCAAAAAGCCGTTCAGTCCAAAATAGTATTCCGTACGAGCCTGGGACTTTGGGTCCCTTAAAACAAAACAGAATATAATGGGATTTTTTTCAACCTCCTTGGTGGAAAAAAGACAAGTGAGCTCATTTTGATTTGTGTTTCTTTTTCTTTTAACTCAGCTGAAAGATCAAGGATCAAAGCCTCAGAGGTAAGTGTGCTGCAGACAGATCAAGAGTTTAGCCGTCTGAAATTGTAATTTGGCTGTTCCATCACTCTTCTTCACAGAGAAGCGATCTGAGGTTGGTGAGAAGTCCCCTGAGCCTTACCGAATTTAGTAACCAAGGAGATATATTGGACAAAATCTTTTTCAGTATTTGATTTGTTTGTATTTACATCCCGCGTGCCCAAGAACATAATTCCAGTTTGTCATCTCAGATTTTTACCCTCATATATGAAGCGGAAACAGTTCAAAAAGGAAACCCGAGTGCCCCACCTCAGCTGACACATCAGCTGAGATGGTAACAATTAGAGGCTAGTATCAATTACACCTACCTTATTGGGTAGGTATTTAAGCTTTACAGATCTGCCCTCTCATTCTACTGCCGTTTGCAGCTACTGCTACTATGGGCTGGTTCTTGTTATGCATCAACGCTGCTGTGTAACTAGATGTTTCTCACTACAGTGCTGTGTTCTGATATTTGTGACCCGATTCAGGAAATTAGGCGTATGTCGCAAGTCACAACTTCACAGGAGAGCTGTTTGAACATAAAACATTATTTTTTTTACCAAAATGCGTTTTTTGACAGAAATGCCTTCTCGAACATGTTAACTTTCATGTGCCTTAATATCAAACTTGTATGCCATTTGTAAATATGAATAAAATTGTTAAATTACAAGCCTAGTTGGTTTAGCCAGAAAAAAGGTCAGCAACCTTCCCACTCACTAGCCATGATTGCCTGAGATAATGAGTGGGCTGGACATGCCGAGAGATGAGTTTGGATTGGTCTGCCATATAGCACACGTCTGTCTACTGGAGCTGGTCAGTATGTCTAGGTAATTGTGTCAAACGTGGCTTTTTAAATGTATCATGTAGTAAAACTGCATAAACCTAATGTCAAGTTAAAGTGTACTGTTAGCTAGCTAAAGTTAGCTGGCTGGCTTGCTAGCTAAAGTTATGTGTATGCTCTCCACTTTCTGGAGGCCCGAGTTTTGAAATCAGTGGAATTCGAGTATGATAGCTAAGGAGATGGAGAAAACACCAGTCTGGAATACATCGTCAAACTAAGGGCAACCATGCATGGCATCAGACAGGAGACGCATCCAACTATGATGTGTACTGGTAAAATAGTCTAGCTAGCTACATTTTCAAATAAATATTACACGTTTCTAATTTTGACAGAAAGTGGTTTAATTTCATGTGTACTGTTAGCCAGCTGACGTTAGTTGGCTGTATGATCTTATTCTTCGTACCTCAGACACATTTGCTTGACTAGGTAAAGCCATAGAACCTGGTTGGTTTGAAAAGAATGTGAATTAAGACTAATGTGAATAGTGTCTTAATAATAAAGGAGTCTTTTTGCACCAGGTATGGTTGTTTTAAACATTTGCCAGATGTAAGTTTTTGTTTGTTTTAGTTTTTTTTCATGCAGATTCATGCAGGGTAGTAATGTCATGAGTTGAGATTATGGTCCATTGTTTAGCTAGCTAGCTAACGTAAAGTAACTCCCTTTTGCACATTGCGCCATTCCGTACAATCGACCATATTTTAGGGCCCATAAAACGTAATTCTTCCAGATCAACTGTAATATCAATACCATTGTAAAGCAACATTTCTCCCCTTTCCAACAAAATCATGATGCCCATCTCTGCATGATTCAAGAAGGCAATGAGCTCCGTCGGGTCTTTTGAAAAATGGCAGGTGGGGAAGCTAAACCTATTGCGTGATAGGTTTAGCTTCGCTTGGGGAAACAGCTTTTTTCACTCTGTCCAACTTATCACCTTATCGCCTCTAAAATGTAAATAAAACACAATAAAGAGTTTATATAACGTGTCATTACATACCTATTTGAAGGTTTGTGTCGAATTTGAATCAGGTTTTTAGGGCAGTGCTAAATTGATCTTCAGAAGTAAGCAGTGGCTTTTGAGAGTCATGATAGCTTGCAGTGATGAAGCAAAATA
Source organism: Oncorhynchus mykiss (assembly GCF_057628025.1). NCBI lineage: Eukaryota > Metazoa > Chordata > Actinopteri > Salmoniformes > Salmonidae > Oncorhynchus > Oncorhynchus mykiss. The sequence continues at coordinate 1,361,690 of NC_143035.1, read as the reverse complement.
TGACTAGGTATCCCCCCTTACACTGTCTCTGTCTTGTTACTAAACGTTGAGAGAAGTGCTACACCTGGTGGAGACAGGCTGTAAGACAATATTAGTTGCTTTATGCATGCTGTACGTTACGCCATGACACATCACGATGTAACGTACAGGTCGGAGGGGTCCGTTTTTTTCAACTTTTCTCCAATACTATAGACCATTACCATGTCAATCAATGCTTGAATAGAAACGTAGTTCACACCCCAGATTTTGATGTCAACACAGTTGCTACAGTCCCATTCGTTTTATTTTCAGCCTCGTTTGAATGTCGCGGTTGCGCACATTTGTACGGAATGGGGTTAGCGTTTTGTTACATGTCTTAACAAAAGACTCCATGCAAGTATCCATTTAAATAGAATGCAACTGTTGAAAGGCGTACTAGCTGGTAAATTCTAGTTGGTGAATAGTGCCTAACGAGCTCTGCTAGGGGAGTAAAATGGTCAGTGGGGTGGTCTCTCATTTTGCGTCTGGAAGTAGCGAGCCAATGTTAGCCAGTTAGCGTGGGTGCTTGACTGTCATTGTGAGGTCAGAGCTTTCGGAACAACCCTACTTATTGGCCAGAGTGTCCAGTGTGCACTCTGAACGCAAAGCGCTCGGAATTTACAAATGGACAATCTGACAGCACAGTTGCAGTCACCAACGCACTGGATAACATACTGTAACAGCCTAACCAGGTCTGCCAGGGTGAGTAATGTTCAGTGAGCTGTTGTCTCTCTCTTAGATATCTGGAAGAAGCTGGCAATTTAGTACAGAATTCACGGATTAACCCTTAAAGAGATGGGTGGGGCTAAGGCTTAAGAGGGTGTGAACAATGCTGAATGGGTGTAGTTAAAGAAGGGCACTCCAATAGTAATACCAAAACATTGAAAGATGGTTTTCTCAAAAGTTAGTTTACAAGTTGATCAACTTTCAAAGCATAATTACTTTCCTGTTGTTTCCTCAAATGCAGTGTATGATATACAATTTTGTAACTGAGTCTCTACTTTTATCCAATGTAAAAAACTAATTCAAATGTTGCTACATAAGACTGAATCCAAATGGTGAGTCACATTTTCTTTGCGAATATCACTAGCTGTGTTTGAACCTTGTCTGTGTTGTTCAATATGCTCATGTTGCAATGTTTAGCTGCTGCGGGGATGTCGCTCATTGCAAGGATCAACCAAGTTGCTGCTCTACTGTTGTCAGTTGATAGTGGTTAGAAATGACCTAGGCTCGGGAGTAGCCTATCATATACAGTGCCTTGCGAAAGTATTCGGCCCCCTTGAACTTTACGACCTTTTGCCACATTTCAGGCTTCAAACATAAAGATATAAAACTGTATTTTTTTGTGAAGAATCAACAACAAGTGGGACACAATCATGAAGTGGAACGACATTTATTGGATATTTCAAACTTTTTTTTTTTTTTTTTTGTGGTGCAACAATACCCTGAGTAGGCACTCTGGCTGGTTCAGGTGAGTCTGAAGCACTTTCCACATTTGTATGTTGGTGCAGTGGATGTTCAGGTGATGGCTCGTAGTCATGATAGGTCTCCAGTAGCTGATCTTGGTTTGTCACTTAACAGGAGTCATCTCTGAGGTTGGTTCCTGGCAACAGTTGCACCATGCCACAGTGCCCTGAATGGAGTTCTTCAAGCACCTGCCTTCTTAGTGGCAGTGGTATGATGACTCGAAAACCCCATAGCAAGCATCCAAACTGAACTGTGAGCTCGTTTCTCCTCACTAGGTAAGGTTGTAGGCTGTCTGACATCTCTCCCTCTTTTCCACGAGTGACAATGTCTATGACCTCAGACGTCACTGGATCAGTGTGAGTGAACTTTTTCACTTGGACAGATGTAACTGGGGCATTTGTCACTTCCTTGAACTAGAAGATTTCAGCCTGGGAGTGCTCAGTGTGTGCGACAGGTAAGGGAATCCTTGAGAGGCCATCTGCATTGTAGTGCTGCTCAGACCTTCTGTACTTGATATCTTACTGGTGAGCAGATAACAATAAAGCCGATCGCTGTATGCGACGGAATACCGGTATGGGGACCAAAGATGGAGGTGTGGGGTCCATGGTCCATCAGAAGTGTGAATTGTCGGCCAAAAAGAAACTGATGAAATTTCTTAACTCCAAACAAAATGGCGAGTGCTTCACGCTCTCTGTGCATAATAGCTCTCGGCTTTACTTAAGGTCCGTGATACGAAAGCAATTGGCCTTTCCTCACTTGATGGCATGATGTGTGAGACAACCGCACCAACGCCATACGCCATCACATGCCATACATGAAGGGCACTTTTCAGCATTTGCTGTATGATCGATGAGAGTCTCCCTTACTAGATGTCTGCGAATGTTTCTAAATTCGCTGACGGCGGCGGGCCGTGCCCCGGGGTCAGATCTTCCAGGAAGTCATTGAACGAAGTCTCTCTGACATTCGGTTTCCATTTTATAAAATGTTCAAATTTTGGTCATTCGTCCACTGTCCCGGTAAATTCCACCAGATGGCGAACGGAATCTTATTGCAAATGTACAAAACATCACCAATCACGACATGGCCATTTCTCCTAAACGGAAAAGACTTCGAAGACGAAACTTGGTGAGCATAGATTTTGACTAATGGGCTGTTAGCCCAGAAACAAGATGGCGTTGAGGCCTCAACACTTTTTGAGTTAAGGCCATTTTTCTGGGATTAAAGGTAAAAAATGAAAATAGAGCGCTAATTTGACTGCTTCACGTCAAAGTACATGAACCTACGGTGTCAGGAAAAAAAGAACCAGCCATTAATCTATCATAATTTAAGATAAATTGTATGTACAATTGGTGATGCTCAAAGAAATTTGTTTTTTTCTTTAAAAAGTTACAGATGTGGTGTGTTCAGACGAATCCATTAAGGCGGGTTTCGGGAGCTCTGCGAGATTTCTGTGATTTTCTGAAATCACACACTCATTCAACCCTCTGTAAATCAGTCAGATCTTAACGTAAGAGCCTACCCCAAAGATAATATGTGTTCACTTTCAGCTTCCTGTGTCAACCGGAAGTGCCTTAAATTGGGGTCATAGGGGCTGTTTCGAAGGGTTAAAAAGGTCAGATATTTTCAAAACTTCATATGTGTGATTAGGCAACCCTCATGAACTGTAAAACAGTAATTTCTCCCAACAGATGTCAAAGAAAATCTCTCTCACACACACACACAGCAAGGATGGAGTGACACAGTGTGCGGCTTAAAGACACAGAGAGCCTGCAATGGCATTATTATAATCTCTAGGCTGTGCCGAGTTCAACGAGATGCCCCGCTTGACCGTAGTTCACTCGGTCTGAGTGCAGCGACCGTGAAAAAAGTAGGCCCATAATGAAGCCTGGCCCTAAATTTCAGGTGGTTTTGGGTGACAGCGGGAGAACCGTTAGGGTTAGAAGCAGAATTCGATCTCAGGAACGTTCCTGAGGTCCTCCCGATCTGTGCAAGCCTAACCTTGACCGTGTGGCATTAACCCTTAACAGTGAAAAGAAGGTGTTTACTTCAAACAGTTTGCAATGACTTCTCTCCCCATATAGGAATATTTTTTTTACATTTTCAAAATTTGACCCTTGGGTCTTGACTTGATGTGCATTTGCAATATGAAAATTTACTGTGGAGTGCACGCGATATCTTTTGGATTTTTACTGTGTGACACTTGGCATTTGCCACATGACAATTGCCATAAGCGTTGAATGAAATGCCGTCCATTTGAATGGTATTGGATATCGTGTATATGTTTCGTACGGTGCGAATATGTTCCCATTCATTTTTGTCCATTTCAGGAGGGTCTTCCCTTACAACTGTAATGGCAAGTTGGGGTTGAAGTGGGTTAGGGCCTCTGACTGAGCTAAGGCTGTTTTCACTTTTTTGAAGGCCTCCTCACATCTGTCTGTCCACTTCCACTGTTTGGTTTTGTTCAAAAGTTCATGCAGTGGCTTTAACATGTTAGCTAGGTTTGGCAAACTTTGCGTTGTTTGTCGATAGTCCTAAGAATGATCTCAGGTGACTCACGTTCTGTGGGGATGGAGCTTCCGCAACGGCCTTCACTTTTGATGGCGCCTTGTGGAGCCCCGAACTGTCGATGATGTGGCCCAGGTACTCAGAGGATCGGAAAAACTTGCATTTGTCTTTCCGGACCCTCAGACCGTACTCCTCCAGTCTCTGTAGTGTAGCGTTCAGGTTTCTCAGGTGCTCCTGCTTGTCTTTGCCGGTGATGAGTAGATCATTGAGGTAACATTGGACCCCAGTGAGCCTGCTCAGTATCTGGTCCACAGCTCTCTGAAACAAGGAAGGAGCTGAGGTGATTCCAAAAGGAAGCCTCCGGTATCTGTACAGTCCTTTGAGAGTCACTATGGTCAACCAACACTCCTCTGCTTGGTGACCTGGTTTCCCACAGCGATAGCATGGCTTGCCACTTCCTGCCTAGTTTTTTAACTCCATTGACACCTTATGCACTTGGGTTGATGCACTTAGCTGTTGTGTGTCTTTATTTGCCATTTCCATTGACGTACTCACTTCTGTAGCTCTCTGCAATGTTAAGTTACTCTCAGTCAAAAGGCGTTTCTGAATTGCCTCGCTGCGCATGCCACATCGCCCAAATTCACAGTGTTAAGATAACCGTTTCAATACAGCCACAAACTTTGAGATATATTTCCCCTCCTCTTGATTTCTCTTATGAAACCTGAATCTCTACGATTTTCAGTGGTTTGGGAGAATAATGTCCTTTTAATGTGGCCACAATTTCATCACATTATTTATCACCAGGTTTTTCAGGCATTACTAGACTGTACAGTAGATTGAATGTTTTTCCTCCCATAACAGTCAAAAATGTTGGCACAATGACTTCTGCTTAAATTCCATTTGCCATCACAAAGTACTCAACACTTTCTGTGTAAGAACTCCATTGTTCCACAGATTCATCAAATGTTTCTATATTTCCAACCAATGCAGATATTTTCAGTTTATTTTTCTTTCTCACACTTTTCAGACGGTCCCTTACTCCCAGACTATTTTTTAAAACTTGTAACTCACACTGACTTCACATTCTCCCGCAGCAAAACTCTTCCTATCCCTCGAGGGTCTCGTTGCTATGACATCAAAAGCTAGTTAGCATCACTCGACTGTCTAGCTCCCCGCGTTTTGTTTGTGTCTTTCTATAGTGGGAAAAAAAATACGAATTTAACTTTCTGTCTAAGACAATGAGCATAGACGTGAGACCGTTTCTTCCTCGTCACCAGTTTTGTTGTATAGCACACTGTATTACTTATACAACTAATATAAGGACAGGACATGAGACGGGAGTAGAAATGAACGTGGGCATTGTTTAATGCGCTTCACAGGAAGAACATTCCAAGCATTTCAACGGTAGGTAAGCAAGGGGGGTTACAGGTGCCATAAAGGGACACAACTAGAATATCAATACACAACACTATCTGTGATGGGTTATATTTTACAGGACATCCCAGTCACATTAGTACTGACTTGTGCTAGCAGACACACTTAAATGTTGTACAAATCATTGACTATGGTTATTATTATTGGAACCATATTTCCTTACACACGTTAAAATAGAACGCATTCAACTCGCAGACTGGTATGGATTATTGCGCTTGTATTGCTACACTCCTGATGGTTTCTGCTCTGAGCGATCAGAGTATGTCTTCATTAGTGCATATTTGTTGCATGAGTCGCACAATTAGCTTAGATTTACGGTATAATTTCTGCCAATGTCATTATATTTACTTCATTCTGATTGTAGATTTGGGATGTTTATCAGCATATCTAATCATGTGTCATGCATGATGTGGTCCTTCCTGTCCATATTGTGTTCTCGTAGTATTTTTCTAGTGACTGGTCTTATGTTATCCATATGCTATTGTAGCGATCACGTCATACTAGTACTCGTAGGGTTAGGGGCGGCAGGGTAGCCTAGTGGTTAGAGTGTTGGACTAGCGACCAAAAGGTTGACAAACTGACAAGGTAAACATCTGTCGGTTCTGCCCCTGAACAAGGCAGTTAACCCATTGTTCCTAGGCCATCATTCAAAATAAGAATTTGTTCTTAACTGACTTGCCTAGTTAAATGAAGGTGAAATAATTCATTTTCTGTGTTATTTTCATGTCTTACATACTATTTATATTAAGTGTTTAGGCTGCAACTCTTAATGCTGTTGTGAATGCTCGCACATTCAGGTTAGCTGATATTCTTTGCTTAATTTTCTCCACCAAGTATGCATATGGCATGGCTGGCAATATTGCATTGTGGGAGCATGTGCTGGTTATAGTGCTGCACATAGTGGTAAAGCACGCAGTGAGGTTGTGGTTACTTAGAGGGCAACACTAGCTATTCCTTCCACAGCATCTGCTGGAGCATTGAGTACGATAGCAATAATTTTAGGATAGTAGTATGCAAGTTTCTGTGTTTGCATGCATGCTTGTACATAGTGTGTGTGTGTGTGTGTGTGCAGGCATCTAATACTCTGATGCAACTTGTGCTCGTCCAAATGTGTGGGTGCTTCATGAACTGTTCAGCAGTCAAGTAGCATGACATCTTGTGCTCCTTGAATGGCATTAGCCTGTCATCAGGCTAAACATTACTGGGTCATTTCATAACTAGCATATATTCACAGGAGTACAGTCTCATTTTAAATGGATGCCTAACCCTAACCTTTCTTCGTCAGATTTTAAGTTATCACTCTGAACCTTAGTGGGGATGCTGACACGTATAGCTGTGTGATGACTAATAAAGGCTTGTTATAGTGTCAGCATGTTGGAGGGGCTGTTGATACTAGCATTACCTAGCATGTTGGGTTGCAATGGCGCCAGAAGGGATGGCTGCCGTTTTATGGGCTCTTAACCAACCGTGCTATTTTGTTTGTTCGTAACTTGTTAACTTATTTTCGTACTACACCGGCTCCATTGCTCATCGGATGTGGCAGGGCTTGCAAACTATTAGACTACAAAGCGAAGCACAGCAAGCTGCCCAGCGACCCGAGCCTACCAGATTAGCTAAATTACTTCTATGCTGGCTTCAAGGCAAGTAACACTAGAACATGCATGAGAGCATCAGCCGTTTCGGACGAATGTGTGATCACGCTCTCCGTAGTCGATGTGAGTAAGACCTTTTTAACAGGTCAACATTCACAAGGCCGCAGGTCCAGACGGAATACCAGGACGTGTACTCTGAGAATGCGCTGACCATCTGGCAAGTGTGTTCACTGACATTTTCAATCTTTCCCTATCTGAGTCTGTAATACCAACATGTTTCAAGCAGACCACCATAGTCCCTGTGTTCAAGAGCACTAAGGTAACCTGTCTAAATGACTACTGACCTGTAGCACTCATACGTCTTTAGCCATGAAGTGCTTTGAAAGGCTGGTCATGGCTCACATCAACACCATCATCCCAGAAACCCTAGACCCACTCCAATTTGCAATCCGCCCCAACAGATCCACAGATGAAGCAATTTCTATTGCACGCCACACTGCCCTTTCACACATGGACAAAAGGAACACTTATGTGAGTGCTATTCATTGACTACAACTCAGCGTTCAATACCATAGTGCCTTCAAAGCTCATCACTAAGCTAAAGACCCTGGGACTAAACACCTCCCTCTGCAACTGGATCCTGGACTTCCTGATGGGCCGACCCCAGGTGTTAAGGGTAGGTAACAAAATATCCGCCACGCTGATCCTCAACCCGGGGGCCCCTCAGGGGTGCGTGCTCAGTCCCCTCCTGTACTCCCTGTTCACTCATGACTGCATGGCCAGGTACGACTCTAACACCATAATTAAGTTTGCCAATGACACAACAGTGGTAGGCCTGGTCACCGACAACGAGGAGACGGCCTATAGAAGACATGGCCGTGTGGTGCCAGGATAACAACCTCTTCCTCAACGTGATCAATACAAAGGAGATGATTGTGGACTAGAGCAAAAGGAGGACTGAGCACACACCCATTCTCATCGATGGGGCTGTAGGAGCAGGTTAAGAGCTTCAAGTTCCTTGGTGTCCAAATCACCAACAAACTAACATGGTCCAAGCATACCAAGACAGTCGTGAAGGGGGCACAACAAATCCTATTCCCCCTCAGCCAAGATGTCCAAGATGCTTCTAAACAGCTTCTACCCCCAAGTCATAAGACTCCTGAACATCTAATCAAATGGCTACCCAGACTATTTGCATTGCACCACCCCCTCCCCCCACTCTTTAACGCTGCTGCTACTCTGTTTATTGTCTATGAATAGTCACTTTATCTCTACCTACATGTACATATTACCTCGACTAACCGGTTCCCCCGCACATTGACTCTGTACCGGCACCCCCTGTATATAGCCTCGCTATTGTTATTTTACTGCTGCTCTTTAATTATTTGTTGCTTATATTTATTTTCTTAGGAATTTTCTTAACTAAGTTCATTGTTGGTTTAGTGTCGTGTAAGTACGTATTTCACTGTAAGGTCTACAGTAAGGTCTACCTGTTGTATTCAGTGCATGTGACAAAAAACAATTATTTGATGTGGTGGGTTTGCTAAACATCCACATGGTAATCAGTGTTGGCAATCAAGCGTTCATTGCCTCATATGGGAAGGTCTGTTAGAGCTTATTCAGACACTAATATGCAGTCTTATCTATTCATCTATGGGGTCTATTTCTCTCATTATCAGGTAATTTATTCTCCTCTCATGGCTTACCATGGCTTACCGTTAGACATGAGCCTTAGCTCAAGTAGAGTATTTGTACGTCTGGGCTTTGATTATCAGGTCGCTCACACTGCATACTATCCATTCTGCAGATGCATCAGCTACTGCTGAGCAATTTCAGTAGGACATTAGACTATTTAGATAAGGTGGGTATGTAGCTAACGTTAGTTGCGGTTTTGGGGGTTTGTTAGTAATACTGTAAGTTTTAAGCTATGTGATGGTATGTCATGGCTGAGCTGCACCACTCTGCAGCAGTCTACTGTATGGTCTTCTCTCTGTACAACGTATTCTGTTATATAACCACATATGCCTTTTCTATTCCAATTTCAGTCTTGCAAATGTGCCTTATGCTCCAATATCAGGGATTCAGTTCATATTGGGTGTCAGGACCCTTCAGCGTGCAGTCTGCTCAATAATCTATCTGTCTACTCTTAATGGCCTACAGAGAAGCAACGGACAGGGATATCAGAGTATCGCTCCTCTCTCTCAGTAGCACAAGTTTGAGTTCACGTTAAGGCAATGGTGTTGGATTTACATTATGCTTTTCTAGAGTCAGTCCGTATGATGTCTTTAGGGGTTCTTCAGTCACTGAATGTTCCTTCCCTTTAATTTAGCATGATCTCTTTAAGTTCTGTTTGCATTATGAACATTCTCGTCATCACCAGAACTAACTAGAGGTCGACCGATTATGATTTTTCAACGCCGATACCGATACTGATTATTGGAGGACCAAAAAAGCTGATACCGATTAATTGGCAATTTTTTTATAATTTTTTATTTGTAATAATGACAATTACAACAATACTGAATGAACACTTATTTTTACATAACATAATACATCAATAAAATCAATTTAGCCTCAAGTAAATAATGAAACATGTTCAATTTGGTTTAAATAATGCAAAAACAAAGTGTTGGAGAAGAAAGTAAAAGTGCAATATGTGCTATGTAAGAAAGCTAACGTTTCAGTTCCTTGCTCAGAACATGAGCTGGTGGTTCCTTTTACATGAGTCTTCAATATTCCCAGGTAAGAAGTTTTAGGTTGTAGTTATTATAGGAATTATAGGACTATTTCCCTCTGTTCCATTTGTATTTCATTAACCTTTGACTATTGGATGTTCTTATAGGCACTTTAGTATTGCCAGTGTAACAGTATAGCTTCCGTCCCTCTCCTCGCTCCTCCCTGGGCTCGAACCAGGAACACAACGACAACAGCCACCCTCGAAGCAGCGTTACCCATGCAGAGCAAGGGGAACAACTACTAGAAGGCTCAGAGCGAGTGACGTTTGAAATGCTATTAGCACGCGCGCTAACTAGCTAGCCATTTCACTTCGGTTACACCAGCCTCATCTCGGGAGTTGATAGGCTTGAAGTCATAAACAGCGCAATGCTTGACGCACAATGAAGAGCTGCTGGCAAAACGCACGAAAGTGCTGTTTGAATTAATGTTTACGCGCCTGCTTCTGCCTACCACCGCTCAGTCAGATACTTAGATACTTGTATGCTTGTATGCTCAGTCAGTCTAGTAACATCATCAACCATGTGTAGTTAACTAGTGATTTATGATTGATTGTTTTTTCTAAGATAAGTTTAATTCTAGCTAGCAACTTACCTTGGCTTACTGCATTCGCGTAACAGGCCTTGTGGAGTGCAACAAGAGAGAGGCAGGTCGTTATTGCGTTGGACTAGTTAACTGTAAGTTTGCAAGATTGGATCCCCCGAGCTGACAAGGTGAAAAGGCAGTTAACCCACTGTTCCTAGGCCGTCATTGAAAATAAGAATGTGTTCTTAACTGACTTGCCTAGTTAAATAAAGGTATAAAGGCCCAAAAATACAGATTTCCGATTGTTATGAAAACTTGAAATCGGCCCTAATTAATCGGCCATTCCGATTAATCGGTCAACCTCTAGAACTAACACTGCTTTATATGTATATGTTATGTTGCCTGCATGCTGAGCATGGGCGGCACCTCTGTTCAACATTGATGCTGGTAACCAATGGCAAGAAACTGGAGCTCATAACCGCTCTGGTTCCTTCGTCAGTGCTGAGGTCTAGCTCTGAGCTATTGGCACCCAATTCTGCATCGCCACTGCTACTGCAATTCAGTTGAGCCTGGTTTCACTCTGATTCTCTGCTGCTACGATGTTACAATTGATTTATTCTGATATTGGGAAAACTACCAGAGTTCTTGCAGTATTGCTATTTGATCAAAATTCTGTCAGCTTGTGGTCCATTAGTTATTTGCGTAGGTAGAATATCTTCATGCACCAAGATGACAGCTCTTTCTGTATCATGAGCAATCTTCAGGCAATAACAAAGGTTAACCATCACCCACACTCAATGCAAAACATTTATTCACGTTAAGGGAAGGGTCTTTAAACTCGTACAATGATTTTATTAGAGGCAGTCATCTTATGGCTTTCTACTGTTTTTTAAGGTTGGAAATACACTTTGTATTCATTTTTCTTTAATCATTGCATGATCTCATGATTTTCTGATTTAATTGTGTACACTCACACTTTCACCATGTTGGTAAATTATTCCTGAACTAATTGGAAGGGTAAATGTATGCCAGGTATCATTGCTTAAACTAACACTGCTTTTTGTCCTCTCCTCCATGTTACGCAAACTGCAATGGTAACCACTGGCCACGCCGGGTGATCCATTATTCATCACCGATTCTGGCAAACCAATGACGAAATACTGGTTTTCATCACGGCTCCGTCTCTTCTGTCAACGCTGCGGGCTATCTCCTGAGCTATACGCAGCCATTAATTTCGCATAGGCGCTGCTTCAACGGCTTCTCTCTGTCCCTGCATCCACACTGATAGCGTGGTCCTATGCTTCCTATGAACACTATATTAGATTAAACGGCAAGGAGATTTTGAATGCCAGAAGTGATGAGTTCATCTGCAAGTAACATGCCTGATATAGTTCGGTATTTCGGCGTTCAGCCCACAATCTATTGCTTTGGTGGTTATCATAATAAAGTTCAGTGCATATTAGCACAGTTGGTTGATTAGGCTACTCATATAGTTCAGTGATTGCACCCGGGGGTACTTCTTTTAGGGCGGCTGGGTTCACACTGCTACGTGGCAAATGGTCACGTGCCAAGATGAAGCTCATCCTGCCTCAAGCGAGTGTACCTGACATTACGACACAAGGGATTGATAGTTCAATCAATCAAATCAAAAATGCATGAAGCCCTTTTTACATCAGCCGATGTCAAAAAGTGCTATACAGAAACTCAGCCTAAAACCACATATTTCTACGAGGTGTTTTATTTCTGAAATGAAAATAAATAAATGTAATATTGTGGTATTACATGATTGTAATACTCAGGGATTAATAACTTCCTATTGATCCCATAGCGAATGGAAACATGCTCAGGTTATGCTCACTTCAACATTCACAAGGATGCCTAGGATCGTTGGAGCCACTCGTCTGTCTGACGTAGGCATAGTAATCACCTAATGACTGAGCCGAGTAGCATAGCAACAGCATGGCTGTCTACTGATTCCAAGTCAAGACCAGTCACTCAAACGGCGTTTAGCTTTCATTGAGTGCTGTGAGTAATTCATTCAAACACTGGCTTGTTTGTGCTCCGATTATCCACTGCATCCAGAATAAAGAGACCCATCTCTTTCCCAATGCCCACACAGAATAGAAGGGAGCTTTTTACACTGACACACAATGCTGTAATGAAATATAATAACAAACAGCATTCTTATGTAGATTCCTCAGGCAAGCTTATGAAGGATAATATTTTTATTTCTAAAGCTCAAACTTCACCAAGGCTCTTTTTTTTCTTCACGTTAATTTGACTTCCCCCAATTCATTTTTTGAAAAATGGTGTCATTTAAAATATGGACCCACTCAGACATGCACATGCCATCTACTGTGAGAAAGCATTCAAGGCATCTGTGGTCTTTCAGTCAGTCAGACAGTAAAATGCATCAATTCCTCAACTTCATCAAATCAAATTGTATTAGTCACATGCGCCAAATACAACCTTACAGTGAAATGCTTACTTATGAGCCCCTAAACAACAGTGCAGTTTAAAGAATAAAACATTTGTAAAGAATAAGAAAAGTAACAACTATGGAGCAGCAGTAAAATAACAATAGCGAGGCTATATACAGGGTGTACCGGTACAGAGTCAATGTGCGGGGGCACCGGTTAGATGAGGTAATTGAGGTAATATGTACATGTAGGTAGAGTTATTAAAGTGACTATGCATAGATGATAACAACAGAGATTAGCAGCTGTGTAAAACAGGGGGTGGGGTGTGGGGCAATCCAAATAGTCTGGGTAGCTATTTGATTGGATGTTCAGGAGTCTTATGGCTTCGGGGTAAAAGCTGTTTAGAAGCATCTTGGACCTAGACTTGTCACTCTGGTACCGCTTACCGTGTGGTAGCAGAGAGAACAGTCTATGAATTGGGTGGCTGGAGTCTTTGACAATTTTTAGGGCCTTCCTCTGACACCGCCTGGTATAGAGGTCCTGGATGACAGGAAGCTTGGCCGCAGTGATGGACTGGGCCGTACGCATTACTCTCTGTAGTGCCTTGTGGTCGGAGGCGTGGCAGTTGCCATACCAGGCGGTGATGCAACCAGTCAGGATACTCTTGATGGTGCAGCTGTGGAACCTTTTGAAGATTTGAGGACCCATGCCAAATCTTTTCAGTCTCCTGAGGGGGAATAGGTTTTGTCATGCCCTCTTCACGACTGTCTTGGTGTGCTTGGACCATGTTAGTTTGTTGGTGATTTGGACACCAAGGAACTTTAATAAGCTCTCAACCTACTCCACTACAGCCCCATAGATGAGAATGGTGGCGTGCTCAGTCCTCCTTTTCCTGTAGTCCACAATCATCTCCTTTTGTCTAGATCACGTTAAGTGAGAGGTTGTTATCCTGGTCGTGTGGTGCTTTCGGCAGCACACGGCCAGGTCTTCTATAGGCTGTCTCGTCGTTGTCGGTGACCAGGCCTACCACTGTGTCATTGGCAAACTTAATGTTGGTGTTGGAGTCGTACCTGGCCAAGCAGTCATGCGTGAAGAGAGAGTACAGGAGGGGACTGAGCATGCACCCCACACTCACTCTCTTTTCAATGTGTTTTCTATGTGGATCTAGATTTCTAAGGCACTTGCTTGCAGTTCCTATCGCTTCCACTGTATGTCAAAAGTCTTTAGAAATTGGTTGATGTTTTTCCTTTGTGTAATGAAGAAGTAGGGCTGTTCAGAACGAGGGTCAAGTCTAGTGTACTGTTGTGGTTGGGGCGCGCGACCTGAAAGCTCGCTCGACTTTGTTTTTATCCGCTATTGAACGCAGTTTATCCCGTCTTAAATTGTATCGATTATTTACGTAAAAAAATACCTAAAGTTGTATTAGGAAAGTTGTTTGAAATGTTTGGACAAAGATTCCAGGTAACTTATTAGATATTTTGTAGTCATGTTGCGCGAGTTGGAACCGGTGTTTTTCTGGATCAAACGCTCCAAATAAATGGAGATTTTGGAGATATAACAACGGAATTAATCGAACAAAAGACCATTTGCGATGTTTATGGGACATATTGGAGTGCCAACAGAAGAAGCTCTTCAAAGGTAAGGCATTAATTATATTGTTATTTCTGAGTTTTGTGTCGCGCCTGGAGGGATGAAATTTGATTGTCTGTGTTTGTTTGATGGGGTGCTGTCCTCAGATAATCGCATGGTTTGCTTTCGCCATAAAGCCTTTTTGAAATCTGACGCCGTGGCTGGCTTAACAAGACGTTTAGCTTTATTTTTACATATTGCATGTGTATTTTCAAGAATGTTAAATATTTACAATTCTGTAGTTTGAATTTGGGGCCCTGCACTTTCACTGGATGTTGGTCAGGTGGGACGGTAGCGTCCCACCTAGCCAAGAGAGGTCTTACTCATATCGACTGCAGAGAGTGTGATCACACAGTCTTCCGGAACAGCTTGTTCTCTCATTCATGTTTCAGTGTTATTTGCCTAGAAGCGAGCATAGTTTAGCTTGTCTGGTAGGCTCATGTTACTGGGAAGCTCTCGGGTGTGCTTCCCTTTGTAGTTTGTAATGGTTTGCAAGCCTTGCCACATCCGACGAACGTCAGAGCCGGTGTAGTATGATTCGATCTTAGTCCTGATTTGAGGCTTTGCTTGTTTGATGGTTTGTTGGAGGGCATCGCGGGATTTCTTATAAGCTTCCAGGTTAGAGTCCCGCTCCTTGAAAGCGGCGTTTCTAGCCTTTCGCTCAATGCAGATTTTGCCTGTAATCCACAGCTTCTGTTTGGGGTATGTACTTATGGTCACTGTGGGGACAACGTCATCGATGCACTCATTGATGAAACCAGTGACTGATGTGGTGTACTCCTCAATGCCATTGGAGGAATCCCAGAACATATTCCAGTCTGTGCTAGCAAAACAGTCCTGTAGCTTAGCATCTGCTTCATCTGAGCACTTTTTTTTGATTGAGTCACTGGTGCTTCCTGCTTTAATTTTTGCTTGTAAGCAGGAATCAGGAGGATAGAATTATGGTCAGATTTGCCAAATGGAGAGCGAGGGAGAGCTTTGTATGCGTCTCAGTGTGTGGAGTAAAGTTGGTCCAGAGTTTTTTTTTTTCCCCCTCTGGTTGCACATTTAACATGCTGATAGAAATTTGTTGTGACCGATTTTGTTTCCCTTCATTAAAGTCCTCGGCCACTAGGAGCGCCGCCTCTGGGTGATCGTTTTCATTTTTGCTTATGAAGGAATACAGCTCATTGAGTGCGGTCTTAGTGCCAGCCTCAGTCTGTGGTCGTATGTAGACCACTATGAAAAATAGTGAAACTCTCTAGGCAGATAGTGTGGTCTATTGCTTATCATGAGATACTCTACCTCAGGCAAGCAAAACCTTGAGACTTCCTCATTAACCAGTTGCATCTCTAGGGGCGCTATTTCATTTTTGGATAAAAAACGTTCCCGTTTTAAGCGCGATATTTTGTCACGAAAAGATGCTCGACTATGCATATTCAGTTTTGGAAAGAAAACACTCTGAAGTTTCAGAATCTGCAAGATTTTGTCTGTAAGTGCCCCAGAACTCATTCTACAGGCGAAACCAAGATGATACGTCAAACAGGAAATGAGCAGAATTTCTGAAGCTCTGTTTTCTAATGTCTCCTTATATGGCTGTGAATGCGACAGGAATAAGCTTAGACCTTCTGCCGTTTCCCCAAGATGTCGGCAGCATTGTGACGTATTTGTAGGCATATCATTGGAAGATTGACCATAAGAGACTACATTTTCCAAGTGTCCGCCTGGTGTCCTGCGTCGAAACTGGTGCGCAAAGCCATGTGCAAGTATTTTTCCATTTGATTGAGAGGAGAAACCATGCTTCCACGAACGATATATCATCGAAGAGATATGTGAAAAACACCTTGAGGATTGATTCTAAACAACGTTTGCCATGTTTTCAGTCGATATTATGGAGTTAATTTGGAAAAAAGTTCGCGTTTTGAGGACTGAATTTTCGGGTTTTTTTGGTAGCCAAATGTGTACAAATGTACAAAACGGAGCTATTTCTAATACACTAAGAATCTTTTTGGAAGAACTGAGCATCTGCTATCTAACTGAGAGTCTCCTCATTGAAAACATCAGAAGTTCTTCAAAGGTAAATTATTTTTATTTGAAGGCTTTTATGTTTTTGTTGAAATGTTGCGTGCTGGATGCTAACGCTAATGCTAACGCTAAATGCTACGCTAGCTAGCTACTTTTACACAAATGATTGTTTTCCTATGGTTGAGAAGCATATTTTGAAAATCTGAGATGACAGTGTTGTTTACAAAAGGCTAAGCTTGAGAGATGGCATATTTATTTCATTTCATTTGCGATTTTCATGAATAGTTAACGTTGCGTTATGGTAATGAGCTTGAGTCTGTATTCACGATCCCGGATCCGGGATAGGGAGATCAGAAAGGTTAATATTGTGCACAGCTGTTATTTACAAAAATACATAGTCTGCCGCCCCTTGTCTTACCAGACGTCACTGTTCTCTCCTTCCGATACAGCGTTCAACCAGCCAGCTGTATGTTGATAATGTCGTCATTTAGCCACGACTCCGTGGAGCATAAGATATTACAGTGTTGAATGTCCCGTTGGTAGTTTAATCTTCTGTGTAGGTCATCGATTTTATTCTACAAAGACTGCATGTTTGCTAGCAGAATGGAAGGCATTGGGGGTGTAGTCAATCGCCTACGAATTCTCCGAAGGAAGCCCGCCCTCCAGCCCCTTTTTTTCTGCCTTCTCTTTCACGCAAATGACGGGGATATGGGCCTGTACCCGGGAAAGCTGTATGGTATTCATGTCGGTCTTGTCAGATTCGTTAAAGGAAAAAAGGTTTCTGCCAGTTCGTGGTGAGTAATCGCAGTTCAGAAGTTATTTTCGATAGCAGTAACGGTAGCAGCAACATTATGTACAAAATAAGTTGAAAAAGAAGTTACAACCCATGCAATGAAACAAACAAAAAACACAATTGGATAGGAACACGTAAAACATCAGCCTTCTTCTCTGGTGCCATCTTACTCCATCAGTAGCCTGTATTTGTAGTGTGAATTTTAGTCAAAAGGATAACTCAATCCTCAAGCTAGACATTGTAAGTGGCTTAAGTAGATGCAGTATGTCTAGTGTTAATTATTGTTATTTTGTACAGTATCTTAGCTATTCTAGGAAAGGCTAGAAGCGTATCTCCATGGAAAAGACTACATTTCCAGTTGTTGCTCAAAGGGCCTCTGATATGGGTTTAATTGAGAATGGAGGTTTTGTAGAAACAAATACAACCTTTTGTCACATACACTGGAAAGGTGCATTGAAATGTGTTGTTTTACAGGGTCAGCCATAGTAGTAAAGCGTCCCTGGAGCAAATTATGTTTAAGTGTCTTGCTCACAGATATTTCACCTTGTTGGCTCGGGTATTCAAACCAGTAACCTTTCGGTTACCATCTGTAGTGTATTCAACACTATATAAGCTGGAGCACAAAAAAAGCCTCTGAGCAAATATCTCCCTCTCTATTTCGCGATCCCTCCTCTCTCGCTATCCAGCCCTCTCTCTCTTCCCTTCTCTCTCTCTCTCTGTGAGTCATGGTGGAAGGAGCGGAAACTCATACTCTAGCATAGGACCATGTCCTCATGCTATCTCCCCAGAGGAGAGCGTCATCACTAGAATGCCTGGATCTGGCATGGAGGCCCATCATCTGCCACTCCATCAGAACTGGGAGGTCACCGTAATTGGACAGTGGCACTCTGTCACCCCCCCCCCCCCCCCCCCCTCCTGGGGTTCCATGTCTGTGTCCTCTCTACCCCCATGTTGCTATTCCAAACAACACCAGATGCCAGCTCTCTCAGATCACCAATGTCCTTATTGTGTTGTTAGTGAAAAGGAGGGCAGCGCCCCTAACTGTTCTAGGTTACTAAGGAGGGGACATTGCAAGTGCCCCTATTATCAAAGGCTCGAGTGGAGAGACTGGACCACAGCCCATATTGTGTCTCATTGTCAAGGGTTCCAGTGTCCTTACTGTCTTTGGGTACCAATGAGGTGACAAGACCATATCATGCAAGCCCATGTTGCCCATATTGTGCAAGGTTTGAAAATGGGATAGGAGCATCACAGTGAGAAGTGCGAACAGCAAGAGGAACTGCAGCAACAAAACTACTTGATGTACCTGGCACAAGCTAAAATCAATTAATTAATGCTCTGTGTTGAAGGACAGAACATGTCACTGTAGACGTACATACTAATCAGTTGCGATTAATTTGAATAAAAAATGTATTCACTGACAGAGTGGTGGAGGTCAGATGTTTTCCAAAGGGGTGCTTCCAGCAGTAATCACAGCCTCAACAGGGAAAAGAAAGACAGCTTAGGATTTCCATCTGCAATAAGCATCCCCCCAAATCTCTTAAATCATGCGTAACCAATCGATTGTGCAGCCTGAGAAGTGTGTCTTCCACCCAGGGGCACAGGCAGTCATCCAGTATGTATCAGCACATTATATGGCAGCAGCCCCATAAACACAAAGCGCATTAGTGGCCAGCTCAAACCCCCTGCACTGCATTCGGCACAACAAACCCCACTGAAACCCAGGCATTCCAGTTCAAATATGTGACACGCACACTCTGCAAATATCAGCTCCAGGATATGTTTTGTTTGTTGTTGGGCTTATTCTCTTTATGAGAGCTCTGTTTGCATTGATGATGCAGGGAGGTTAAGAACACAGTAAATGGCATGGTAAATAGCACAGTCAAATCAAATGATATTCAAATCAAATGTTATTTGCCACCACATTCTTAAACAACAGGTGTAGACTAACAGTGAAATGCTTACTTACTGGCCCACCTCAACAAAGCAGAGCGAAAAAAAGAAAAATAATAGAAAAACAATAACACAAGAAATTAATACTTTGAAAGTATCTTTAAGTGCAGTTGCTAAAACCGTCAAGCGATATGATGAAACTGGCTCTCATGAGGACCGCCACAGGAAAGGAAGACCCAGAGTTACCTGCAGAGACTCCTGACTCCTGAACAGTTAATCAAATGGATACCTGGACTATTTGCATTGCCCCCCCGACCCCCTTTTACGCAATTGCTACTCTCTGTTTATTGTCTATGCATAGTCACTTTAACTCTACCTACATGCACATATTAACTCAATTACCTCGACTAACCGGTGCCACCGCACATTGATTATGTACCGGTACCCCTGTATATAACCTCGTTATTGTTATTTTACTACTGCTCTTTAATTATTTGTTACTTTTCTTTTCTTTTTAATTACTGTCTATTTTTTACTTAACACTTATTTTTCTTAACTGCATTGTTGGTGAAGGGCTTATAAGTAAGCATTTCACTGTAAGATGAACCTGTTCTATTCGGCGCATGTGACAAATAACATTTGAAATTCATTAGTTACTAGCCTCAGAAATTGCAGCCCAAAAAGTAATAGACACATCTCAACATCAACTGTTCAGAGGAGACTGTGTGAATAAGGACTTCATGGTTGAATAGCTGCAAAGAAACCACTACTAAAGGATACAAATAATAAGAAGAGACTTGATTGGGCCAAGAAACACGAGCAATAGACATTAGACCGGTGGAAATCTGTCCTTTTGGTCTGATGGGTCCAAATTTGAGATATTTGGTTTGAACCGCATGTCTTTGTGAAACACAGAGTAGGTGAACGGATGATCTACGCATGTGTGGCTCCCACCGTGAAGCATGGAGGTCGGAGGTGTGATGGTGTGGGGGTGCTTTGCTGGTAACACTGTCTGTGATTTGAGAATTCAAGGCACACTTAAGCATTTTCTGCAATTTCTGAGGCTGTTAACACTAATGAACTTATCCTCTGCAGCAGAGGTAACTCTGGGTCTTTCCTGTAACCTGACAAATTGAGACTGTTCTGAGGGCAAGGGGGGGGGGGGGGGGTACGAGGTAGATGTGCAAGGGTACGAGGTAATTGAGGTAGATATGTACATATAGGTAGGGATAAAGTGACTAGGCAACAGGATATATTATAAACAGTAGCAGCAGTGAATGGGATGAGTCAAAAGAGTGAGTGCAAAAGGGGTCAATGCAGATAATCTGGATAGCTATTGGTTAACTATTTAACTAACTATTTAGCGGTCTTATGGCTTGGGGGTAGAAGCTATTCAGCGCCTTGTTGGTTCCAGACTTGGTACATCGATACCGCTTGCCGTGTAGTAGCAGAGAGATCAGTCTATGCCTTGGGTGTCTGGAGTCTTTGAGAATATTTAGGGCCTTCCTCTCACACCGCCTGGTATAGAGGTCCTGGATGGCGAGCCATGTCCCCTTGGGTAAAGCAACCTTTACCATTCAACAGAGAAGTTCACCTTGCTTCTAGTCCTTAGGAAACTATGCATTATTTAGCTGATGGCCCAGAAAATCTGAAGTGTCATTACATACAGCTGGGAATAAATATTGGATATCAGAGCGACATCAATTGGAATTGTTAGATTACTTGTTAGATATTACTGCACTGATTTGATTTGACCATGATTACTCAAAATATTTTTCCATTATAGACTGGTGTTGGAACCAGAACCACAATGATGATTCCAATGCAGTATTATGACAAAGATAATACATCAAACTTCCTGAGGCAACGAACATATTCTTGAAGGATTTCTTGTATTCATTGATATTTTGTTCACAGATGAAGATCCTAACTATGTGTGTTTAAAACTGTCTTGCTATTTTTAATTTTCCAGTGAAACTGAAGTCTTCTATTTGTGACGAAACCAACCAATGTGACTGATACAACTGGCACAGAAGTAGACAAGGATGTATTTGCCAATCTTCTGTTCATTAACCTTTCTGGGGCAGGCGGAACCCCTCGACAACATTCCGCTGAAAAGGCAGCGTGCGAAATTCTAAAATATTTTTTAGAAATATGTAACTTTCACACATTAACAAGTCCAATACAGCAAACGAAAGGTAAACATCTTGTTAATCTACCCATCGTGTCCGATTATAAAAAAAGGCTTTACAGCGAAAGCACCACATATGATTATGTTAGGTCAGAGCCAAGTCGAAAAAACCCAGCCATATTTCCAGCCAAAGATAGGAGTCACAAAAAGCAGAAATATAGATAAAATGAATCACTAATCTTTGATGATCTGCATCAGATGACACTCATAGGACATCATGTTACATAATACATGTATGTTTTGTATGATAATGGGCATATTTATATCCAAAAATCTCAGTTTACATTGGCGCCTTACGTGCAGTAATGTTTTGATTCCAAAACATCCAGTGATTTTGCAGAACTACTCATAATAAACATTGATAAAAGAGACTAGTGTTATTCACAGAATTAAAGATAAATGTATCCTCTACGCAACCGCTGTGTCCAATTTCAAAAAAACTTTACGAAAAAGCATCATCTGAGAACGGCGCTCAGAACACAAAACAGCCAGAGGAATATCCAGCATTTTGGAGTCAACAAAGTTAGAAACAACACCATAAATATTCACTTACCTTTGATGATCTTCATTAGAAGGCACTCCCAGGAATCCCAGGTCGTCAATAAATGACTGATTTGTTCCATAAAGTCCGTAATTTATGTCCAAATAGCCACTTGTTGTTAGCGTGTTCAGCCCAGTAATCCATCTTCATGAGGCGCATGCAATTCATCCAGACAAAAACTCAAAAAGTTCCGTTACAGTTCTTTAGAAACATGTCAAACAATGTATGGAATCAATATTTAGGATGTTTTTAACATAAAACATCAATAATGTTTCAACCGGAGAATAGCACTGGAACGCGAGTTTACTCTGTCGGGAGCGCGCGTCATGAGATGCTGTTAAACGTATGAGTTGCTGTTATAGTATCCTAATCTTTATACAGATATACAGTATTTATTTACTGTTGTGTTGTTTGAGAGGTGCCCTTTGCCCAGTTCTCACCCATCTTGACGGATACAATTTCACTGTCAAGTCAAGATCTAGTCGCAAGAATAACAGTGACAGTTCAGCCTACACTCTGAAAAGAAGAGTAAATGTTGATGAGAGTCTTTTGGCAAAATAAATTTGTTCACTCAGTGTTGCGAACTATTTTCATGGAAAGTAGCTATCAGCTGCTTGATTTGTTGCTGGAAATCTAATTAGAATTTCTATTGAGATGATAAAAGACATTCTTGATGCAAAACTGGGGGGTGCAGAAGCGATAAAGGAATATGAAGACACTGGAACAATTTCATCGGCCAGCAAATGATAGAAGTTGAGGGGTATGTTTTTAATTTTTTATTATTACAAGATGTTATTGTGCTTGGTATGTACCGAATACAATTCAACATGATTTTTCAATTTGCCTTGACTGCATATATAAACTCTCTTGGTAAGTTGAATGCAGACAAGGTAACTGATAAAATCATGTTAGATTGTATTTTGAGTATAATATTCCTTTAAACCTGCCATAGATATGTTATTCAAGAGTCTTTCTCGTCGTTAGACAAAAGCGAGGTACTTATTGAGAAGCATATCAATTATTCCAGTCATTGAGAGATCCTGGATACAAGAAAGGCTATGTAAGTTACTGAACTACTCTAACAAACACACAGAAAGTAATCAAATGCAAATGTTTTTACTTCAAAGCATTACTTGGCATTAATTTATTCTTAAAGCAACAGGATTATTATTCAACAAACAGAAGCTCCAACCTACTGAATACAACAAACGCATTGTGCAGAAAATGTCTATATTGCAGTTTGTAGATGAAACCACAACCTTTACTGTTGTTTCAAAGTACAGGGATGAGTACTTGTCTAATGCTATGGAACCATTACATTGCCGCTACTGGTAGGGTGGCTGAACACTAAAATTCCTGGCCTACAGGCAAAGAAAATGTACACCCCCAACAAAGCCACATGAGACAAGTACAGAGACCCAGACAAGTCATCATCAGAGAAGTTCAACCATTGGAAGGGATGTGACTCAACCTTTACAACCATCTTGTCAGAAGGTGAGTGTAGCTGGTGCATGAAGTCAGGCGCAGGAGAGCAAAATGAGTGAGCAACATACTTTACTCAAATAAAGGCACAAGGTAACAAATACACTTGACCAAATACAAACGGTAAATATTACGCACGTTTGAAAACCGCACCCGTCGAAAAACCGGCCATCATGAACTGAAATTAACAATGAAACAATCACGCACAAAAACATGGGAGAAACAGAGGGTTAAATACATGAACATGTAATTGGGGAATGAAAACCAGGTGTGTAGAAAAGAAAGACAAAAACTATGGAAAATGAAAGGTGTATCAGCGATGGCTAGAAGACCGGTGACGTTGACCGCTGAACGCCACCTGAACAAGGAGAGGGACCGACTTCGGAGGAAGTCGTACATCTAGAAGAGGACCGTTGCCAAGAAGTCATATCACTTATGAACCATACCAGTGACAGATCGACTATACTGCTGAAGATGCAAAAAAAAAAACATTTCAGTACAGGCAGTGCCTCCTCTGCAATCTGGACACATCAAATCAAAATCAAATTTTATTTGTCACATACACATGGTTAGCAGATGTTAATGCGAGTGTAGCGAAATGTATTCCTTCGGCTTTTGGAAGCAAAAGGACTGCTGATATCTTATTGAATTATAAACACCAATTGCTTGTAACATGGTAATGGTATACTTAAAATATTAATTGCACAGAAATGATAAGGATGCACAATGTTTTTCAGATACTTCAAGATGCTCTTTGGCCCAGAAACTGTAGTTAAACTGCTTGACCAGGTGGAATAAAGAGAAAACAATGCATTAACAATCCATAAATGTTTCATTCTTGTGCAATTCATATCTATAGGCTACATTGAGGTTTTCTTATAATTATTTTATATATATATTTTTTTTTACCTTTGTTTAACAAGGCAAGTCAAGAACAAATTTGTATTTAAAATGACGGCCTACCGAAAGGCAAAAGGCCTCCTGGGGGATGGGGGCTGGGATGAAAAACAAAATTAAAACAATGTAACATAAATATAGGACACAACACACATCACGACAGGAGAGACAACACAACACTACATAAAGAGAGACCTTAGACAACAACATAGCAAGGAAGCAACACATGACGACACAGCATGGTAGCAACACAACATGACAACAGCATGGTAGCAACACAACATGATAGCAGCACAAAACATGTTATAAACATTATTGGGCACAGACAAAAGCACAGGGCAAGACGGTAGAGACAACAATACATCAAGCAAAGCAGCCACAACTGTCCGTAAGAGTGTCCATGATTTAGGCTTTGAATGAAGAGATTGATATAAAACATGTTTGAATGTTTTCTGCAGCTCGTTCCAGTCACTAGCTGCAGCGAACTGAAAAGAGCAGCGATGTGTGTGCTTTGGGGACCTTTAACAGAATGTGACTGGCAGAACGGGTGTTGTATGTGGAGGATGAGGGCTGCAGTAGATATCTCAGATAGGGGGGAGTGAGGTCTAAGAGGGTTTTATAAACAACCATCAGTCTTGCGATGGGTATACAGAGATTACCAGTTTACAGAGGAATATAGTGTGCAGTGATGTGACCTATAAGGAGCATTGGTGGCAAATCTGATGGCCGAATGGTTAAGAACATCTAGCCGCTCGAGAGCCCCCTTACCTACCGATCTATAAATTATGTCTCCGTAATCTGGCATGGGTAGGATGGTCATCTGAATCAGGGTTAGTTTGGGAGCTGGGGTGAAAGAGGAGTGATTACAATAGAGGAAACCACGTCTAGATTTAACATTCGCCTGCAGCTTTGATATGTGCTGAGAGAAGGACAGTGTACCATCTAGCCATACTCCCAAGGACTTGTGTAAGCTCTAAACCCTCAGAGGTAGTAATCACACCTGTGGGGAGAGGGGCATTCTTCTTACCAAACCACATGATCTTTGTTTTGGAAGTGTTCAGAACAAGGTTAAGGGTAGATAAAGCTTGTTGAACACTAAGAAAGCTTTGTTATAGAGCCTTTAACACAACATCTGTGGAGGGGGCAGATGAGTATAAGAATGTATCATCTGCATATAAATGGATGAGAGAGCTTCCTACTGCCTGAGCTATGTTGTTGATGTAAATTGAGAAGAGCATGGGGCCTAGGATCGAGCCTTGGGGTACTCCCTTGGTGACAGGCAGTGGCTGAGACAGCAAATGTTCTCACTTTATACACTGCAGTCTATGAGAGAGGAAGTTAGCAAACCAGGCCAAAGACCCCTCAGAGACACCCATACTCGTTAGCCGGCCCACAAGAATGGAATTGTCTACCACATCAAAATCTTTGGCCAAGTCAATAAAAATAGCAGCATAACATTGCTTAGCATCAAGGGCAATGGTGACATCATTGAGGATCTTTAAGGTTTTAGTGACACATCCATAACCTGAGCGGAAATCAGATTGCATACCAGAGAGAATACTGTAGACATCAAGAAAGCCAGTCAGTTGATTACTGACAAGTTTTTACAACACTTTTGATAAACAGAGCAAAATAGAAATAGGCCTATAACAGTTAGGATCATCTTATATGAATAAATAAAGGACGACCCGTGGTTGCCTTCCGAGCAATGGGAACCTCCCCAGAAAGAAGAGACAGGCTTGACGATGATAGGGGCAGAAACCTTAAAGAAGAAAGGGTCATCTAACCCAGATGTTTTGTGGGGGTCAAGTTTCCGGAGCTCATTTGGCACCTCGGACTCAGTGACTGCCTGCAGGAAAAAACTTTGTAGTGGGGCAGGGGAAAAGGAGGGAGAAGCATCTGGGATAGTCGCATTAGAAGGGGTGGGAGATTAGGAAATGTTGGACGGGCAAGGAGGCATGGCTGAGTCAAATAGGAATCCTGACTTAATGAAGTGGTGATTAAAGAGCTCAGCCATGTGCTTCTTGTCAGTAACAACCACATCGTCAACATTAAGGGACAGCTGTGAGGAGGAGTGTTTATTCTCAAAGTCTTTAACCATTTTCCATAACTTCTTAGGGTTAGACCCACAGAGAGAGAACTGCTCCTTAAAGTAACTAGCTTTGGCCTTCCGAATAGCCTGAGTGCACTTATTTCTCATTTGCCTGAACGAGAGCCAGTCAGCCTGAGTATGCGTGTGCAGAACCTTTCGCCAAATGCAATTCTTGAGGTGGCGTAACTCTACAAGATCACGGTTGAACCAGTTTGAACCTGTTTTTAATTTTTTATTTAATTCCATTGCTTTAGGACTTGGTCAGATGGTTTAAGGCAGGTAGGACACAGGCCGGTGCTGATGGAGGACTATAGTCAACAAAGAGCTATTTGAAAGTTTAATGCTTAAAACCAGCAAATCAAATTGTTTGGGGAAAGACTTGGTGGAGACAACCGAGCACTGAAGGTGATCCTTGGTAGGTAAAGATTGCAACTACCCTACCTTTGGAAGATCTGTCTTGCCGAAAAAGGTTATAACCAGAAAGGTTAACATCAGTATTCGAAACACTCTTCCTTAACCACGTCTCAGTAATGACCAACACATCTGGATTGGAGCTGTGAACCCTCACTTTCAATTGATCCATTTTAGGTAATAAGCTTCTAGTGTTAACGTGCAGAAAATCCAGACTTTTTACAAAAGCAGATATAAGAGCACAAGCCAGAATTGGGGTTAGCAACAGTAGATGGGCCAGGGTGTACATGCACATTTCCAGATATCATCAGCAGTAATGCAATCAAGGCATGTAAAAAAATCATGTTGAAAAATGTGAGCTCACATGCAGCTGTGCCTCTCTCTCTCTCTTTCTCTGTCAGCATCAGTGTTAAAAGGGAAACACTTTCTGATGGTTATCATATAGAAACTTAAAAGTGTTAAATTGAACACCCAAAGTGTTACATTTACCAATCGGATTGTGCTATGTCGGATTCAAGAGCCTCCTCATCCAAAAGCTGATATTTATGGCTATGCCGATCTACAAGTATGATTTTCAGATTAATTCTCAGATGGAATTAAT
This sequence comes from Oncorhynchus mykiss, assembly GCF_057628025.1. NCBI lineage: Eukaryota > Metazoa > Chordata > Actinopteri > Salmoniformes > Salmonidae > Oncorhynchus > Oncorhynchus mykiss. The sequence continues at coordinate 1,334,462 of NC_143035.1, read as the reverse complement.
TTAAAATGTGTTGGCTGCTCGAAATTACAAATTGTTATCAGGTAAATAGGGACTGACTGTCTGAAATGGAGTAAGAAATTGATACCATGTGAAGAAAACAAGAATTTATAAACTAACGGGTATGGATTAGTTATAGGAAGCGGGTTTCTCCAGGTGTGACGAATAGGACGCACCGTTACACTACCTAGATATTACACACACACCCACTGCCTCTAATTGAGTAATTTGAATGTCTTCACGTGATGTTGCCTCTGAGACTGACGGAACTACACTCTGCAGCATGGTGAAGGTTGAGAACACCAACATCTACATCCTACTACCAGCCCGCTCATTACCCAGGCCCCTACATAGGAGAAGAATGTATGTTGGTGGCTGTGCTCTTTTCTCTCTTCTCATCCCAGGTCCTTCTCTTTTCATCATAAGGACTTTGTAATAATATCGCCTCTCTCTTTCCCGTAGCATGGCAGTGGCAAAGATGTAAATTGGCACTCAGAGCCACGCTGCTTTGTGCTCCTGAGGTCGTGGCAGAGCAGCGTCTGATGTTCCCTCCGTCTTCTGATGGCTAGGAGAGAGACAGTGACCCATCCCATCCATCAACTCTCCCCAAGCCAGGGCTGTGTGATCGTTTTCTGTGGATGGGGGGGGGGGGGGGCTGAGCCTGTAGAAAACAGGCTGCAGGGGCAGAGAGATGATGAGGGGGAGGGAGGGCATCAGGACTCACTGACTGCTGTGTAATTAAGGCTGTGCTAATTGACACGGATCTTGCTCGAGCGACAGAGGACAGGATCATTACTCTGGGCACTGAAGGGGCCCATATGGAGTTCTCTGGTGGCTCGTTCTGGAGCCGCAGACGGTGGACTTGACATTTCATTAGAGACCAGTAAAAAAACTCAAAGGCTCAGGCTAATTATTAAAATAAAACAATGTCCAGGTAGATAAAGACGGAATTACAGCTCATCATTTTCTAAACAACACATCACTTGTCTTTTGACAGTGGGACTAGAATGATAGCGTTCATTATGGGCGTAGTCCTAATGCTCACAAAACTTAGTGGATTGCGGTCCTTACCATCCAACCATGGCTAGCCTAAATATGCTTATATGAATGCTTGCGTCTGTTGAGGAAGTGGGGGAGCCCATATAGATGTGCATAGATGAGGTAATAAGGGCATCAGGGACCATCTCTAAGCCCAACACAGCCACTTCAACACTGGGGCTGGGTGGCCTGGGTCTGCTGCCTGCAGCCTTGACCATGGAGCCTGCCTCATGCCCATGGCTAGTCCCCCATCCCCGTACCTGGAGACTAAACACACAGAGGGACCGGGCTCTGCCAGAGGACGCAGCTCATTTGTCAGCCATTCATTTTCCCCGGTGCAGAGCTAAAGGAGACAAAGTTCTGTTACCTAAGTGACAGACAGGCCAATACATTACTCATCTGCTAGGGGATTCGTTATGGGGCCCAGGGCCAGGAGGGGCCTAATTGTGTGGCTCTTTATTTAAACTGGCACAGCCATGGCAGAGCACAGCAGAGCCTAACCAGACTGCATTGCATCCCTCATCCTGGGTAAGATGGCAGAACAGTGGGAGAGAGGAGAGTCGACTGCAGCAAAAAATACAACCACTGCAATAAACCAAGACAGCACAGAAGTGGTTTGGCTGTTGAATGTGAGTGCATGCACACTTCTGTGTGAGCAGTTAGTGAATTAGAGTGCCGTTGTTGGCAAATGCAACAGGCATTCCTCAGCATAGCGTGAAACTAAGTCCTGTGATTTATTTCGGCCTAAAAAGTGCAAAGAAAAAGTCTGTAATTTACAGAAACAATCCGTCAGACGTGGAAGGGGCCATGCTGAAATCTCCTTCTCAACATACTGGCCTTGTACTGTAAATAGTTGTCTCTTTTTGCCCATGTGTGTGTCGTGTTTATGTGCATGTGTAACAGGGTTGGTTATATTTCCACTCAAAACTGCAGAAATATGTATTTGATGATTATGTATTCCTATTTTGGTTGAATTTACACATCAATAAGATGTTATGCCATTGCTCATGCTTGCAGATAGCGGGATATTGCAACTGTCAACTATTCTCAGTCTGATATTGACATGCAAGTGGTAGGTCACATTCTGAAATAGTGCATTCTATTTACAATGTGTACGAGGTCACTATATACATTTCTTGATATACACAGTGCCTTCAGAAAGTATTCATACCCCATTACCCACATTTTGTTGTTACATTCTGAATTCAATTTTCTCTCAATCTGCACACAATACCCCATAATGACAAAGTCAAAACATGTTTTTACATATTTTTGCAAATGTATAGAAAAATAAATACATAAATATCTGATTTGCATAAGTATTCATACTCCTGAATCAATACATGTTAGAATCACCTTTGGTAGCATTTACAGCTGGTAGTCTTTCTGGGTAAGTCTCTAAGATCTTTGCACACCTGGAATGTACACTATTTGCACATTATTATTTGTTTAAATTTAGGTTATTGTCCCGATGAAAGGTGAATTTGTCTTCTAACCAGGTTTTGCTCTAGGATTTTGACTGTGCTAATCCATTTATTTGTATCATGTAAAAAACTTGCAGATGACAAACAAAGCTATAACATGATGCAGTCACCACCATGCTTGAAAATATGAAGAGTGGTACTCGGTGATGTGTTGTGTTGTGTTGGATTTGCCCCAAACATAATGCTTTGTATTCAGGACATTAAGTTAATTTCTTTGCCACATTTTTATCAGTTTTACTTTAGTTCCTTATTGCAAACCGGATGCCTGTGTTTTAAAATAATTTTTATTCTGTACAGGCTTCCTTCTTTTCACTCTATTTAGGTAAGTATTGTGGAGTAATGTTTTTGATCCATCCTCAGTTTTAACTCCTATCACAGCCATTAAACAATAACCGTTTTAAAGTCACCATTGGCCTTATGGTGAAATCCCTGAGTGGTTTCTATCCTCTGCGCAACTGTATCTTTGTAGTGACATGGTGTATTGATACACCATCCAAAGTGTAATTGATAACTTCCACATGCGCAAAGGGATAATAAATGTCTGCTATTTACCCATCTACCAATAGGTGGCCTCCTTTGTGAGACATTAGAAAACCTCCCTGGTCTTTGTGGTTGAATCTGCGTTTGAAATTCACTGCTCGATTGAGGGACCTTATGTGTGGGGTACAGAGATGAGGTAGTCATTCAAAAATCATGTTAATCACAATTATTACACACAGAGTCCATGTGTCACGCCCTGACCTGAGAGATTTTGGTTTGGTCAGGGCGTGAGTTGGGGTGGGCATTCTATGTTTTGTGTTCTGTTTTCTATTTCTGTGTGTTTGGCCAGGTGTGGTTCTCAATCAGAGGCAGTTTTCTATCGTTGTAGCCTGGGAGGAGATGGAGAGGTGGTCGGTTGACCCAGGGAGAGTGCCGGAGCCCGACTGGGATTCTCTAGAACAGTGCGAGGAGGGATACCGGAGAATGGCGTTGGCAACACGAAAACGACTGACAAGGAAGCCCGAGAAGCAGCCGCCCCAAAAAATTGTGGGGGGTGGCACACGGGTAGTGTGGCAGAGTCCGGTAGTAGACCTGTGCTTACCGTGGCGAGCATGGGACAGGTCAGGCCCCGTGCTATGGGTGTCGAGGAGGAGCATTCACAGGCCGGTGTGCTCGGTGCCAGCGTCCCGCATTTGCCGGGTGGAAGCTGGCATCCAGCCAGAACGGGTGGGGCCCGCTCTGTGCTCGAGACCGCCAGTGCGCCTCCACGGCCCAGTGTATCCGGTGCCTTGGCCAAGGAAGAGGCCTCCTGGATGTCTCCCCAGCCTGGTGAGTCCTGTGCCTGCTCCCAGAGCCAGGTCTCCTGTGTGTCTCCCCAGCCCGGTGAGTCCTGTGCCTCCCTCCTGTCCGGAGCTGCCAGAGTCTCCCTCCTGTCCGGAGCTGCCAGAGTCTCCCTCCTGTCCGGAGCTGCCAGAGTCTCCCTCCTGTCCGGAGCTGCCAGAGTCTCCCTCCTGTCCGGAGCTGCCAGAGTCTCCCTCCTGTCCGGAGCTGCCAGAGTCTCCCTCCTGTCCGGAGCTGCCAGAGTCTCCTTCCTGTCCGGAGAGCCCGCTGCGAGGGTCACTGCTCCAGAGGCGCCACCTAAGTGGGCCAAGCCTAAGGTGGAGCGGGGTCCACGTCCCGCACCAGAGCCGCCACCGCGGATAGATGCCCACCCAGACCCTCCCCTATAGGTTTAGGTTTTGCGGCCGGAGTCCACACCTTTGAGGGGGGGGGGGGGGGGTACTGTGACGCCCTGACCTTAGAGATCCTTTTTATGTCTCTATTTTGGTTTGGTCAGGTGGTGAGTTGGGGTGGGCATTTTGTTTTGTTCTATGTTTTCTATTTCTGTGTGTTTGGCCAGGTGTGGTTCTCAATCAGAGGCAGCTGTCTATCGTTGAGAACCATACTTAGGTAGCCTTTTCCTACCTGTGTTTTGTGGGTAGTCATTTTCTGTTTTGTGTGTCTGCACCAGACAGAACTGTTTCGTCTGTTCCGCTTTATTATTTTTTGTTCTAAGTGTTCAGTTTTATTAAATATCATGAACACGTACCACGATGCACCTTGGTCCTCTTCTTCAAACAGCCATAACACCATGCAACATATTATGTGACTTGTTAAGAACATTTGTACTCCTTAACATAACAAAGGGGTTGAATACTTACTGAAGACATTTCAGCTTTTCATTTTTAAAGAATTTGTAAAAGTTTCTATGAACATAATTCCACTTATTATGGTGCATTGTGTGTAGGCCAATTTAATCTCAATTTAATCCATTTTAAATTCTGACTAACACAACTAAATGTGGAAAAAGTCAAGGGGTGTGAACACTTTCTGAAGGCACTGTGTACCTGTTAGATATTGGGAGCTTCCTGGGATGTGCTTTTGTATGGTATTGCTGTAAGAGCGAGTTAGCTAGCATGCTCTAATTGTAATGGTTGCATTAGCTCCCTGCTAATTCACAGTTATTTCCATGCTAACAGACCAATCACAAATCTACAGCCATCAACATACTGTTGTCCTACACACCTAATGTGCTTCCTTTTGTCTCATCAGGTATTTAGATATTTTGTAATATTTTTGTCATTGTTATGTTTCATCTGATATTGACATGCAAGCAACGTATCACGAATCTAAGGTCATTAAATTACTGTTGTCCTGCATATCTAATGTGCTTCCTTTTGTCTGTAGTCAGAATAAACACCCATCAATTGGGATCGCTGGCTGGACAGTCTTCAAGACCAGTCTTCGTGTCAGTCCTCGTGTCTTCGTGGGACATCTGTTACACGTGTGTGTCCGTCCGCACGTGTGTGTGTCCAATACAGTAAGCCCTAGAGTATAGCAAAGGAACGCTGCAGCAGTTCCAGTGGGTTGAGGAAGGCGAGGAGACAACCTGCTGTGTTAGTGCTCCAGGAAGGGGTGCAGGCATCTCATGTGGGCTTGGGCACAACACTACAGCCTGTTTCCAATGGATACCTATCCAATTACTTCCCACCTCTGCTGCAGGAATGAGGGACAGGAGAGGGGGAAGAGGATGGGGGAGGTGGAGAAGGAAGTGAGGGAGTGAGGGGCTGCTGTTTCTGTTTACAGAGGCCAATTACCGTTGTGCAAGGGGGACCTCTGTTTAGGAACCCAGCCTGGTGGACAGTCGGAGCAGGGACAGTAAGCATCAAAGTGAGGCTCTATGTGCGATGGAGGAGTCAGAGTGAACAGCACGCCTTATGATATGAGGCAGCAGCTCAGCCATGTCCTGCTGTCCTGTCATTAGCCTGTCACCCTGCCAGGTGTGCTCTGTCTGAGAGGCTATTTGGGTTCTGGGCACCACTCCGATCTCCCCTCTCCCCGGTTCAGTGGATCCTCCCTGGAACTGGCTCTAATCCCCCTCTCCTGGGTGAATGAACGAGGCTGTGTCCCAAATGGCACCCTATTTCCTGTATAGTGATCTACTTTTGTGTAGGGCTCAAATGTAGTGGACAATATAGGATATGGGATGCCATTTGGGACGCGCACATAGAGAGAGAAGCCCTGTCTGACTGGCTGGCTGGCTGTAGAGGGCCTGAATGCACTGTGTGGTGTATTTGGGAGGAGAGTGACAATACTGCAAGTTTCTCTTTCAAGGACTGAAAGAAATGTGTGGTAGGTATCCTATTCTCGAAGTCTGAAGTCAATGTTAATGATATGGATAATTTGTGGGGAAAGCGGTGCTTTCCTTGCGGTGCAATCTCCCTCATACATGTCTGAATGCCTCAATTGAAACTTCAAAAGATGCCCCAGGACCATTGTTAGTGGACATGTCAATTTTTTTGCGAATACAATGAGAGAATGAAACCACTCTGAAATGCAGGCAGTGGTTGTGTGGCTTTGATGTCCCCTCCTGTATAATAGGAATACAACTTATATCTTTGTCTGTATCTCTCTCTCCCAGTAGTCATCAAGCAACACGCCTGCTCCCAGAGGAAAAGAGTAGCCATCACTTATTTTCATAAATTTCACTAATTATAATCTGTTAAGGGATTTTTTTTATAAATAATGACTAATTATGTATACATTTCAGGACTGACTAATCAGAATACTACCATGTTACTGTATAGATGTATGAATTTTCTTTTAACCCTAGTACTGAATATAATGTGTGTAAATATAATCAAGAAGTAGAACAATGACTGTCTGTTCCTTGGTAGAAATGAATGAACTTATAGCCAGACTGGCTAGAATGCTTATCTACACAGGCAGACCTTGGCTTGCATCGTAAATTATCTTAGTAGGGAGAGACGATGTGCGAAGGCTTGAGAACTATACAGCCATTGTACTGCTGGTTGATGAGACGGGGTGTTACGAAAACTAATGACGTCATTTTCAGTTTATAATCTGTGGTAAACTGTATCATGTTCAGTACTCTCAAGAATAAACGCAGCTGGTTGATTTTGGAGACTGGTCTCTGTCCATATTATGCAAATAAGAGTCTTACAAATTCTTAGGAATTGACAGAGTGTTTAATTTTAATTGGGTATTAAAACAGAGGAATATAATTCCTGTAACATAATCAAAATCAATAAATCATAGCATGTTTTTTGGCTAGTTTTTACCTGATAAAGTAGAATCCTGTTGTAGAATCCTATTGGAAAATAATGTAAAAAGTACATAATTAAAACACACATTGAAAATTATATTGTTGCTGCTTCCTGTTTTCATGGCTTTTTGATTTATGGCCAAGTCTCAAAACATCGGTTTTAGATGTCCACATTCATAATACATATGCTGAAATAAGTTGTGATATCTTGAAGACCAATACATAATAGTTACTTCCTACACACGCGTGTCACACTTGTATTTTGCTAAAATAGTACCTTGTAAACTGCACATGCACCAATATTTACCAGGCGGTCACTCTAGACTGGAATTCTTTAGCTACTTCTATTAGAATCAATAGCGCACACAAATGAATCACTCACATAGATTATTGAAATCAATGGAACTGGGATAATAACCATATCGACATGTACCGTTTGCGCTCTTCTAACAGACAAACCTCAATGAACTTGGGTATATTATGTTTGGGGCGGCAGGTAGCCTATTGGTTAGAGCGTTGGGCTATTACCTGTAAGGTTTCTGGATCGAATCCCAGAGCAAGCAAGGTTCAAATCTGTCGTTCTGCTCCTGAACAAAGCAGTTAACCCACTGTTCCCCGGTAGGCCATCAACATAAATAAGAATTTGTCCTTAACTGACTTGCCTAGTAAAATAAAGGATTAAAAAATAAAATAATACTGAGCATGAATGGAAAGTGTTGGTTTCATTAGCTGAAATAAAAGATCCCAGAAATGTTCCATCTCTAAAATGTTGTGCACAATTTTTTTTACATCCCTGTTAGTGAGCATATATACTTTGCCAGATAATCCATCCACCTGATACAGTGCCTTGCGAAAGTATTCGGCCCCCTTGAACTTTGCGACCTTTTGCCACATTTCAGGCTTCAAACATAAAGATATAAAACTGTATTTTTTTGTGAAGAATCAACAACAAATGGGACACAATCATGAAGTGGAACGACATTTATTGGATATTTCAAACTTTTTTAACAAATCAAAAACTGAAAAATTGGGCGTGCAAAATTATTCAGCCCCTTTACTTTCAGTGCAGCAAACTCTCTCCAGAAGTTCAGTGAGGATCTCTGAATGATCCAATGTTGACCTAAATGACTAATGATGATAAATACAATCCACCTGTGTGTAATCAAGTCTCCGTATAAATGCACCTGCACTGTGATAGTCTCAGAGGTCCGTTAAAAGCGCAGAGAGCATCATGAAGAACAAGGAACACACCAGGCAGGTCCGCGATACTGTTGTGAAGAATTTGGATACAAAAATATTTCCCAAGCTTTAAACATCTGTATGTGTGGCATATCAATCATGATGATTACACAGGTGCACCTGGTGCTGGGGACAATAAAAGTGTGCAGTTGACTGCAGGAATGTCTACCAGAACTGTTGCCAGAGAATCACATTTTTTTATTTCTCTACCATAAGCCTCCTCTTACATCATTTTGGAGAACTTGGCAGTACTATCCAACCTGCCTCAAAACCACAGACCAATTGTAACCACACCAGCCCAGGACCTCCACATCCGGCTTCTTCAACTGAGGGACGGCATGAGATGAGCCACCCGGATAGCTGTTTAAACTGGGGGTTTGCACAACCAAGGAACTTCTGTACAAACTGTCAGAAACCGTCTCAGGGAAGCTCATCTGCGTACTTGTCATCCTCACCAGGGTCTTGACCTGACTGCAGTTTGGCGTCATAACCGACTTCAGTGGGCAAATGCTCACCTTTGATGGCCACAGGCATTGCTGATGAAGTGTGCGCTTCACGGATGACTCCCAATTTCAATAGTACCGAGCAGATGATAGACATTGTGAATGGCCTTGTGTTGGAGAGCATTGCACAGTGCTCCTTGGGATGTCAACAAAAATGTCAACATTTTTATTTTATTTTTATTTCACCTTTATTTAACCAGGTAGGCTAGTTGAGAACAAGTTCTCATTTGCAACTGCGACCTGGCCAGGATAAAGTATAGCAATTCGACACATACAACAACACAGAGTTACACATGGAATAAACAAAACATATTCAATAATACAGTAGAACAAAAGAAAACAAAAAGTCTATATACAGTGTGTGCAAATGAGGTAAGATAAGGGAGTTAAGGCAATAAATAGGCCATGGTTGTCATGTACTGTCATGTTGTGTCTTGTTTCTGTCCTTTCCCTTCACCCTGTCTCCCTCTGCTGGTCGTTGTTAGGTTACCTTTTCTCCCCCTCTTTTCCCCAGCTGTGCCTTGTCTCCTCCTAACTACCTCGTCACCCCTTTTCCCACCTGTTCCCTTTTTCCCTCTGATTAGTCCTCTATATCTCTCTCTGTTTCTGCTCCTGTCTTTGTCGGATTCTTGTTTGTGTTGTTCATGCCTGAACCAGACTATCGTCATGTTTGCTGCAACCTTGTCCTGTCCTGTCGGAACCTGCCGGTCCATCTGAGCCTACGTTTTGTTTTGTTATTAAAGAAGCTCTGTTTACGTTAATTCGCTTTTGGGTCCTCATTCACGCACCGTAACAGAAGAATCCGACCAAGAATGGACCCAGCGACTTTGGATCCTCTCCACTCAGCCGTCGAGATCCAGGGAGCGATGCTAGGCAGACACAAGCAGGAATTGTCTGCTGCTCGGCATGCCGTTGAGACCCTGGCCACCCAAGTCTCCAACCTCACAGAACAGGTTCACCATCTCCGCCTCGATCCACCGGCCACTTCCAGGGCTTTCGAATCTCCGGAGCCCAGAATCAATAACCCGCCGTGTTACTCTGGGGAGCCCACTGAATGCCGCTCGTTCCTCACCCAGTGTGATATTGTGTTTTCTCTCCAGCCCAACACTTACTCCAGGAGCACTGCTCGTGTCGCCTACGTCATATCTCTCCTTACTGGACGGGCTCGTGAGTGGGGCACGGCAATCTGGGAGGCAAGGGCTGAGTGTACTAACCAGTATCAGGACTTTAAGGAGGAGATGATACGGGTTTTTGATCGATCTGTTTTTGGGGAGGAGGCTTCCAGGGCCCTGTCTTCCCTATGTCAAGGTAATCGATCCATAACAGACTACTCTATTGAGTTTCGCACTCTTGCTGCCTCCAGTGGCTGGAACGAGCCGGCTTTGCTCGCTCGTTTTCTGGAGGGTCTCCGCGCAGAGGTAAAGGATGAGATTCTCTCCCGGGAGGTTCCTTCCAGCGTGGATTCCTTGATTGAACTCGCTATTCGCATTGAGCGACGGGTTGATCTTCGTCACCGAGCTCGTGGAAAGGAGCTCGCGTTCTCCGTTGCCCCCCTCTCCGCATCACTACCATCTTCCTCTGCCGGCTCGGGTGCTGAGCCTATGCAGCTGGGAGGTATCCGCATCTCGACTAAGGAGAGGGAACGGAGAATCACCAACCGCCTCTGTCTCTATTGCGGTTCTGCTGGTCATTTTGTCACTTCATGTCCAGTAAAAGCCAGAGCTCATCAGTAAGCGGAGGGCTACTGGTGAGCGCTACTACTCCTGTCTCTCCTTCAAGATCCTGCACTACCTTGTCGGTCCATCTACGCTGGACCGGTTCGTCAGCTTCCTGCAGTGCCTTAATAGACTCTGGGGCGGAGGGCTGTTTTATGGACGAGACCTGGGCTCGGGAACATGACATTCCTCTCAGACAGTTAAGGGAGTCCACGGCCTTGTTCGCCCTGGATGGTAGTCCTCTCCCCAGGATTCAGCGTGAGACGCTACCTTTAACCCTCACTGTTTCTGGTAATCATAGCGAAACCATTTCTTTTTTAATTTTTCGTTCACCTTTTACACCTGTTGTTTTGGGCCATCCCTGGCTAGTTTGTCATAATCCTTCCATTAATTGGTCTAGTAATTCTATCCTCTCCTGGAACGTCTCTTGTCATGTGAAATGTTTAATGTCTGCTATCCCTCCTGTTTCCTCTGTCTCTTCTTCACAGGAGGAGCCTGGTGATTTGACAGGGGTGCCGGAGGAATATCACGATCTGCGCACGGTGTTCAGTCGGTCCAGGGCCACCTCTCTTCCTCCACACCGGTCGTATGATTGTAGTATTGATCTCCTTCCGGGAACCACTCCCCCCCGGGGTAGACTATACTCTCTGTCGGCTCCCGAACGTAAGGCTCTCGAAGATTATTTGTCTGTAGCTCTTGCCGCCGGTACCATAGTCCCCTCCTCCTCTCCCGCCGGAGCGGGGTTTTTTTTTGTTAAGAAGAAGGACGGGTCCCTGCGCCCCTGCATAGATTATCGAGGGCTGAATGACATAACAGTGAAGAATCGTTATCCGCTTCCTCTTATGTCTTCAGCCTTCGAGATCCTGCAGGGAGCCAGGTTTTTCACTAAGTTGGACCTTCGTAACGCTTACCATCTCGTGCGCATCAGGGAGGGGGACGAGTGGAAGACGGCGTTTAACACTCCGTTAGGGCACTTTGAATACCGGGTTCTTCCTTTCGGCCTCGCTAACGCTCCAGCTGTCTTTCAGGCATTAGTCAATGATGTCCTGAGAGACATGCTGAACATCTTTGTTTTCGTTTACCTTGACGATATCCTGATTTTTTCACCGTCACTCCAGATTCATGTTCAGCACGTTCGACGTGTCCTCCAGCGCCTTTTAGAGAATTGTCTTTTTGTGAAGGCTGAGAAGTGCTCTTTTCATGCCTCCTCCGTCACATTTCTCGGTTCTGTTATTTCCGCTGAAGGCATTAAGATGGATCCCGCTAAGGTCCAAGCTGTCATTGATTGGCCCGTCCCTAAGTCACGCGTCGAGTTGCAGCGCTTTCTCGGCTTCGCGAACTTCTATCGTCGTTTCATCCGTAATTTCGGTCAGGTGGCAGCCCCTCTCACAGCCCTTACTTCTGTCAAGACGTGCTTTAAGTGGTCCGTTTCCGCCCAGGGAGCTTTTGATCTCCTCAAGAATCGTTTTACATCCGCACCTATCCTTGTTACACCTGACGTCTCTAGACAGTTCATTGTCGAGGTTGACGCGTCAGAGGTGGGCGTGGGAGCCATTCTTTCTCAGCGCTCCTTCTCTGACGACAAGGTCCACCCTTGCACGTATTTTTCTCATCGCCTGTCGCCGTCGGAACGTAACTATGATGTGGGAAACCGCGAACTGCTCGCCATCCGCTTAGCCCTAGGCGAATGGCGACAGTGGTTGGAGGGGGCGACCGTTCCTTTTGTCGTTTGGACTGACCATAGGAACCTTGAGTACATCCGTTCTGCCAAACGACTTAATGCGCGTCAGGCGCGCTGGGTGCTGTTTTTCGCTCGTTTCGAGTTCGTGATTTCTTATCGTCCGGGCTCTAAGAACACCAAGCCTGATGCTTTATCTCGTCTCTTCAGTTCTTCAGTAGCCTCCACTGACCCCGAGGGGATTCTCCCTGAGGGGCGTGTTGTCGGGTTGACTGTCTGGGGAATTGAGAGGCAGGTAAAGCAAGCACTCACTCAAACTCCGTCGCCGCGCGCTTGTCCCAGGAACCTTCTTTTCGTTCCCGTTCCTACTCGTCTGGCCGTTCTTCAGTGGGCTCACTCTGCCAAGTTAGCCGGCCACCCTGGCGTTCGGGGTACGCTTGCTTCCATTCGCCAGCGCTTTTGGTGGCCCACCCGGGAGCATGACACGCGTCGCTTCGTGGCTGCTTGTTCGGTCTGCGCGCAGACTAAGTCCGGTAACTCTCCTCCTGCCGGCCGTCTCAGGCCGCTTCCCATTCCCTCTCGACCGTGGTCTCACATCGCCTTAGATTTTGTCACCGGACTGCCTTCGTCAGCGGGGAAGACTGTTATTCTTACGGTTGTCGACAGGTTCTCTAAGGCGGCTCATTTTATTCCCCTTGCTAAGCTTCCTTCTGCTAAAGAGACGGCACAAATCATCATCGAGAATGTTTTCAGAATTCATGGCCTTCCGTCAGACGTCGTTTCGGACAGAGGTCCGCAATTCACGTCTTAATTTTGGAGGGAGTTTTGCCGTTTGATTGGGGCTTCCGTCAGTCTCTCTTCCGGCTTTCACCCCCAGTCTAACGGTCAAGCAGAACGGGCCAATCAGACTATTGGTCGCATCTTACGCAGTCTTTCTTTTCGCAACCCTGCGTCTTGGTCAGAACAGCTCCCCTGGGCAGAATACGCCCACAACTCGCTTCCTTCGTCTGCGACCGGGCTATCTCCTTTTCAGAGTAGCCTCGGGTACCAGCCTCCGCTGTTCTCATCTCAGTTCGCCGAGTCCAGCGTCCCCTCCGCTCAGGCTTTTGTCCAACGTTGCGAGCGCACCTGGAAGAGGGTCAGGTCTGCACTTTGCCGTTATAGGGCGCAGACTGTGAGGGCTGCTAATAAGCGTAGAACTAAGAGTCCTAGATATTGTCGCGGTCAGAGAGTTTGGCTCTCCACTCAGAACCTTCCCCTTAAGACCACTTCTCGCAAGTTGACCCCGCGGTTCATTGGTCCGTTCCGTATTTCTCAGGTCATTAATCCTGTCGCAGTTCGACTTCTTCTTCCGCAATACCTTCGTCGCGTCCACCCGGTCTTCCATGTCTCCTGTATCAAGCCCGTTCTTCGCGCCCCCGCTCGTCTTCCCCCCCCCCCCCCCCATCCTTGTCGAGGGCGCACCCATCTACAGGGTCCGTAGGATTTTGGACATGCGTCCTCGGGGCCGTGGTCATCAGTACCTAGTAGATTGGGAGGGGTACGGTCCTGAGGAGAGGAGTTGGGTTCCCTCTCGGGACGTGCTGGACCGTGCGCTGATCGAGGATTTCCTCCGTTGCCGCCAGGTTTCCTCCTCGAGTGCGCCAGGAGGCGCTCGGTGAGTGGGGGGGTACTGTCATGTACTGTCATGTTGTGTCTTGTTTCTGTCCTTTCCCTTCACCCTGTCTCCCTCTGCTGGTCGTTGTTAGGTTACCTTTTCTCCCCCTCTTTTCCCCAGCTGTGCCTTGTCTCCTCCTAACTACCTCGTCACCCCTTTTCCCACCTGTTCCCTTTTTCCCTCTGATTAGTCCTCTATATCTCTCTCTGTTTCTGCTCCTGTCTTTGTCGGATTCTTGTTTGTGTTGTTCATGCCTGAACCAGACTATCGTCATGTTTGCTGCAACCTTGTCCTGTCCTGTCGGAACCTGCCGGTCCATCTGAGCCTACGTTTTGTTTTGTTATTAAAGAAGCTCTGTTTACGTTAATTCGCTTTTGGGTCCTCATTCACGCACCGTAACAATGGTGGCGAAGTAATTACAATATAGCAATTAATTAAACACTGGAATGGTAGATGTGCAGAAAATGAATGTGCAAGTAGAGATACTGGGGTGCAAAGGAGCAAGATATTCTATGGACAGGCATAAGCTACGGCCAACGAACACAGTTGCATTTTATCAATGACCATTTGAATGCACAGAGATACGGTGACGAGATCCTGAGGCCCACTGTCATGCTATTTATCTGCCACCATCACCTCATGTTTCAGCATTATAATGCATGGCCCCATGTTGCAAGGATCCGTACAGAAATCCTGGAAACTGAAAATGGCCCAGTTCTTCCATGGCCTGCATACTCAACAGATGACAACGTGTTCCAGTTCCCACCAATATCCAGAAACTTTGCACAGCCATTGAAGAGGAGTGGGACAACATTCCACAGGCCACAATAAACAGAATGATCAACTCTATGCGAAGGAGATGTGTCGCAATGCATGAGGCAAATGGTGGTCACACCAGATACTGACTGGTTTTCTGATCCACGCCCCTACCTTTTTTTAAGGTGTCTGCGACCAACAGATGCCCAGTTGGGAAATCCATATTTTAGGGTATAATGAATTTACTTCAATTGACTGATTTCCTGATATAACCTGTTAAAAATTGTAGCATGTTGCATTTACAGTATATTTCTGTTCAGTTATATAGAGTATGTTGATAGACGACAACCTGTCAAAGCCATTTATCAACTTATATCTGTGATATTATTCGGTAGATGGCCAATATGGAAAAGGAAACAACACTTTTTTGAATGGATCATTTCAACAAATCCGTTTCTAAATAGCAATAGGGGATGGCTTTTATTTGAATGATGGCTTAAACTTCAAATCCACGAATACATATGAGGTCAGAGACGTTTATGGGAGGAGCGCCCAATTTTTTTCATCCTAAACACAATTTACGCGTGTGCTCTAGACTAGAGCGTTGATGTCCCCTCCTGTGTAATAAGAATAAACATTTTATCTTTGTCTGTATCTTTCTCTCCCAGTAGTCATCAAGCACCACACCACTGCTACCAGGGGTATAGAGTAGCCAATACAAACATATTTTCACAATTTCACTAAAATCACCAATAAATCATAGCATGTTGTACCTGATAAAGTAGAATTTTGTGGAACAATAAGGTTAAAAACATTCCTAAAACAATGTTATACAGTAATTGTGCCATCCCTAACAGTACAATCACACACTGTATACACACACACACATATATATTGTACACTCACACACTACCACACTCACAAAAGCCCACACACAAGCTCAGGTCCCGCAAGCTCTGATTTGTGACAGTAAAAGGGAGTGCTTTCCAGTTCCCTTGATTGACCTTCCGCTGTGTTAATCCTCGACAGTGAGCTTTGTGCTTCCTTGATAAAAGGGAGAGCAGAGTGTGTTCCCTGATATGTAATCCCAAAGCATGCCTTAAGAATGAAATCAAGATAACCACATTCCTCCGAAAGCTATCCATGTCTGTTTCCGGCTTCCAGCCACCTATATCTCAGAGCATGATCATGTCATCTCTGTTCGCAAGATGGCTTTTATATTCTGACGTCATCATCCACAAATAAATAAATTGCCTCACATGAATTACATGCAAGAAGGGATTACGTGTCTTGTCTGCCTAAATATGTAAACTCTGATAGATACACTCATTGTCACGCTCTGACCTGAGAGATCCTTTTTATGTCTCTATTTTGGGTTGGTCAGGGCGTGAGTTGGGGTGGGCATTCTATGTTTTGTTCTATGTTTTCTATTTCTGTGTGTTTGGCCAGGTGTGGTTCTCAATCAGAGGCAGCTGTCTATCGTTGTCTCTGATTGAGAACCATACTTAGGTAGCCTTTTCCCACCTGTGTTTTGTGGGTAGTTGTTTTCTGTTTTGTGTCTTTCTGCACTTGACAGGACTGTTTCGGTTTTTGTTCATTCTCTTTGTTATTTTTGTTATTTCAGTGTTCAGTTCTAATAAAAGTATGAACATGTACCACGCTGTACCTTGGTCCTCTCCTTCCAACAGCCGTTACACTCATGCGTGTGCCTTTCAGCGTTTTGCACAATGCAATGTTTCTTGGTGTGGAAATGCATTTACAGATCTACGACTACTGAACACATTGTATGAAAAAATGGGTGAGTCAATTGGCACAAAGAGCATGTTTAATCAGATGCTAAGAATAGCTCAGCTAGGGGTGGATGAGAATGGGCTGACAGGCCAGGTATTTCTGGAGCATCATACAGCATGAGTTGAAACAAGTCCCTGCCAAGCTAATAAATAAACAACACCATTATGACTCATGCTCTCAAGGATGTGGGTTTTAAGAGCAAATCTCTACTTCGTGTATCGATGTCGAAGAAGAGTGTTTAATTAAAAGGAATTTAAACAAACCAATAGACTACAGTGTCATGCTGCTTCTCTTCATTGCTTCCACTGCAATGGATTCCAAAGATGTCCTTTGTCTCCAATTCTGTCCTGTCCCTCCATCTGTACATTGACAGATCATTAAGTAGTAAATCTATCACCCTCGGCCATGCGTCTCTCGGGCTTACGCTCCAAATACCATGGGGCTGTAGAAAGGGGAGTGCCTGCCCGAAACAGGGAGTGAAAAGTTGCTGAACTGGGCACAATATCCTCCCTAACCCCCACCCTCCACTCAATAAACTGCTTGGCTGCTCTTTCACTCTTGCAGAAGTGCCGATCAATCCCTCTGCTAGAGTCTGGACCAAAACCCACCATGCCCCGGGGTTCGATACCTGGCACGGGCCTTCCCCTCCATTGTCACTATAGCCTGGGGACTGTCCCTCCAAAACAAGAGAGAAAAATCTTGCCCCAATCACTGGCACACAGTTGCTCAAAATATGCAGTTAATCTATTTTTTCCTCCATCTGTTGATATTTGAATTAAGTCTAACTAATTGTGTATCGGCTGTCCATCTCAATTGTATTTACAGTGCCTTGCGAAAGTATTCGGCCCCCTTGAACTTTGCGACCTTTTGCTACATTTCAGGCTTCAAACATAAAGATATAAAACTGTATTTTTTTGTGAAGAATCAACAACAAGTGGGACACAATCATGAAGTGGAACGACATTTATTGGATATTTCAAACTTTTTTAACAAATCAAAAACTGAAAAATTGGGCGTGCAAAATTATTCAGCCCCCTTAAGTTAATACTTTGTAGTGCCACCTTTTGCTGCGATTACAGCTGTAAGTCGCTTGGGGTATGTCTCTATCAGTTTTGCACATCGAGAGACTGACATTTTTTCCCATTCCTCCTTGTAAAACAGCTCGAGCTCAGTGAGGTTGGGTGGAGAGCATTTGTGAACAGCAGTTTTCAGTTCTTTCCACAGATTCTCGATTGGATTCAGGTCTGGACTTTGACTTGGCCATTCTAACACCTGGATATGTTTATTTTTGAACCATTCCATTGTAGATTTTGCTTTATGTTTTGGATCATTGTCTTGTTGGAAGACAAATCTCTGTCCCAGTCTCAGGTCTTTTGCAGACTCCATCAGGTTTTCTTCCAGAATGGTCCTGTATTTGGCTCCATCCATCTTCCCATCAATTTTAACCATCTTCCCTGTCCCTGCTGAAGAAAAGCAGGCCCAAACCATGATGCTGCCACCACCATGTTTGACAGTGGGGATGGTGTGGGATGGTTCAGCTGTGTTGCTTTTACGCCAAACATAATGTTTTACATTGTTGCCAAAAAGTTCAATTTTGGTTTCATCTGACCAGAGCACCTTCTTCCACATGTTTGGTGTGTCTCCCAGGTGGCTTGTGGCAAACTTTAAACGACACTTTTTATGGATATCTTTAAGAAATGGCTTTCTTCTTGCCACTCTTCCATAAAGGCCAGATTTGTGCAATATACGACTGATTGTTGTCCTATGGACAGAGTCTCCCACCTCAGCTGTAGATCTCTGCAGTTCATCCAGAGTGATCATGGGCCTCTTGGCTGCATCTCTGATCAGTCTTCTCCTTGTATGAGCTGAAAGTTTAGAGGGACGGCCAGGTCTTGGTATATTTGCAGTGGTCTGATACTCCTTCCATTTCAATATTATCGCTTGTACAGTGGGATGTTGTACCTTGGGATGTTTAAAGCTTGGGAAATCTTTTTGTATCCAAATCCGGCTTTAAACTTCTTCACAACAGTATCTCGGACCTGCCTGGTGTGTTCCTTGTTCTTCATGATGCTCTCTGCGCTTTTAACGGACCTCTGAGACTATCACAGTGCAGGTGCATTTATACGGAGACTTGATTACACACAGGTGGATTGTATTTATCATCATTTGTCATTTAGGTCAACATTGGATCATTCAGAGATCCTCACTGAACTTCTGGAGAGAGTTTGCTGCACTGAAAGTAAAGGGGCTGAATAATTTTGCACGCCCAATTTTTCAGTTTTTGATTTGTTAAAAAAGTTTGAAATATCCAATAAATGTCGTTCCACTTCATGATTGTGTCCCACTTGTTGATTCTTCACAAAAAAATAGTTTTATATCTTTATGTTTGAAGCCTGAAATGTGGCAAAAGGTCGCAAAGTTCAAGGGTGCCGAATACTTTCGCAAGGCACTGTAGCTATATTTGCATCCTGTAATGGCCTTGATTATTGGAAATCAAAAATAGTATTGACTGTGATTGGCATCCAGGATGTTAACAGGGGTTATGAATGATATTTGTCTAAGTTTTGCAACATTCACTTGAGTTTTTACATCAAAAACAGAGAGAATCTTTGCTCTTCAGCAAGCCGACTGTACTGAATATATTCCCCTTTATTGCATATCACATCCTCCCGTTACCAAGGTAACTGATATTTTTTCAGCTCACCATTGACTCAAAGTTATATTTATTTATTTCCCCTCAAGTGTGTATAGCTTCAGAAGCCAACAACATTACTGAGCAAAAGGAAAAACCCAGCAAATCGATCACTTCGTGATGAAAATCTGTCAAGTAAAAGCTTTTTTTCCCCCCTTTACCAGCCGATCCAATGTCAGACAATCTGTGTGCCTCGTGCTGTTGTTATGTACCCAGAGAGTAGAATGAAAGTATCCCTGAGATTTCATCCTTCTCCACGCGTACAATGTGACTCATAATTCTGCTATCCAGGGACATGATGTGCATTCACCTACACAAAGTATGTTCATAACATCAACAGAAGGAAAACCTTTCCACCCCCACCACCACTTCACCAACCCAACTCGGTCTGATTTAATTATCTGCTGTGCTCCCCGAGACCAGAATGAAAGCAGTCAGGTGCCATGGTAACAAACCAGTAGGCAAGTAGAGTATAGAATGGAGTCCTATAACCCAGCTAGGCAGCAAGAAGTCTCACTGCATGCATTGCTATATATGTGAGTGTAGCTAGGTAGAGTACCTGACCAAATCAACAGCCACTTCTCTGTGACTCGAGTGACTGCTTCCTTTTCTGCTTCTCTGTGACTCCCTTAGCTGCTTCTCTGTTACTCTAGTGACTGATTCCCTAGCTGCTTCTGTGTGTCCCCCCCAACCCATATTTTTCGCTGCTGCTACTCTCTGATTTTCATATATGATTAGTCACTTTAACTATACATTCATGTACATACTACCTCAATTAGCCCGACCAACCAGTGCCCCCGCACATTGGCTAACCGGGCTATCTGCATTGTGTCTCACCACCCATCACCCGCCAACCCCTCTTTTACGCTACTGCTACTCTGTTCATCATAAATGCATAGTCACTTTAATTAAAACCTCTTAGAGCTCCCCCCAACTTTGTGCAATTTCCGCATGAAGACATACCCAAATCTAACAGCCTGTAGCTCAGGCACAGAACCAAGGATATGCATATTCTTGGTACCATTTGAAAGAAAACACTGAAGTTTGTGTAAATGTGAATTGAATGTAGGAGAATATAACACAATGAAAAAAAACATACGTTTTTTATTTTTATTTTTGTATCATCTTTAAAATGAACAAGATAAAACAAACATTCAGATAGGATGATGGGGACCATTTCAGTGAAAAATATGAGGGCAACAGTACTTGTGCAAAGTTTCAGAATGATAACTTCCAAAATGAGTGTGCTACAAGCCATTTATCATGAAGTCACCCAAGTGTCCCACACAAGTAGCCCAAATGGCCAAATTGGTGAACGTATACATTTTTAACCAAATAACTATATACAAAATACCAAAATGGTATTCTAACACATTCCCCAAATTTTTTTTTTTAAATGAAGAAAATGTACTGTGTATATATATATATATACATTTACAAAATAACATGGGTAACTATTTACACACTTTCAATATTTGGAAGACCCTCAGTCCTCTATCAAATCAAATCAATTTATTTAGCCCCAGCCTAAAACCCCAAACAGCAAGCAATGCAGGTGTAGAAGCACGGTGGCTAGGAAAAACTCCCTAGAAAGGCAAAAACCTAGGAAGAAACCTAGAGAGGAACCAGGCTATGAGGGGTGGCCAGTCCTCTTCTGGCTGTGCCGGGTGGAGATCACAGTGGTTGTAGATGGTGCAACAGGACAGCATCCCAAGAGTAAAAATGAACAGTTTAGGGTTCCATAGCCGCAGGGTAGCCTAGTGGTTAGAGCGTTGGACTAGTAACTGGAAGGTTGCAAGTTCAAACCCCCGAGCTGACAAGGTACAAATCTGTCGTTCTGCCCCTGAACAGTTAACCCACTGTTCCTAGGCTGTCATTGAAAATAAGAATTTGTTCTTAACTGACTTGCCTAGTTAAATAAAGTTAAAATAAAACAAATAAATAAAAGTTGAAACTGGAACAGCAACAAGGCCGGGTGGACTGGGGACAGCAAGGAGTCATCATGGCAGGTAGTCCTGAAGCATGGTCCAAGGGCTCAGTGCAGGTGTAGAAGCACGGTGGCTAGGAAAAACTCCCTAGAAAGGCAAAAACCTAGGAAGAAACCTAGAGAGGAACCAGGCTGTGAGGGGTGGCCAGTCCTCTTCTGGCTGTGCCGGGTGGAGATCACAGTGGTTGTAGAGGGTGCAACAGGACAGCATCCCAAGAGTAAAAATGAACAGTTTAGGGTTCCGTAGCCTAGTGGTTAGAGCGTTGGACTAGTAACTGGAAGGTTGCAAGTTCAAACCCCCGAGCTGACAAGGTACAAATATGTCGTTCTGCCCCTGAACAGTTAACCCACTGTTCCTAGGCTGTCATTGAAAATAAGAATTTGTTCTTAACTGACTTGCCTAGTTAAATAAAGTTAAAATAAAACAGATAAATAAAAGTTGAAACTGGCCGGGTGGACTGGGGTGGACTGACTGGGTGGACTGGGGACAGCAAGGAGTCATCATGGCAGGTAGTCCTGAAGCATGGTCCAAGGGCTCTGAGAGAAAGAAGGAGAGAAAGAGAGAGCAGACTTAAATTCACACAAGACACCGGATAAGACAGGAAAAGTACTCCAGATATAACATACTGACCCTAGCCCCCGCCCACTTTGCCATATAACCCCACCAACTTTGCCAAAACTCTAGACAATATTGCCAGATGCCATAGCAGTCTCTTTCTGATGTAAAGCAGAGGTCACTGAGCATGTGGTGCATGTGATGGGAGACTTCATCTTGCAAACAACACAGCAACGCCGCCACATCCATGCCTGCACAAATATATTTGGGCAGATAAACACTTGTGGCAGGAGCAGAAGGGACAAGGCTTGGTGCAGTGGTGCTGTAGCCAGCAAGCTCCCTGATGCTCCCTCTAATGTAGACTGATTGGAGGAAGCATGCTGGCTGTGTTGAGATGTATGGGTTTGCATTCTACACAATACAATAACAATACAATAATAATACAATAACAAATTGTAACAATTTGAATGTTACAAACAAACAGTTGATTGCAAGGAAACCAAACATGACTGGATAAAGTCTATTTTACGTTGGATGTTACGTCGAAAATTGAATGACACGAAATATAACGAGATAAGAGTTCACAAAATGTTTTGTGTTAGGCTATAAAAAATGGATTTAACTGAACAAAAGACCATTCATTGTGTAACAATGAGCCTTGGGATTGCAACCAGAGCAAGATCTTCAAAGGTAAACAATTTATTTCAATGAAATCTGTGATTTTGTTACGCAAGCGCTGGCTGAATAAGTAGTTTGATATGGAGGTCTGTGCTCAGATAATCGCAGCATATTCTTTCGCAATAAATCATTTTTTAAATCTGACAACGCAGTTGGATTAGCAAGATTCTAGGCTTTCGATCCATGTGAGACACTTGTATTTTCATGAATGTTTAATATGACTATTTATGTAGCGATCACCTATGTTGTCGAATTTAATCCCGCTAACGGGTTAGGTGCGCAGAGAGGTTAATTTATTTATTTGCAAATTATGGTGGAAAATAAGTATTTGGTCACCTACAAACAAGCAAGATTTCTGGCTCTCACAGACCTGTAACTTATTCTTTAAGAGGCTCCTCTGTCCTCCACTCGTTACCTGTATTAATGGCACCTGTTTGAACTTGTTATCAGTATAAAAGACACCTGTCCACAACCTCAAACAGTCACACTCCAAACTCCACTATGGCCAAGACCAAAGAGCTGTCAAAGGACACCAGAAACAAAATTGTAGACCTGCACCAGGCTGGGAAGACTGAATCTGCAATAGGTAAGCAGTTTGGTTTGAAGAAATCAACTGTGGGAGCAATTATTAGGAAATGGAAGACATACAAGACCACTGATAATCTCCCTTCATCTGGGGCTCCACGCAAGATCTCACCCCCTGGGGTCAAAATAATCACAAGAACGGTGAGCAAAAATCCCAGAACCACACGGGGGGACCTAGTGAATGACCTGCAGAGAGCTGGGACCAAAGTAACAAAGCCTACCATCAGTAACAAACTACGCCACCAGGGACTCAAATCCTGCAGTGCCAGACGTGTCCCCCTGCTTAAGCCAGTACATGTCCAGGCCCGTCTGAAGTTTGCTAGAGAGAATTTGGATGATCCAGAAGAAGATTGGGAGAATGTCATATGGTCAGATGAAACCCAAATACAACTTTTTGGTAAAAACTCAACTCGTCGTGTTTGGAGGACAAAGAATGCTGAGTTGCATCCAAAGAACACCATACCTACTGTGAAGCATGGGGGTGGAAACATCATGCTTTTGGGCTGTTTTTCTCCAAAGGGACCAGGACGACTGATCGGTGTAAAGGAAAGAATGAATGGGGCCATGTATCATGAGATTTTGAGTGAAAACCTCCTTCCATCAGCAAGTGCATTGAAGATGAAACATGGCTGGGTCTTTCAGCATGACAATGATCCCAAACACACTGCCCGGGCAACGAAGGAGTGGCTTCGTAAGAAGCATTTCAAGGTCCTGGAGTGGCCTAGCCAGTCTCCAGATCTCAACCCCATAGAAAATCTTTGGAGGGAGTTGAAACTCCGTGTTGCCCAGCAACAGCCCCAAAACATCACTGCTCTAGAGGAGATCTGCATGGAGGAATGGGCCAAAATACCAGCAACAGTGTGTGAAAACCTTGTGAAGACTTACAGAAAACGTTTGACCTCTGTCATTGCCAACAAAGGGTATATAACAAAGTATTGAGATAAACTTTTGTTATTGACCAAATACTTATTTTCCACCATAATTTGCAAATAAATTCATAAAAAATCCTACAATTTCCTCATTATGTCTGTACCTATGATGAAAATTACAGGCCTCTCTCTTCTTTTTAAGTGGGAGAACTTGCACAATTGGTGGCTGACTAAATACTTTTTTGCCCCACTGTATGTCCATAGCCACCTCAATGACCTTGTATCCCTGTATTTTGTATTGTTATTCGTCATGTCAATATTTATTTTTTACTTCATATTTTTAATTTATCTTTAATTTATCTTTAACTCTGCATTGTTGGAAATTTACCCATAAGTAAACATTTCACTGTTAGTTTACACCTGTTGTTTACGAAGCATGTGATAAATAAAATGTTATTTTATTTGCCTCACTCAGCAGCCAAAAAATGTGGAGCCTGCTCCCTCCCCTTCTGCGCAGTGTGCATTGTGTTCATAATGAGAGTTAATAGCACAGTATAAGGAAGGCGCAGAAGCGTGTAATGATTTGGCTTGGTGGCGGTTATTGGAATCTCCCTCTAGTTTTTAATGATAGCACATCTTACACAATGGGGTGAGTGTAGAGCTATGATGTCAGGAAGCATCCGTCCTTACCTAGTAACTACCTTTGCACCACTGACCAGCACCCAGCCTGATGTACCTGGTTCAGACCTATAAGAGCCCTAGGGGCATAGCAGGGTTCAATAACAACCGCTGGTCCAACAACAGAGGAGAGGCCTCCACTCAGCAGAAAGGGATCAGATTAAGGGGAGTTTCAAGCCCCACCTATTGTTACTGCCCTTTGTTCGATTTTCTGGAGAGGTCAGAAACCTTGTACACAGCAGTGCCGCCTGGGCAACATGAGTTAAACAGAGAGACACAGCGACACCTACTGAATGAGACAAGAATGCCAACAAACCATGAAATGAAAATGAGTCTGTTTTCATTTGGAAGCAAAATGATTGACTCGGTGTAAGTAATGTGAAGGACGAGGGAGCAGTCAAGTGAAAATAATGTGGCTGGCTAAAAAATTCACATGATAGAAAATTGAAATGTGGGTTGTCGTTTATTTCTGCAGAGGTTGTGCAACTGAAAATTACTATTTTTATAATATGTGCATTTCATTTTCAATATTAAAAGGAAATGCAACTGAGTTCGACCTCTGCATGACAAAGGAATTTAGTATAATTTCACCATACAGGGCTCTTGAGTAACTTTTTCTACTGGTGGCACTTGTGCTACAAACTTTTTCAGTTGATGGCACCAGTACATAATTTGGTCCCACCAATTTTTATCAGCCGTGCAATGATAATGACTTGACCTGTGTCCGATAATGTACCAATATTCCATAATGACTTGCCATCTTTTAAATCAGCATGCCCTTGCAGGGCTTGACATTCAGGTAAAAATTTGACAGTGCCAACTGAAAGCTGATGGCCCGAATTTAAAGACTACTAAACGTGGATGATGTGTGCATAAAATGTTATCTTTAATTTATGGGCAGAGCAAGTAGCCTATAATGACTTACCCTCCATTCACAAATAATTACATTTTACATTGACAATAGTATGTTTACATTGATTGTTTGTAGGGAACATTTTTTAACCTTTGAGCAATCTCAAAGGGTGTTGTTGTTAGCAATTTGGAACAGTCACTCTATAGTTGTAGCGCCCTATAAAATCTGTGGTAATTTCTGTTTTTCCGGTTGTATTTGTCCAGGTTTCCAAGTTTTCCTAGTTTTTCAGGTTTTCACTTTCAAAAACTTTTTTTTTACAAAACAAATTGGATGTTCTGAAAAATTCTTAATCACTTCAGGAGACCGCTTTTGAGGTCTGGGAACAATAAATAAAAAGTGGAGGGTCAGGTGTAGTTGCCCTTTAAATCAAGCAGCTAGCAAGATACCATTGTGCTTGGCTATCAGTGTTTTTCTGTGGCCTACATGTAATGGCAGAGTTTGCAAAAACAAATGCCCCGCGACTGATTTAAATCATCGTGATATCGTTCTGCCAGGTAGGCCTACTTTGCAGTCAACGTTGATTTTCTTTTGGGGGCGGGGTTGCGCATAGCAAAGATTCAACCAAGACTTCATATCAAACTTGTTGAATACCTGGTCTGAAGATCCATTGTTGCATATACCCATTGCTGCTTGAATAAATGATAATAAAAAAAGCAAGCAAATTGTGAACCAAATATGTACATGACCATCTACATTTTCTTTACTGGCACCCTAGCGACCAATAAATAATTGGTGTCACACTGCCAGTCAAAGAGTCACAAATGCAAGTGTTTTGGTAACAGTTTTGAGCCCTGCCATAAGAGGCTTGACGAGCACAAGCACTGCAATAATGTATTCATGCCGCCAGGCATGAGAAAAACTGTGAGAAACACATCCTAGAGGATAATTGTGTTGCCCCAGCTTTGAGGACTCAGAGGGTCACAGATGTATTAGCCTGAATGGAAATCTGCTGCTCTTTCATTTTGGAGTGTGTTTTTGCTTTCCAAAAAAGATGGCAGTGTTTTGTAAACATACAGTAGGTGTTCCCTATGATGTTGTGGCAGGAGGGACAGACAGTTATCCCCTTCAGGCACACACCAGGCTGTGTTAACCTCCCCTGCTTCTTTGCCTTCTAACACAAGAGGACCCTGGCCCCAGACTGAGCAGCCACACCACGTATAACAGCCACACCACCACTGAAGTTCTGACTTTCTTCTTAGCAGGGATAAGCAGAACAAGATGAGGAAAACAAACCAAATCATGAGGGAGGAAATATCTGATATATACCCAAACCCACTAAGAGAAGTCACCTCTAGCAGAGGATAGCAGTGAGCTGTGGGGGAAGTTTATGGAGGCAACGCGTGCCAAGGGCTTAAGTTTGTGACGTGGGAGGTTCAGAGTGGGACACTCGCCAGGGGAGACAGACTGCAGCATTGGCAGCTGTCAGTTGAGAAGGTGAGAGTCATGTGCTTATTCTCCCAGGCAGATCCAACACCCCAATCCACCCAGGGAGAGCCCAGTGGAGGCATGCCCAGCACACAGAAGCCAGCTGGGCTTGACTGGCAGATCTGAGGCGGAGCAGCACGCACAGACATGGATCTCAAATAGAGAACTGATCCAAGTACAAACACAACAGTGGACCTTATGAATCTGCCCACGGAGCAATACACTCATTTGATATGACATCACCTGGGCTCATCCCTAAGATGAGGGAGGCTAACCAAACACAATCATACCTTCAATCATCTCAACCATACGTTCCCCCGTTGCTGGGATTTACCGCAGATGGGGAGAGTATGATATTGACAAAACTGGAAAAGATAAGATGAGTGTGTGTGTGACCATGCGTGAGTGTGAGAGAGAGAGAGGGAGGAGGGGTTCCGGGCTTGTCTGAAAGACAGGGCCTCTGATTTTATCTTCCAATTTCTGTGATGGGGATGATATAATGTCCCACAGTTGACAGAGCAAAAACCAAGCCCTAAGGTTGAAGGAATTGTTCATAGAGCTCGAAGACAGGATTGTGTCGAGGCACAGATCTGGGAAACAGTACCAAAAAAAATTCTGTAGCATTGAAGGTCCCCAAGAACACAGTGTCCTCCATCAATCTTAAATGGAAGAAGTTTGGAACTACCAAGACTCTTCGTAGAGGACGGCGCCCAGCCAAACTGAGCAATCGGGGGAGAAGGGCCTTGGTCAGGGAGGTGACTAGGAACCTGATGGCCACTCTGACAGAGCTCCAGAGTTCCTCTGTGGAGATGGAAGAACCTTCCAGAAGGACAACCATAGCTGCAGCACTCCACCAATCAGGCCATTATGGTAGAGTGGCCAGATGGAGGGCACTCCTCAGTAAAAGGCACATAACAGCCAACTTGGAGTTTGCCAAAAGGCACCTAAAGGAGTCTCAGACCTTGAGAAACAATCTCTAGTCTGATGAAACCAATATTGAACTCTTTGGCCTGAATGCCAAGTGTCATGTCTGGAGGAAACCTGGCACCATCCCTACGGTGAAGCATGGTGGTGGCAGCATCATGCTGTGGGGATGTTTTTCAGTGGCAGGGACTGGGAGACTAGCCAGGATCGAGGGAAAGATGAACGGAGCAAAGCACAGAGCGCTCAGAGCACTCAGGACCTCAGACTGGGACGAAGTTTCACCTTCCAACAGGACAACGACCCTAAGCACACAGCCAAGACAATGCAGGGATGGCTTCGGGACAAGTCTCCAAATGTCCTTGATTGGCCCAGCCAGAGCCTAGACTTGAACCCGATCAAACATCTCTGGAGTGACCTGAAAATAGGTGTGCAGCAATGCTCCCCATCCAACCTGACAAAGCTTGAGAGGATCTGCAGAAAAGAATGGGAGAGACTCCCCAAATATAGGTCTGCCAAGCTTGTAGCATCATACCCAAGAGGACTCGAGGCTGTAATCGCTGCCAAAGTTGCTTCAACAAAGTACAAAGTAAAGGGTCGGAATACTTATGGAAATGTGATATTTCTGTTTTGCAAAGATTTCAAAAACCTGTTTTTGCTTTGTCATTATGAGTTATTGTGTGTGGATTGATGAAAAAAACTATTTAATCAATTTTAGAATAAGGCTGTAACGTAACAAAATGTGGAAAAAGTAATGGGGTCCGAATACTTTCTGAACACACTGTATATGAGTATAACAGAGTTTCTGGTCATTTATTTTTATTCCATAAACTGTTAAGAATTTCATCATGTTTTCAGATTGAGGGCTTTTATGAAATATCCTTATGCAGCCTTGTGCAGTCTACTAAGAGGACATCAAATATTTTGAGTGGAATGGAGAGCCATCTACTGGAGGATAGGTGAATGAACTGAGGAAACCAATGCCATGTGTTACCATTCTTTATCAAGGAATTTCCTGGTTTGACTGCAGCAGAAGCTGAGCTGTAACAGTATATAATCCTGCACACGAGGCTGCCAGCTTTCCAATCCATACTCTTAGGCACAGAAAACCTTATTGTTTACTGAAATGCTCCATGGACCTTGACCCATACTATCCAGTCCCTAAGGTAAAAAAAAAAACGCCACATTCTAAAACAGGGAGCTGATGTCTTTTAAAGGTGATCTTCTGCTGCAGTCAGGCATTCCATTCCTGGACACTTGGCTGGGTCTGAATGTGGAAACAGAGTTGCCTGGACAAATGTAGATCATTCTGGGGCAGGAGTAGAGGGGGGAATAGGAACTGGTATTTGGAGGCCCATAAATCATGAGGGGGCTCCAGGATGGAGATATCTGTGTGTGGACAGACCTGATCTGCCTGGTCCCTTCTGACAGCAGCCTGCAGCTCAGCAGACAGATTTGGGCCTGGTGTAGTAGAGGGTATGGGGGTGGATCAGTGGACAGGCCAGGGGAGCCTCTGTCTCTGTATAGGGCCCTTCCCCAGGTACCATCCACCAGGCCCCCCTGGCCCCTCCACTGAGCCACCCCCGTGTACCCTCTACTACTCCCTCTAATACTATGAGCTAGTACTACTGAGCTAAAATATGAGCCTGTCCTGTTATTGTGTCCCTGCTCTAAGCTCAGGTTGCCCAGCCCGGCGGTGATACAATCTTCGGCAAAATCATTCGCAAGGAGATTACTGCAAAAATATTATTTGAAGATGATGAGCTACTCATTTACTGTGGTGATTTCTTTGGTGGTCTACATTTAAAATAGTGCACTTTGAAGCTTGAGTGCTGAGCTCTTGCTTTCTTTCTCTGGCAGGCACAATGGCTTTTCCATTTAATTTAACAAGTTAGCGTTTGCCGCCAAGCGCCAGCACAATGCACCATCCACCAGCCACACAATATGGCTGATGGAAGTCAGCCATACTGGATTTGTTGGTGAATGGGCTTGAATTGAAGAATCACTCAATCAGTCTTGCGAAAAAGCCTGCCGGATTTCTACTCCTCATTCATTTTTCATCTCAGACATGAAATGGGTGTAAAATTCCATACGTTTTCCAGCTGCACAACTTCCTTAAAAGCTCTTAAGGGGCTCGGGTTTCAACATGGCTCCGTAAATAAGTGTTCCTAGGCCTCTCCACTAAGGGGGGAATACTTTTGTGTTTTCACCTTTTATCTATCAAAACGAGAACATATTTTGCACACCTACTGACTCTAGCAACATTCAAGTGACATTATTGGATATGTCTGGAACCGGGAAGGCGAGACGAAACGGTAAACAAGAAGACACGAAGACTAGCAACAAGATGGCGGATGCTAACATTATGGAGATGCTAGTCACCATCCGTGCAGAAATGGCTACACTACGCTCTGATTTCATGACTGAACTTTGCTCCTCTGTGTCAAGTCTACGAGCTGGAATTATGACAGAAGTCCAGTCAACTATGCCGACACTACAAACAACTTTTGCGACACAAACCCAAAAAATAAAGGATATGGAAACGCCGTTGACCAACATAGATAAACGGCTTACCAAATTGGAAACAAAAAACGACAAGCTTACCTCCGAGAACGTGAAGTTAAAGGTTAGTCTAGATGAACAGGAAAACCGTTCCCAGAGACAGATCATACGTGTGGTCGGGAATCACAGAAGGGACAGAATGACGCAATCCTAGCGAGTTCATGGCCACTTTCCTGCTTGACGTCCTCGGCGGAGAGACGTTTGACCGGCCCCCAGTCATTAACAGGACGCATGGCACTCTAGCAGTAAAACCACAGCCCGGTCAACCTCCCAGAGCAATGCTGGTCCACCTACATTACTTCCAGACCAAAGAGAAAATTATTCGGGTCTCCCGCGAAAGAGGACAACTGAACTACAATGGCAAGCGGATCCATATCTTCCCACATTACTCGGCAGATCTGGCAAGACGCAGAGCTGCATACAAAGATGTGAAAGCCCACCTTCATAAGGCAGGAGTGAGATTTGGCCTGATACACCTGGCTAAACTGAGGATTACTTTCCAGGGGGCTAACCACACATTTGAAGATCCCCAGTCTGCACTCACCTTCGTCCGGGACAATATCCACTCTACAGCGGCACAGAACCCAGATCTGTGAAGGTTGCTAATTGTGTTATTAGGGTGCACAAATGGTCAGTGTAAAGACATGAACGTGAGTAACTTTTATTTGCCCTAGCAAGATAATGCACCACATACCTTGGGACAGAACCATCTACCATGCCATGGTATTCAAAGTAATTGTTAATAAGCATTATGGTGTAGTGTAACTAAGCTTTTCATGTATGGTGTAATTTAACTAAGCTATTCATTTATAGTGAGGTTCTATTAAATTTTTTATGAATGAATAAGCCAAATCCCAATGATGTTCTTGTTAATTTGCTCATTTAGTCGGGCCTCAAGGAGGGCAAAGGGGCATATTTACTAGGCTATATTAATTGACTAAAGGCCCGCAATTTTGTATTGTTTTTATTATATAGGCTACATGTGATTGTATGGTGTGTCTGTTCGGGTACTTGCATATGAGTGCAATAGCGACAATTTAAAAGATTTAGGTTATTCCCTTTTCATCCACATGTCCATAGATTTATGTTAATTCCCCTTTATACAACATAGGACGTAGTGAAACTTTTTTTTCTTCGTAAAAACCCTTAGTGGGCTTCCTCTTAGTAAAGTGGCAGGAAACAGGGTTTTGAGGGTCTGTCGTTTCATTTGGGAGACTCAGCAGTGGCGGTTTTCTAAACGTTATTTGTACTGTATGTTTGGTTTTGGTTTAGAGTTACACAAAGGTCTTATTACTTGTTTCGTTTTTTGTGATGCACTACTCAGTCTGGGTTAAGTTATTCTTTAATAAACTATAACATAAATAGTTCATTTAAAGCAGTCTCCTGGAATGTTCGGGGCAGTGGGCATGTGGTCAAGAGGAAGGGTTTCAATTGGAAAGGAAAGCGTTTCAATTGCTATGCTTACAGGAGACCCATTTATCTGCAACAGAACATGCTAAACTGAAGAGGGACTGGGTGGGCCAGGTGTACTTTTCTTTTTTTAGTTCAAACACAAGAGGCTCTTAGAAGCGTTTGTGATTCATGTGGTTTAGTAGACGTATGGAGAGAGCTAAATTCTAATGTCAGAGACTATACCTTCTACTCTAGACCCCATAATCCACATTCTAGATTGGACAATTTTTTTTATTCCCTCTACTTACATGCATGTTGTCCAGTCATGTGCTATTGGTTCTGTAGTATTTTCCGACCATGCCCCAGTGTATATAGATATTGAAATTGGCAAAACAATTCCCAAAACAATATATTGGAGACTTAATAGGTCTCTGCTTAACAATGAAGGATTCTCCTCTGTGATAAAAGATGCATTATCACATTACTGGCTCGACAACCAACTCTCTCCTGTCTCAGCTGCAACTATCTGGGATGCTGCTACAGCAACCACAAGGGGTCATATCATTTCCCAAGCCTCTCTGATCAAGAAACTTAGAATTGAAAATAGGGAAAAATTGGATGCTGAAGTAAAGCACTTAGAACTTTTTCATAAATAATAACCAACCCAGGCGAACTGGAATTCACTAGCTTGTGCTAAAGCCAAACTCAGTTTAGAGCATGCAAAACATGTAAAAATTTAAAAATAAAAAAAAACGTGTGTTTTTTACCAAGCAAAAATATTATGAGTTTGGAAACAGAGCTGTCTAATTCCACACCAACTTAAAAAATAACAAAATTAAAGATGTATTAAGTCTATAAGAATGGCAGATGGCTCCACTTCTTATGATCCATTGCTTATCAATAATATGTTTTGCGATTGATATAAATCTCTTTATACTTCACAATGTACAAGATCGAACAACGAAATGACAAAATATCTGAATAAGACAACATTGCCCACTATATCAGATGAACACAGAAATAGACTAAATGCTCCCTTTACTCCTGAAGAGGTTTGGGAAACTATTAAGGCAATGCCTTCTGGCATGGCACCTGGCCTAGACGGCTTCCCGGCAGAGTTCTACAATAAGTTCTGGCCTGAGATATGGTCTATCTTCAGGCCTGCTCTAAATGATATGTTCGAAAGAGACATCATACCAGAGTCTTGGATAACTGCATCCATTAGCCTGACACTAAAAAAATGGACAAAAACCTATTAAACTGCTCTTCGTATAGACCTATCAGTTTGCTAGGAGTTGATGTTAAAATAGTCGCCAAGACACTTGCCTGCAGACACTTGCCTCCTTCCAGACCTCATTAAACCTGATCAGACTGGATTTGTCAAAGCCATATTTGGAACGGACAATGTGAGACGTGCTCTGAATATCATAAACCACCTTGGCAGAATTAAAGACCCTCCACTCATTGTCTCTCTCGGTGCTGAAAAGGCCTTCGATAGAGTTGAGTGGAAATTATTGTATGCTGAATTAGAAAAAGTTAATCTGGGTGGCCATTTTACTAATTTAGTAAAATTACTTTATTCTGACCCATTAGCTGTAGTTAACACAAATGGAAGGGCTGTCGTTAAGGCTGCCCTTTATCTCCTGCTCTGTTCTCATTAGTCATAGAATCACTGGATGAGGCATTAAGGTCTAGTAATAACATCAGGGGCATCTCTAAGGGTGATGAAGAGCATAGCATTTCATTATTTGCTGATGATGTGCTTTTATACATGTCTAAACCAGAGACCTCTTTCACTGCAGTAATGGACATCATATCTGAATATTGTAACTTGTCAGGGTACAAAATGAACATGGATAAATCCATGGCATTACCTTCGAATATCCCCTCTACAATCAATTTAGAAACAATATCTCCATTCCAATTGACTGAAACAGGCTTAAAATACTTGGGCATATATGTTACTCCAAATCTTAAAGACCTGTTCACTTCAAATTATATACCTTTGCTCACAAGGATTAAACAGGATCTGATTAACTGGTCTACCCTACCAAACTCTCTTTTTGGCAGGATTAATGTCGTTTGGACATGTCGTCCTTCCCCGGCTAAATTATTTGTTCCAAAATATGCCCTGCCATCTATCTCAGTTCTTTTTTCAGAAAATAAATGTCAATATATCTTGAACAATAAGAAACCTAGAATCGAATTTACCAAACTAATTAAGCCTAAGAATTCAGGAGTGGTCTCAAATCTGCAACTATATTACTGGTCTGCTCAGATCAAGCACATGATTAGTTGGTGCCTAGACAGACGCCACTCACTTTGGGTTGGGATGGAATCAATAGCATGTCATCCAAGAGCATTAGCTTCCTTACCATTTATTAATAGCTTTGAAAAGATCCAGCCCTTATCTGACAATTTTACAATACATAATACACTCTTAGCTTGGAAGGATGCAAGGAGGTACCTGCAGATTCCAGACCATATATCACTCTGGTCACCGATTGCCCTTAATCCAGATGTCCCCCCGATTTAAGAGTGTCCTGAGTAAATAAAGGCACGAGGTCAGCAATACCGTTCGACTACCAGTCCAGAGGTCCAATACTCCTAATAAGGAGTATTGGACCTCTGGACTGGTAGTCGAACGGTATTGCTGACCTCGTGCCTTTATTTACTCAGGACACTCTTAAATCGTTCCCACAGATAAAAACTGAGTTTGACTAACCCAACAAATATTTTTTTAAGTACCTACAACTTAAACACTTCATAGAGGGTCAGAAGAAAGTTGATAAACTACATTTTCAAATGACTGAAGTTGAAAAACAATTTACGAATCCTACTGTTCGGAGAGATTTAATCTCTGACATATATTCTATTTTATCAAACAGAAGTACCTCATCCTATGATGCGTTGAGACATGTTTGGGAGAGAGACATTGGACACGCATTTGGTGAGGAAGAATGGCCTTCTATCTGCGAAAGGGTCTACCCCAAATGCACCTCCATAAGTATACAAGCTAAATTTAAAAAATGTTTCATAGAACCTACTTTACACCTTTCCGCCTTCACAGAGTGTTTTCCAATGCATGACATTTATGTTTCAAATGTAAACAGGACACTGGCACCTTCAAGCACGTTCTTTGGTACTGTAGCAGAATCTAGTCTTATTGGAATGATATTCACTTACACATCCAGAAGATCTTGGGTAGACAATTTGCTTTTTCACCGAAGTTATATTTGTTGTGGCCCTATGTAGAAAACCTCACATAAATGCCCATGTTATTATTGTGATGTTTGTATATATTTTTATGACTGCCTTTTTGTATAAGATTTTGCTCTATCCATATTAATTTTATTGTACTTAGTCTGTGTGGTGCACTCTGTTTTGTCTGTATAACCCCTGTTAAAAGAAAATAACATTATAATAAAAAGATAATAACAACATATTTTTTAAATAACATAAAATGTAAAAAATTAAATACAAAAATAAAAGATGCCCCCTAGTTTTCAATTTTTGCCTAAAATGACATTACCCAAATCTAACTGCCTGTAGCTCAGGACCTGAAGCATGGATATGAATATTCTTTATACCATTTGAAAGAAAACACTTTGAAGTTTGAGAAAATGTGAAATGGATGTAGAAGAATATAACAAATTAGATCTGGTAAAAGGTAATGCAAAGAAAAAAACATGTTTTTTTTTGTATTTTTGAAATGCAAGAGAAAGGCCATAATGTATTATTCCAGCCCAGGCACAATTTATATTTTGCAACTAGATGGCAGCAATGTATGAGCAACGTTTTAGACTGATCCAATGAATAATTGCATTTCTGTTCAAAAATGTGTATCAAGACTGCCCAGATGTGCCTAATTGGTTTATTAATACATTTTCCAGTTCATAACTGTGCACTCTCCTCACAAAATAGCATGGTATTCTTTCACTGTAATAGCTACTGTAAATTGGACAGTGCAGTTAGATCAACAAGAATTTAGGCCCTCCATCTAAAGAGAGAGAATCATAACTGACACTTATCCTCCCTGAGAAAAGCCTTATGATCATATCCAGCTCCACAACCTGGATCTTATCAATTTGTCAAACTTCCTGCAGTCCGCAGCAGCAAACAAGAGAAGAGGGTGTGATGGCGCTCATTCTTTGCTTTACTACACTAAACCTACGGTGGTGCTTATTATGACTCAAGATTATGAATATTACCCAATCTCTACTTTGTGCATGAGACAGCTTGTCGGCTGTTTTGCGTTGGAATGTGCGTACAATGTTTCCCCTATGTGCATTTAGCAGCGGCGCACTGCCACTAAATCGTGGCCACCACTGCAAAAAAATATAATAAATGAAGATGTATAAATATATGCCCCAGGAAGACCCCATCTAGCTTGCCTCAGAGCCAAATAGCAGTAATTTTTTTGCTGAAGGGAGGTCACTGCAGGTTACTGTTATGCAGTGTAGTTTTGATTCAGTATAATGGACCTATTGTACACTGGTATCCTAAAATTCTGTCAAATATGTGCATATAATATATCCCCCCAGACCTCTCTCTGACTCCAATCTACTCTGACTCGTAATGCTACAGCGTTGAGGGCTGTTCTGTCCCTTTAAAACACATTTTATGATAATTGTTCATGAAGTATGAAGTCTGAGGCTTGTTGTCCCATTTGCATGTATAGACATACAAAAATGTACAGTTGAAGTTGGAGGTTTACATACACCTTACCCAAATACATTTCAACTCTGTTTTTCATAATTCCTGACACTTAATCCAAGTTAAAATTCCCTGTTTTAGGTCACTTAGGATCACCACTTTATTTTAAGAAAGTGAAATGTCAGAATAATAGTAGAGAGAATTATGTATTTCAGCTTTTATTTCGTTCATCACATTCCCAGTGGGTCAGAAGTTTACATACACTCAATTTGTATTTGGTAGCATTGCCATTAAATTGTTTAACCTGGGTCAAACATTTTGGGTATCCTTCCAAAAGCTTCCCACAATAAGTTGGGTGAATTTTGGCCCATTCCTCCTGACAGAGCTGGTGTAACTGAGTCAGGCTTGTAAGGCCTCCTTGCTCGCACACGCTTTTTCAGTTCAGCCCACAACTTTTCTATAGGATTGAGGTCAGGGCTTTGTGATGGCCACTCCAATACCGTGACTTTGTTGTCCTTTTAAGCCATTTTGCCACAACTTCAGAAGTATGCTTGGGGTCATTGTCCATTTGGAAGACACATTTGCGACCAAGCTTTAACTTCCTGACTGATGTCTTGAGATGTTGCTTCAATATATCCACATAATTTCCTTTCCTCATGATGCCATCTATTTTGTTAAGTGCACCAGTCCCTCCTGAAGCAAAGCACCCCCACAACATGATGCTGCCACCCTCGTGCTTCACGGTTGGGATGATGTTCTTCGGCTTGCAAGCCTCCCCCTTTTTCTTCCAAACATAACAATGGTGATTATGGTCAAACAGTTCTATTTGTGTTTCATCAGACCAGAGGACATTTCTCCAAAAAGTACAATCTTTGTCCCCATGTGCAGTTGCAAAATGTAGTCTGGCTTTTTTATGGCGGTTTTGGAGCAGTAGCTTCTTCCTTGCTGACCAGCCTTTCAGGTTTTGTCGATATAGGAGTCGTTTTACAGTGAACATAGATACTTTTGTACCTGTTTCCTCCAGCATCTTCACAAGGTCCTTTGCTGTTGTTCTGGGATTGATTTGCACTTTTCGCACCAAAGTACTTTAATCTCTAGGAGACAGAACGCATCTCCTTCCTGAGCAGTATGATGGCTGTGTGGTCCCATGGTGTTTATACTTGTGTACTATTGTTTGTACAGATCAATGTGGTACCTTCAGGCGTTTGGAAATTGCTCCCAAGGATGAACCAGACTTGTGGAGGTCTACAATTTTTTTCTGAGGTCTTGGCTGATTTCTTTCGATTTCCCCATGATGTCAAGCAGAGAGGCACTGAGTTTGAAGGTAGGCCTTGCAATACAGTACATCCACAGATACACCTCCAATTGACTCAATGATGTCAATTACCCTATCAGAAGCTTCTAAAGCCATGACAACATTTTCTGGAATTTTCTAAGCTGTTTAAAGGCACAGTCAACTTAGTGCATGTAAACTTCTGACCCACTGGAATTGTGATACAGGGATATAAGTGAAATAATCTGCCTGTAAACAATCGTTGGAAAAAATACTTGTGTCATGCACAAAGTAGATGTCCTAACCGACTTGCCAAAACTATAGCTTGTTAACAAGAAATTTGTGGAGTGGTTGAAAAACGAGTTTTAATGACTCCAACCTAAGTGTATGTAAACTTCCGTCTTCGACTGTAGGTATTCCACTTGTCCAGATGGGATAGGGCTGTGTGGCTTGCTGTGTCTTATGTTTTAAACATGTGCTTACTGTCTGTTAAGAGTTTCTGAGTTGCTCTGACTCATGCCTGTTTGCCATTTCCCTCCATGCTTAGACTTAATTTCCACTCACATAATGGCCAAGATGCCAAACTACAGAATACTAGAGAAACTACACCAATGCAGAAATAATGAGGGGAGGCATTTCCACACATCTGATGTGGGGCCTATAGCTCAGACTGCTATTGATTAGTGCAGTGTTGGCTTCTCCTTGAGGGTGTAAAGAGATACAGTGGAAAGGACATTCTGTCTCCTATATACATCTATTCTCCTGTTCTAATGAGCTAAGGCTTGTTTGGCGTCCCAGCTAGTGGAGATGACCACATGCCAGCACTTTCAGCAGCTTGTCATGATAGCTCAACCCTTTTTCACTCAAGTGTCTTAGATTTGTGCTTTGTTGCCAATTTGTTGCAGCGTATCATAAATACATCTGCGGTATGGCAATGCATCCAAAGCATTCGCTGGAAGCTTTGTACCATAATCTGTATGTTGTATTAATTATTAAGTCTCTGTGAAGTGCACCTATCAGTGTTGTTGTACTCACCGGTCTTGAGACATATTGAATACATTTGTACTCGGTCTTGATTCAGTCTCGGACAGTGAGGACTTGTGTAATTTCTTCTTGAGACCAGCAGAGTAAAAATACACTCCTTTCCTGAAATTAATATCTTAACAGCCTTTATATCTATTATAGACATGTTTTGCATAGTGGAGAACCTATAGACCTTCAGTGTGTGGCAGGTTCGTGGTTCTGAAAGGACAGCAACATTAATATCACCGCACTCATGTAGGAGAGTGCACTTTTTGTAAAATACAAAGGGCCAGTGGTGTAATGGTGTAAAGTGGTGTAATGGAGGGTACACACTTTTTTTTCATTGGGCATTGCTTATACTCACTTCTTAATCCATGCGTAGTGTAGTGGAGGTATACGATTGATCAATTATGTAATACAATAGAGAAATCGTGCACAAAGTAGCCTGCACAATCGCAAAGCATGTGAAATATAATCGCAAAGCATGTGAAATATATTCACATGCGTGCCGCACACAGCCAAGTTTCAGCGGAATAGTACCCCGAGACAGCACACACACATCTTGCAGATGTTGGCACAATGTATACTTGATACATAGTGCCGATGTAGTATGGAGAGTCGTTTGGATATTGGCAAGATGTCACAGAGACATCGAGATTAGATCGCATTCACCCTTCAGCCTTTGTTTGGACAATGCATGTCAAAGCTGCCTGCTGCCTAGCCACTCGACAGACAACATTAAAAATACCTTTATTTGAGGTCAATCCAAACAGCAAATAATGTTTCACTACACAATTTGAATTACCCTTACCGAAAGAGTGTAAACATTGAATTTGAATGGAAAATATCAGAAAGATTATTAGTTAAATTATACTGTCAATAATTTTAAAAAACAATAAGCTTTACCGGACTATAGGTGATTTTTTTTTAATGTAAAATGAAGAGAGAAGATTCAAGTTAATGTCAAGTTTATTAGGCTATTGCTATACCACCAAGTTCTTAAAATTACTCCAGCACAGAGAAGAGAGAAACAAGGAATAGAGAAACAGAAACATTACATAAAAAAAAATGTTTATGCAGAGGATGTGCAGATTTGTTCGATAATTATGGAATTAAGGTTTTGTTATAGGATAAGAGCAGTGAATATGTGATGAATATATTTGCAAAAAAAGTAAGGTTTGGGTCCAAGAACGCAGTAGACAATAGACAAAAATGATGTAATGTACGTCCAAATTAGAGCAATATACCAAACGATATACACTGTAAAACCAAATAAGTTTTTATTTTGGTATTTGTCACGCCCTGACCTTAGTATTCTTTGTTTTCTTTATTATTTTGGTTAGGTCAGGGTGTTTTGTTAGTTTGTTTAGTGTCTATCTTTATTAAAAGTATCATGTATTCACATTACGCAAGGGTCTCCTCCATTCAACGAACGTGACAGTATTAAACGATACAGTACTTAATAATTTCTGTAAATTTTTATTTATTTATTTTATTTTTTGAATTTTACCCCTTTTTCTCCCCAATTTCGTGGTATCCAATTGTTTAGTAGCTACAATCTTGTCTCATCGCTACAACTCCCGTACGGGCTCGGGAGAGACGAAGGTTGAAAGTCACACGTCCTCCGATACACAACCCAACCAACCCGCACTGCTTCTTAACACAGCGCCATCCAACCCGGAAGCCAGCCGCACCAATGTGTTGGCGGAAACACCGTGCACCTGGCGCGCACTGCGCCCGGCCCACCACAAGAGTCGCTGGTGCGCGATGAGACAAGGATTTCCCTACCGGCCAAACCCTCCCTAACCCGGACGACGCTAGGCCAATTGTGCGTCGCCCCACGGACCTCCCGGTTGCGGCCGGTTACGACAGAGCCTGTGTGCAAACCCAGAGTCTCTGGTGGCGCAGCTGGCGCCATGTGGTTAGGTACAGCGCCCTTAACCACTGCGCCATCCGGGAGGCCCCAATTTCTGTTAATTAATATACAATTTTGATTACAGGTAACTTAAAGTAATTAGAATGATTAACTATTACAATGACCAACAGTAACTTAAAATGTCAAGTACCAGTCAAAAGTTTGGACACCTATTCATTCCAGGGTTTTTATTTATTTGTACTATTTTATACATTGTAGAATAATAGTGAATACATCAAAACTATGACATAGCATGTAATTATGTAGAAACCATTTTTTAACAAATAAAAATATATAGATTCTTCAAAGTAGCCGCCCTTTGCCTTGATGAAAGCTTTGCACACTCTTGGCATTCTCTCAAACAGCTTAATGAGGTAGTCACCTGGAATGCATTTAAATTAACAGGTGTTCCTTGTTAAAAGTTCAATTGTGGAATTTCTTTCCTTAATGCATTTGAGCCATTCAGTTGGTGTCACAAGTTACGGGTGGTACACAGAAGATAGCCCTATTTGGTAAAAGAACAAGGCAAGAACAGCTGATATAAGCAAAGAGAAACGACAGTCCATCATTACTTTAAGACATGAAGCTCATGACCGCCACAGGAAAGGAAGACCCAGAGTGACCTCTGCTGCAGAGGACAAGTTCATTAGAGTTAACTGCACCTCAGATTGCAACCCAAATAAATGCTTCACAGAGTTCAAGTAACAGACACAACTGAACATCAACTTGAATCAGGCCTTCATAGTCTAATTGCTTTTCAGAAACCACAACTAACAAACCACTCCATTTGGTAAATCCGACCACAACTCTATCTTCCTGATTCCTGCTTAGAAGCAAAACTTAAAGCAGGAAGCACCAGTGACTCGGTATATAAAAAAGTGGTCAGATGAAGCAAATGCTAAACTACAGGACTGTTTTGCTATCACAGACTGGAACATGTTCCGGTATTCTTCCGATGGCATTGAGGAGTACACCACATCAGTCACTGGCTTTATCAATAAGTGCATCGAGGACGTCGTCCCCACAGTGACTCAATGTACATACCCCAACCAGAAGCCATGGATTACAGGCAACATTCACACTGAGCTGCCGCTGTCAAGGTGCGGGACTCTAACCTGGAAGCTTACAAGAAATCCTGCTATGCCCTGCGATGAACCATCAAACAGGCAAAGCTTCAATACAGGGCTAAGATTGAATCATACTACACCGGCTCCGACGCTCGTCTTGTGTGGCAGGGCTTGCAAACTATTACAGACTACAAAGGGAAGCACAGCCGCGAGCTGCCCAGTGACACAAGCCTACTAGACGAGCTAAATCAATTCTATGCTAGCTTCGAGGTAAGCAACACTGAGGCATGCATGAGAGCGTCAGCTGTTCCGGACGACTGTGTGATCACGCTCTCCGTAGCCGACGTGAGTAAGCCCTTTAGACAGGTCAACATACACAAGGCTGCGGGGCCAGACGGACTACCAGGACATGCGCTCCGGGCATGTGCTGACCAACTGGCAGGTGTCTTCACTGACATTTTCAACATGTCCCTGATTGAGTCTGTAATACCAACATGTTTCAAGCAGACCACCCTGTGCCCAAGAGCACAAAGGCAACCTGCCTAAATGACTAGACCCGTAGCACTCACATCCATTGTCCCAGAAACCCTAGACCCACTCCAATTTGCATACCGCCCAAACAGATCCACAGATGATGCAATCTCCATTGCACTCCACACTGCCCTTTCCCACCTGGACAAAAGGAACACTTATGTGAGAATGCTCTTCATTGACCACAGCTCAGCATTCAACACCATAGTACCCTCAAAGCTCATCATTAAGCCAAGGATCCTGGTACTAAACACCTCCCTCTGCAACTGGATCCTGGACTTCCTGACGGGCCGCCCCCAGGTAGTGAGGGTAGGTAGCAACACATCTGCCACGCTGATCCTCAACACTGGAGCCCCTCAGTGGTGCGTGCTCAGTCCCCTCCTCTACTCCCTGTTCACCCACGACTGCATGGCCAGGCACGACTCCAACACCATCATTACGTTTGCAGACGACACAACAGTGGTAGTCCTGATCACTGAAAACGACCAGACAGACAGGGCTGTAGTGGAGCAGGTTGAGAGCTTCAAGTTCCTTGATATCCACATCACCAACAAACTAGAATGGTCCAAACACACCAAGACAGTCGTGAAGAGGGCACAACAAAGCCTATTCCCCCTAAGGAAACTGAAAAGATTTGGCATGGGTCCTCAGATCCTCAAAAGGTTCTACAGCTGCAACATCGAGAGCATCACTGCCTGGTACGGCAATTGCTCGGCCTCCGACTACAAGGCACTACATAGGGTAGTGCGTTCGGCACAGTACATCACTGGGGCAGAGCTGCCTGCCATCCAGGGCCTCTACATCAGGCGGTGTCAGAGGAAGGCCCTAAAAATTGTCAAAGACCCCAGCCACCCCAGTCATAGACTGTTCTCTCTACTACGCATGGCAAGCAGTACCGGAGTGCCAAGTCTAGGACAAGAAGGCTTCTCAACAGTTTTTACCCCCAAGCCATAAGACTCCTGAACAGGTAATCAAATGGCTACCCAGTCTATTTGCATTGTGTGCCCCCCCAACACATATTTTACGCCGCTGCTACTCTTTGTTTATCATTTTTGCATAGTCACTTTAACACTACATTCATAGTACATACCACCTCAATTAGCCCAACCAACCAGTGCTCCCGCATATTGGCTAACCTGTCCCACCACCCACCACCCGCTCTTTACGCTACTGCTACTCTCTGTTCATCATATATGCATAGTCATTTAACCATTCTACATCTACATACTACCTCAATCAGCCTGACTAACCGGTGTCTGTATGTAGCCTCACTACTTTTATAGCCTCGCTACTGCATATAGCCTCGCTACTGTTGTTTTTATTTATTTACCTACCTATTGTTCACCTAATACCTTTTGTTCACAATTGGTTAGAGCCTGTAAGTAAGCTGTAAGGTCTGTTGTATTCAGCGCACGTGATAAATAAACTTTGATTTGATTAAAGGACACCAATAAGAAGAAAAGACTTGCTTGGGCCAAGAAAAGGGTGGCAAAGGGTGGCTACTTTGAAGAATCTTAAATATAAAATATATTTTGATTTGTTTAACCCTTTTTTGGTTACTACATGATTCCATATGTGTTATTTCATAGTTTTGATGTCTTCACTATTATTCTACAATGTAGAAAATAGTCAAATAAAGAAAAACTCTTCAATGAGTAGGTGTTTCCAAACTTTTGACTGGTACTGTATATCGATGTAACTCATTATGTTTAAGTAAACGTTTCACACCCCTT
The DNA here is from genome assembly GCF_057628025.1 of Oncorhynchus mykiss. Lineage (NCBI taxonomy): Eukaryota > Metazoa > Chordata > Actinopteri > Salmoniformes > Salmonidae > Oncorhynchus > Oncorhynchus mykiss. The sequence continues at coordinate 1,290,563 of NC_143035.1, read as the reverse complement.
TCAAGTAGTTTTACTACAAACTTCATGAACTTAATATTTTATCCTAGCCATTAACCTGTAATCAATTATTGAACACTTTACAGTAGCACTTCCACCATGGTTGGGGTCAATTCCTTTTCAATTCAGGAAGTAAACTAACATTTCAGTATCAGTTCCAATTTCCCTAAACAATAACACATTTTTAACAATGTCAACAAATAATAATTTTGAGGTCAGTTTGGGATTATAAAACACATTATTTAAAGTAAACTGAAAAACTATAACTTACTTAAATCAAAAACTTTGTTGCAACTTATTGTAGCACCAACTCAAACAAAAATAATTGCAATGTAAATAGAACAAAAAAAACATGTACAAATGAATGCTTTTAAATCAGGAATATGGATTTGTTGCAGTAACAATAACACATTTCCTGAAGAAAAGACATTTAAAGAGAATACAGTAAAAGGTTCACATGTTAGAGAACATAGTGCAAGGTTCACAATTAAAGAGCACCGATTGGTGTAAATGTTGTAATGTCTCAGTGGAGGTCAGGTTTGGATCAGTAATTTTCAATTCAGTCAATTTGGTAAGTAAACTGAAATTCTAATATTTTCCTCATTGCCTCCTTTGGGGAAAGTATTTGAATTTCAGATTACTTCCTGAATTGATTGAATTTAAAATGGAATTGACCCAACCCTGACCTCCACTGAGACATTGCATGATATGTAAGCCGCAAAATCAACTTGTCAGTGCTGGGCCTATTCAAGTGCCGTGTTACAAACAGTGGACAACATGTTTGAAAAAGAGTAACCCCAGTGCATTTGAGCAATAAATAACAAGTCAAGGAAAATGGAAGATCTAAGAAACACCAGACCAACAATTATTAGCCTACATACTGCAAAGGTTCACTGTTAAAGAGAACACTTTACAGTAGCACTTCCACCATGGTTGGAGTCAATTCCTTTTTAATTCAGGAAGTAAACTCAAATTTCAATATCAATTCCAATTTTCCTAAACAATAACACATTTTCAACAATGTCAACAAATAATAATTTTGAGATCAGCTTGGGATTCAAAAACCGCTAAACAGTCAACTGAAATTCCAATATCAATTGAGACAGTTCAACAGGCACAATACCTTTCCAACGCTCCTCAAAAACCTGCGATGGGGCGGAAATACTGCAGTGACAACAGTATCACTTTGCACAACATTTTATACATTAAAGCCATGGCTGGCTTTTGTTCTCTGGCTAAATTATTTGCGGACATGTAGTGACTTGGCTCAGTGTGAAACAGAACATGAACAGTGTCTGGACAGGGGAAACAAAATGACATTAATGCTGACACGGGATCAAAGTCAGGAATAGACAGATATAGGGGAGGCATTCAATAAAGTGAGGGAGTCCAGATAAGTCCAATGAAGCCCTGATCCGCATAACGATGGTGACAGGTGGGCAGCCTGGCGCCCTCGAGCGTCAGAGAGGGGGAGCAGGAGTGACAAAAACATATTGTACTGGCATTACCATTGGGATAGTCTCTCAAAAGATGTCAGCTTTAGCTGAAAAAAAACAGCTTATAAAGAAACAAAATGCATATTAACCATAAAAGCAAATGCTATGGAAACAAAAACATAAAATAAATATACAGTAAGTGTACAGGTGATATCAGGATAAGACCCAGACGCAGACAGTTTGAATCACAGATATTGATTCACAAAACAGGGGGCAGGCAAACGACAGGTCAAGGGCAGGCAGAGGTCAGTAATCCAGGGCAGTGTCAGAAAGGTACAGAATGGAAGGCAGGGTCAGGGCAGGCAGAATGGTCAAAACCGGGAGGACTAGAAAACAGCAGCCATAGAAACTCATAAATGGGGAAAATACGCTGGTAGAACTTGATGGGACAAGATGACAGAAAACGCAGGTATAAATACATAGGAGATAACGGGGACAAATGGGAGACACCTGGTGGGGGGTGGAGACAAGCACAAGACAGGTGAAACAGATCAGGGTGTGACAGGTAGTGAGGAGGAATGACAGGAGGTACACAGGAGTGTATGTTTTCATATAAAAAGTAAAGTCTCAAATTCCACCTGCATGGTTCAGGGAAAAGCCCATATATAAAGCACTCGTGGTAGGTGGCCTGTAAACTGTTCTGTTCCGACTTCAAACCAAATACTCTGACAATCTTTTGTACTGTACTGCTCAGCAAAAAGGGTGGGTATAATTTGTGGAGCGTTCTAAGAGGAAATTGTTATAAAAATATTGTAAATAACAAGGTTGCCAACAAACAACGCATACAAAGTTGTAGGGCGGCAGAATAAGATACCGGGAAGGGAGTGGGCTATGTAATTTAGTTTTTCACTGACCACGTTTATTCCAAAAAATGTCTGTCTTCTTTCTAGTATCTTCCATCATTTCTCGTTCGTTGTTTTAGTTATTACTTTCGGTGTGTGTCGGCATTCGGCGGTGAACTCTACTGCGCATCAATTAGGCCATCATGTAACATGTAACTTAAAAAATGACTGCTGGCTCCAATATTTTATTATCTAGGTGGCTTGTACACAATTGTTACCAATGATACTGTATATACCAGCCTACTTGTATTACAGAAACATAGCAAAATACAATCTAAGTGTTAATCCTGTTGCCCAAATATAGCAGGTAACTTGTGTCTGTCTGTGTCGAAGATGTTGAGTTCAATTTAATATATGCTTTGACCTATTTCAGGTAACCCCAAGATGCTTGACTCACTACAGCTGCTATTAAAGAACTTTCCAGTCGTTTGTGCTTTACATTCCGACTTTTGAATGTCTCTTTATTGGACATATATAGTAGTGTCTAATAAGAAAGAGCAATGTATGTAAAGCATCCATCTGTTTTAAGGTTATCGTGTGTGTTGTAGTTCATCTTAATGTCCACTAGGTGTCAGCACAGTTTCAATGTTACACCAGGATCACGTTTCAATGTGTAATGAATCGAATCAAATCGTATTTGTCATATGTGCCAAATACAACCTTACAGTGAAACCCTTACTTACAAGCCCTTAACCAACAATGCAGTTTTAAGAAAAATATGTGCTCAGTGAAAAAAAGAAGAAATAAAAGTAACAAATGAAAGAGCAGCAGAAAAATAACAATAGCGAGGCTATATATACGGGTACCGGTACAGAGTCAATGTGCAGAAGCACCGGTTAGTCGAGTCAACTGAGGTGTTCCTTTCAAGTCCAGTCGTGTAAATTACGTAACACTTTTTTATGTACTCCACTACATTCCATATATATACAGATATGGAATGTAGTGTATATATACAAAGCTAACGCTAACAGTACCACCTACAAGACAACCACTAACTACACCAACTACAAAAACGGCAATGACAATGACAGCCAAAACCCCTGTGACCACTCCCAAACCCACTACTACTACCACCACAAAAAAAAACTACAACTACTACAATTTCGAACACTGCCACAACTACTACTCCTCCTCCTCCAGCTACAACCTTAACTAAAAATCTCATCAAGAGTCATTATTAAAACAAAACTGTGAGTCCTGAGTGGTGCAGCGATCTAAGACAGTGCATCTCAGTGCTAAAGGCATCACTACAGACCCTGGTTTGATTCCAGGCTGTATCACAACCGGCCGTGACTGGGAGTCCCATAGGGCGGCGCACAATTGGCCCAGAGTATCCAGGTTAGGGCTTGGCCATACTTGTAAATAATAATTTGTTCTTAACCGACTTGCCTGGTTAAAAATTCAAAAGAAACAGAAGGAGAATTTGACTTTTCCGAAAAGCAACCTGAACCTTTACGACCTCCACCTTGAAAACAGGCCCCAAGATGGAAAGCACCACCTGTGAACTGTGATAGAAGAGATCCAAACAGAGACTCAGACTTGGTCATAAACCTGTCTGTTACTTATACTCCTCAATCCATCTCACAACCAGGGCAGCTAGAGGACAAGCACGTCGAGAGAGAGAAGAAGGTGATCTACAATGGAAGCAAAATCTACAATGGAATGGTTCAAAAATAAACATATCCAGGTGTTAGAATGGCCAAGTCAAAGTCCAGACCTGAATCCAATCGAGAATCTGTGGAAAGAACTGAAAACTGCTGTTCACAAATGCTCTCCATCCAACCTCACTGAGCTCGAGCTGTTTTGCAAGGAGGAATGGGAAAAAATGTCAGTCTCTCGATGTGCAAAACTGATAGAGACATACCCCAAGCGACTTACAGCTGTAATCGCAGCAAAAGGTGGCGCTACAAAGTATTAACTTAAGGGGGCTGAATAATTTTGCACGCCCAATTTTTCAGTTTTTGATTTGTTAAATTGAAATATCCAATAAATGTCGTTCCACTTCATGATTGTGTCCCACTTGTTGTTGATTCTTCACAAAAAAATACAGTTTTATATCTTTATGTTTGAAGCCTGAAATGTGGCAAAAGGTCGCAAAGTTCAAGGGGGCCGAATACTTTTGCAAGGCACTGTATAACGAAATTCCATATTCAAAATCAACCTCCTAAATATCACAAGTTGATAAAACACAAACACATTTGAGAACACCCGCTGCAAAAAGCATTACTCCCCGGGAGGACATTGTAAGAAATAAATACACAAACACAAACAAAAATAACGAGGATCACTTTAAAACTAAACCTGACAGTCAGTCTCTCCATCCACCCCTGGATCCACCAACAGCACGTCCAAAGGAGGGTTCAAACCACCTCTCCACCCCACGCTCCCATCCCCTATTGCCCTTACAGCCACTTTCCAGCATGGCCCTCAGTTCATGGTTCAGGGCCATATCCTGCCTTTACAGAGAGGCCCTTTCCCCCCAGGGGTCGGGATCACCAATCGACCAGAAATCACAGCCAAGACTGTCAGGCCCACAGCTTTAATTTCTGCTTCACTGGGCAGTGGCCCGGTAGCTCTGCTGACCATATCCACCCCACAGGGGCCCAGGCCCAGACAGCAGAAACAGACAGCAGGACCTCTTAACGCTCTCCATGCTCAACAACAGATTGAAATGCAGTCGAGCTGAGCCTAAATCAACTAGCGAAGGGAGTGACACCTAAGCCCAAGATCAGTCACCCTACACACAGACCTCACTACCAGCCTCGCACTCCATCATATAACTACCAGCCTGTGCCCTCCACCACCTCCCACCCCGTGCCCATCATTAGACCCTACTCCACAGCCAGTGTCCTGCAAGGCAGCCCGCTGGCACTATAGCCACTGGGGCCCGAGGTGCCGTTCGCCAACCTGATGGGTAGTGGGGTGAAGTCTATGATCTCACCTATGTGAACAGTCAGTGTGTCTGCCATGGATGAGGGCGATGTGCTGCTGCCTTGTGAAGCATCAGGAGACCCACAGCCAGCACTCTCCTGGCACAAAGTCTCCACAGGTATTTAAATACTCCTATTGTAATGCTTGGCATGAACATTATGACTTCAGCCTCTCGTCTGCTTACCATCATAAAGAAAAATATACAACTGAAATACTATAATTTATAAGCTTGTTAACATTCTAGGAGAGGAAGAAATACTATATGCATAGGCTGATTGAGGCTCCAAAGGATTAAACACTTGTAAAATGGATTAACAAAATGGCACCAACAGAGTGTGCTCAACTCACAAGTGACTAATATTTCATGATGTTATATTTGACAGAGACCCTTGACAAAAGCTCCACAATGATTCACAGCATTAACATTATAATTCAAGACTGATCCAGAGTACCAATTATGTGCTTCTCTCTACTTTCAACAACAGGTGCTACCATCCAAGCCAACACAGAACACGGACAGAGATTTGAAGTTCTAAAGAACGGCACCTTTGTGATTAAAAATGTTACACTACAGGACTGAGGCCAGTACCTCTGCACAGCACTGAACAAATGTTACCCTGGCTGTGCTGACCCGGCCTCCCAAAATCATATGACACCACTCCAAAGAGGTCCCAGTGTATCTGGGCAACCCTATACGCTTAGACTGTGTAGCCTCAGGCAAGCCTCAGATCTCCTGGATTCTTCCAGACAGGACCTTTGTGCATGATGTGGGAGTTCTTGACAGGGCAGCCTCTTTGCTGCCTAATGGCAACCTGGGGGTCCAATAAGCCAACTTCTCCAGTAAAGGAGACTATAAGTGTCAAATAAAATCATAAAATCACATTTTACTGGTCACATGGTTAGCAGATGTTATTTCAAGTGTAGTGAAATGCTTATGCTTCTAGATCCGACAGTGCAGCAGTATCTAACAATTCCACAACAAAACCTAATACACACAATCTAGTAAAGGAACGGGGTAAGAATATATAAGTATAAATTATATGGATGAGCAGTGACAGAGCGGCTAAGATGCAAAATAGCAAATAATAGATAGTGAAGGAAAATACAAGATACATGAGAAGAGTAATGCGAGATATGTAAACATTCTTAAAGTGGTATTATTAAAGCGTTCCATTTATTAAAGTGGCCAATGATATCAAGTCTGTAGGTAGGCAGCCACCTCTGTGTGCTTGTGGTAGCTGTTAAACAATCTGATGGCATTGATATAGATTGAAAAACAGCTTCTATCTGTCCCAGCTTTGATGCACCTGTACTGACCTCGCCTTCTGGATGGAAGCGGGGTGAACAGATAGTGGCTCGGGTGGTTATTGTCCTTATTTATCTTTTTTGCCTTCCTATGACATCGGGTGTTGTAGGTGTACTGTAGGGCAGGAAGTTTGCCCCCGGTAAATGTGTTGGGCAGACCGCACCACCCAATGGGGAACCTTGCGGTTGTGGGTGGTACAGTTGTCGTACCAGGCGTGATGCAGCCGATAGGATGCTTTCAATTGTGCATCTGTAAAAGTTTGAGAGTTTTCGGTGACAAGCCACATTTAGGCTCTGATGCGCCTTCTTCACCACACTCTCTGTGTGGGTGGGCTATTTCAGTTTGTCAGTGATCTGTATGCCAAGAAACTTGAAGCTTTCCACCTTCTCCACTGCGGTCCCGTCAATGTAGATAGGGGGTGTACCCTCTGCTGTTTCCTGAATTCCACGATCATCTCCTTTGTTTTGTTGACGTTGAGGGAGAGGTTGTTTTCCAGGCACCACACTCCCAGAGCCCTCACCTGCTCCCTGTAGGCTGTCTCTTCATCGTTGGTAATCAAGCCTACTACTGTTGTGTCATCTGCAAACTTGATGATTGCTCTGTGACTAACGCTGTTGGTACAGCCAGGAGAGTTCTGCACCTGGACGGCAGGCAGGAAATCCCCAGCCCGCGACTGTCACACCACCCCACCCAACAGAATCAAAGCCATGTATGGCTCCACTTTGTACCTGTACTGTCCAGCTACAGGCAACTCCCCCATGCTAGTAATCAAACCTACAGTGGGGCAAAAAAGTATTTAGTCAGCCACCAATTGTGCAAGTTCTCCCACTTAAAAAGATGAGAGAGGCCTGTAATTTTCATCATAGGTACACTTCAACTATGACAGACAAAATGAGAAGAAAAAAATCCAGAAAATCAAATTGTAGGATTTTTTATGAATTTATTTGCAAATTATGGTGGAAAATAAGTATTTGGTCAATAACAAAAGTTCATCTCAATACTTTGTTATATACCCTTTATTGGCAATGACAGAGGTCAAATGTTTTCTGTAAGTCTTCACGAGGGTTTCACACACTGTTGCTGGTATTTTGGCCCATTCCTCCATGCAGATCTCCTCTAGAGCAGTGATGTTTTGGGGCTGTTGCTGGGAAACACGGACTTTCAACTCCCTCCAAAGATTTTCTATGGGGTTGAGATTTGGAGACTGGCTAGGCCACTCCAGGACCTTGAAATGCTTCTTACGAAGCCACTCCTTCGTTGCCCGGGCGGTGTGTTTGGGATCATTGTTATGCTGAAAGACCCAGCCACGTTTCATCTTCAATGCCCTTGCTGATGGAAGGAGGTTTTCACTCAAAATCTCACGATACATGGCCCCATTCATTCTTTCCTTTACACGGATCAGTCGTCCTGGTCCCTTTGCAGAAAAACAGCCCCAAAGCATGATGTTTCCACCCCCATGCTTCACAGTAGGTATGGTGTTCTTTGGATGCAACTCAGCATTCTTTGTCCTCCAAACACGACGAGTTGAGTTTTTACCAAAAAGTTATACTTTGGTTTCATCTGACCATATGACATTCTCCCAATCTTCTTCTGGATCATCCAAATGCTCTCTAGCAAACTTCAGACGGGCCTGGACATGTACTGGCTTAAGCAGGGGGACACGTCTGGCACTGCAGGATTTGAGTCCCTGGCGGCGTAGTGTGTTACTGATGGTAGGCTTTGTTACTTTGGTCCCAGCTCTCTGCAGGTCATTCACTAGGTCCCCCCGTGTGGTTCTGGGATTTTTGCTCACCGTTCTTGTGATCATTTTGACCCCACGGGGTGACATTTTAGGTCCAATCTCAATCTTAATTACAAATCCCCTTGATCATAACTGTACCTACCTTAAAATCAACTTCCAGACTAAGTTACTAGTTAGATCATGGCTAGCCCTACTCTGCAGTAAGTAACTTAAAAGTGATAGCAAACAGGCTATCTGCAAAGTGTGGTAGTCTTTTGAGTAACGTTAACAGACTGATAATAACAATTGTTCGTTTTGAGTTCAAGTACGAAAATAGTTAATGGATTTGAAATTGCTGAATGTTAACTTGCTGAACATAATAGTAAGCTAAATTGGGAACCAACCTCTCTTATCTGATTAACTGTCTGTTAATGGAACCAAAGGTCTAATGTTAATTAACTTACACAGCGACTCAACTTTCGTAAAAGTTGTTCAGGAAACCTAAACCCGATATAAAGCTTAAAGAGCTTGTGAAGCTGTGGAAATATTCTCTCTTCTTCTTCTGTATGTTCTTCTTATTCTTCTGTATCTCGCAACCAACGTTAATATTCTCTCTTCCTCATCCTCGATTTGAAAAATGCTCCACCGAACGTCAAAATAAATGCTTCTTTCAACAAGAGGTGAAATGAGATGTCAATCGGCATCAAACTGACAGTAGCGAATTAAATTATGCGGTGGCACTCGGGGTGGCCAATCAGATGTCAGGGGTGTCCAGTGCCACCCCGGACACTCCTCTGGCTCTGGCCCTGGCCCTGAGAGACCTGTCACTGTGTTCTCCAATGGAACCTTATGGATCCTACAGCTGACTGAAATGGAAAGAGGCAACAACCTGTGTATTTTCCAGAGGATCAACGGTGAGGACATGGAGCTGTTCCAGGTGGAGATGCTCATGACACCACCTAAGATCGAACACCTGGGCACAGCCCAGAAGAGGGTGACCTACGGGGAGAACTTTGAGTGGACTGTGTTGCCTCATGCTTCCCTGACCCAGAGATGTCCTGGAGCCTCCCTGATGGAACCATGATCAACAACAACCCCCAGATGGACAACAGCGGCACTCGTTCTGGCCACGATGTCATCTTCGGGAATGGATAAGATGGCGCCGAAGAGGATGGCTAACCAATTGTGCTATTTTGTTAGTTTTTTTGCGTTGTTTGTAACATATTGTTGCTGCAACCGTCTCTTATGACCAAAAATAACGTCTGGACATCAGAACAGCGATTACTCACCACAAACTGGAAGAATATACCATGATGAGATGGATATACTGCTCTACCGGAAACAGGCCCAAATCTCTGTCATTTGCGTGAAGAAAAGACAAAGGGAAAAAAGGACGCAGATCAGGCTGCCTTCTGAGAATCCGTAGGCGAGCGAGTAAACTACCACTGTTTCCGTTCTACTTGCTAACATGCAACTATTGGAAAATAAAACTGATGACCTACGAATCTGATTATCCTACCAACTGGACATTAAGAACTATAATATCTTATGTTTCACCGAGTCATGGCTGAACAACGACAAGGATAATATAGAGCTGGCAGGATTTTCCATGCACTGGCAGAACAGAGATGCTACGAAGGATGGGGGTGTGTTTTTTTGTCAATAACAGCTGGTGCGCGATGTCTAATATTAAAGAAGTCTCGAGGTATTGCTCGCCTGAGGTAGAGTTTGTCTATTTACCACCAGAGACCGATGCTGGCACTAATACCGCACTCAACCAGCTGTATAAGGCCATAGACAAACAAGAAAATACTCATCCAGAAGCAGCACGCCTAGTGAACGGGGGCTTTAATGCAGGAAAACTTAAATCAGTTTTACAAACATTTTACCAGCATGTCACAAAAAAACTGCATTTAAAGCTCTGCCTCGCCCTTCATTTGGCAAATCTGACAATAATTATATCCTCCTGATTCCTGCTTACAAGCAAAAACTAAAACAAGAAGTACCAGTGACTCGCTTAATACGGAAGTGGTGAGGTGACGCTACAGGACTGCTTTGCTAGCACAGACTGGAATATGTTCCGGGATTCATCCAATGGCATTGAGGAGTATACCACCTCAGTCAGCGGCTTCATCAATAAATGAAGCGACAACGTCGTCCTCACAGTGACCGTACGTATATATCCCAACCAGAAGCCATGGATTACAGGCAACATTCGCATCTAGCTAAAGGCTAGAGCTGCCGCTTTCAAGGAGTTTATAAGAAATCCCACTATGCCCTCAGACTAACCATCAAACAAGCAAAGCTTCAATACAGGATTAAGATATAATCCTACTACACCAACTCTGACGCTCGTCGGATGTGGCAGGGCTCGAAAACTATTAAAGACTACAAAGGGAAACCCAGATGCGAGCTGCCCAGTGACGCAAGCCTACCAAACGAGTGAAATGCCTTTTATGCTCGCTTGGAGGCAAGCAACACTGAAGCAGGCACGAGAGCACCAGCTGTTCTGGAGGACTGTGTGATAACGCTCTCCGTAGCCGATGTGAGCAAGACCTTTAAACAGGTCAACATTCACAAAACCGTGGGGCCAGATGGATTGCCAGGACGTGTACTCAAAGCATGCGCGGACCCACTGGCAAGTGTCTTCACTGACATTTTCAACCTCTCCCTAACTGAGTCTACCTATATGTTTCAAACAGACTGCCATAGTCCCTGTTCCCAAGGAAGCGAAGGTAACCTGCCTAAATGAATACCACCCCGTAGCACTCACATCGGTAGCCATGAAGTGCTTTGAAAGGCTGATCATGGCTCACATCAACAGCATCCTCCCGGATACCCTAGACCCAATCCAATTCACATGCCTCCCCAACAGATGCACAGACGACGTCATCTCAATCGCACTTTTCCACCTGGACAAATATAACACCTTTGTGAGAATGCTGTTCATTGACTACAGCTCAGCGTTCAACACCATAGTGCCCACGAAGCTCATTACTAAGCTAAGAACCCTGGGACTAAACACCTCCTTCTGCAACTGGATCCTGGACATCCTGACGGGCCACCCCCAGATGGTAAGGGTAGGCAACAACACGTTTGCCACACTGATCCTCAACACTGGGACCCCTCTGGAGTGTGTCCTTAGTCCCCTTCTGTACTCCCTGTTAACCCATGACTGTGTGGCCAAACACAACTCTAACACTATCATTAAGTTTGCTGACTACACAACAGTGGTAGGCCTGATCAACGATAATGATGAGACAGCCTATAGGGAGGTCAGAGAACTGGCAGTGTGGTGCAAGGACAAAAACCTCGTCCTCAATGTGAGCAAGACAAAGGAGCTGATTGTGGACTACAGGAAAAGGCGGGAAGAACAGGCTCCCATTAACATTGACTGGGCTGTAGTGGAGCAGGTTGAGAGCTTCAAGTTCCTTGGTGTCCACATCACCAACAAACTATCATGGTCCAAACACACTAAGACAGTCATGAAAAGGGCACGACAAAACCTATTCCCCCTCAGGAGACAAAGGAGAAAAAATGTGGAATGGGTCACCAGATCCTCAAAAGGTTCTACAGCTGCATCATCGAGAGTATGATGCCATGCTAAAAAGGAGAACAGAACCTAAACGCAGAACTGTTGCCTGGTATGGCAACTGCTCGGCATCTGACCGTAAGGCGCTACGGAGGGTAGTGCGTACGGCCCAGTACATTACTGGGGCCAAGCTTCCTGCCATCCAGGATGGGCAGTGTCAGAAGAAATAGGCAGTGTCAGAGGAAAGCCCATAAAATTGACTCCAGTAACCCAAGTCAGAATGTTTTCTCTGTTGCCGCACAGCAAGCGGTACCGGAGCGCCAAGTCTAGGACCAAAAGGCTCCTTAACAGCTTCTACCCCCGAGCCATAAGACTGCTGAACAATTAATCAAATGGTCCCCAACTATTACATTGACCCCCCCCCCCTTCATTTGCTATGTACACTGCTGCTACTCACTGATTATTATCTATGCATAGTCACTTTACGCCTACCTACATGTACAAATTACCTCAACTAACCTGTTCCCCCGCACACTGACTCAGTACCGGTACCCCCTGTATATAGCCTTATTATTGTTATGTTATTATGTTACTTTTTATTTTATACTTTAGTTATTTGGTAAATATTTTCTTAACTCTTCTTGAACTGCACTGTTAGTTAAGGGCTTGTAAGTAAGCATTTCACTGTAAGGTCTACACTTAATAAAGTTTGATTTGATCACTATTGCTGCAACAAATGGAACAGAAGGATGAGGGGGACAATACTACATGCCATGCTAAGAATGAGCTGGGGGAGGATGAGATGAAGGTGAGCGTAAAAGTAGGTCCTGACTCCCCCCGAATCGCATCCAAGGCTCAGCTGTTGCTCACGGCCCAACTAGGAGACTCTGCCTATATGACTTGACAAGCGACTGGGGATCTTCCACCGACCATTGTGTGACTCTCACCAAGCAATGACGTCCCCATATTGTCTTCAACCAAATAACAAATCTTAGGTGATGGGACTTTAGTGATAAAGAGGGTGACTTTGGCCGACCAAGGGAAGTATGCTTGTGTGGTAAGGAATTCTGCTGGGGATTACATCAAGAACATGAACTAGAAGCAAGACAGCCACACATTAATGACTAATGTGGAAGAAGCAGTATGAAAGTGTTGGCCGTATCTTATCAGACAACACTGCTTGACTGCAGAGTGGCGGGAAAGCCTGAGCCACACAATGCCTGGGCCACACCATACGGCTTCTCTCTGCCAACACCTGGGAGGACGCTTCCAAGTCCACAAGAACGGGAGCCTGGAGCTGCGTGGAGTGAGGAAGATACACGAGGGTCAGTATGTATATCTGGCCAAAAATCACTTGGGAGAAGCAAGCCAGGCAATTGAGGCACCAATTGAGGCACGAATGTCACGTTTGGCCAAATTCTGAACCTGCCGTGCTCTGTGGATGGCTGGCCACAGGCCTTGATTACATGGACCATACCAAACAGCCTGGTCCTGAACAAGCCCCAGGTTAGTGGGAGAATTACTTTTTCATCAAACGGCAGGGGAACTTATAGCAGCGGACCATTTCTCATTTGACAGTAGAACCTAGGTCTGCAAGGCCACCAACACATTTGGATCGTCTACGTTTTCATGCCCAGTTGCAGTTATGGTGTATCATCCACATATCAGAAATGCAGCCCCTTCCATCACGTCATGCTGCCAAACATACCCTTGTAACACTGACCATCCTACCAATCCTCGACTTTGGCGATGTCATTTACAAAATAGCCTCCAATACCCTACTCAACAAATTGGATGCAGTCTATCACAGTGCAATCCGTTTTGTCACCAAAGCCCCAAAGCCCCACCATTGCGACCTGTACGCCCTCGTTGGCTGGCCCTCGCTTCATACTCGTCGCCAAACCCACTGGCTCCATGTCATCTACAAGACCCTGCTAGGTAAAGTCCCCCATTATCTCAGCTCGCTGGTCACCATAGCATCTCCCACCTGTAGCACACGCTCCAGCAGGTATATCTCTCTAGTCACCCCCAAAACCAATTCTTTCTTTGGCCGCCTCTCCTTCCAGTTCTCTGCTGCCAATGACTGGAACGAACTACAAAAATCTCTGAAACTGGAAACACTTATCTCCCTCACTAGCTTTAAGCACCAACTGTCAGAGAAGCTCACAGATTACTGCACCTGTACATAGCCCACCTATAATTTAGCCCAAACAACTACCTCTTTCCCTACTGTATTTAATTTATTTATTTATTTTGCTCCTTTGCACCCCATTATTTTTATTTCTACTTTGGACATTCTTACATTGCAAATCTACCATTCCAGTGTTTTATTGGCTATATTTTATTTACTTTGCCACCATGGCCTTTTTTTGCCTTTACCTCCCTTCTCACCTCATTTGCTCACATCGTATATAGACTTGTTTATACTGTATTATTGACTGTATGTTTGTTTTACTCCATGTGTAACTCTGTGCGTTGTATCTGTCGAACTGCTTTGCTTTATCTTGGCCAGGTCGCAAGGGCAACATTGTCATACAAGATCCAGTGCTTGTGAATTCAGGGATTTACAAATGCAACGCAAAAAATGCTCTAGGAAGTGACTTCAAAGCAACATATCTTCAGGGGATCTGAGCCACAACCAAATAGAAGTTCCTAAGTTAGTCATATTTGACCATTTCAATTGAATTCTAAACCTAATCGCCTAGAAAACCATATGTACAGTGCAATTATGTAACCGTGTAATTACTGTGCAGGGGTAAAATATTCTGATATTACTAAAATATTATTAAAATATCACTAAAATTATGCAAAGATAAAAAAGTATGCTTAAATTGTTGGCTGAAATATAAGCATATGGAACAACAAAAACTGACCTCTGAAGTACCTTAGAGAATGCTTTTTTATTGATAAATATTCCTGTCTGTAAATATCTAAGTATACTGTTGACTGAACTCACATTGTTGTTTTAACTACAACTTTTTTTTTACTAAGATAGTTTACAGGTGACTAGTGTTCCTTCTGACCATACAAAACAACTAAATGGGAATTGCTTACATCGGAATCTGTCTGTATGCCCTCTCTGATGGTAAAGAGTGAGAATCCAATTCTGGAGCATGCTTTCAGATTTCATAGAAACCATTTGGAACAAATGAGCCTTTCATAAAGAGTAAAAAGAAGCTTTGTGTGATACAAATGTTAGAATTGTTTTCTACAGAGCTAATCAAAATGGAGATCCAGTATATAACTTTACGAACTCTTTTGGAACCAATATTTCATTAGGTGAGTGACATGAATTTGTTAATTACATTGTTAATACATATTTGGTACATTTTACTTAATGACTAGACCTACATATTTAATTATAATAGACCTATGATATCCAGTGCAAATGGGAAACATGCATCATTGGTGCACTACTTGAAACCTTTCAAGATGCATTATACATCAGACACTTGTCTTGCATGGACAACAGGTTTGAGGCAAATGCATTTGCGACATTTTAGATGATGGCATCTGATCAGCGGTCGTCACTAGTTACCCCAGCCACAAAGTAATTTTTAAAAAATCTGATTTTAAACCTAACCTCATGCCTAACACTAAAACTTAAATTAAGACCAAAAAGCAAGAGCAAAAAAATAAAAAATAAATGTATTTTTATGATATTGCAAATATTTACTTTGTGGCTGTGGTAACTAGTGGAAACCCCGCTCAACGGAATGGATCACATTATTTTTCTGCGTGAAATCAAACCTTACTGACAAGAAACGATTGTATATACACATAAAGAGCTATTTAGAAATAGGGGGACTTTGAAATAATTGTATTTTCCCTTCTTCCATGAGGAAGCTGCTTTTGGGGGAGTGGATTGCTGTTGTTGCCCTGCCTGGCAGCCTCACCTTCCTTCCCCCATCTGCGAGAACAGTGCATAACTGTGTACATCATCTTAGCGTAATGGCAAATGAATCTCTTGAAAATGATGGAGGGACCGGTTCGAGAAATTCAAGAAATATAAATTTCACATCATCTGTGGATCTCAGCACGTCCTTGGAATCGAGTGTTCAGATTCGAATATTTAAAATAATTGTAATCGGGGATTCAAATGTAGGGAAGACCTGCTTAACCTTCCGCTTCACCGGTGGGAGCTTTCCAGAGAAGACCGAGGCGACAATCGGTGTGGATTTCAGGGAGAAAGCAGTGGAAATAGAGGGCGAAAAAATAAAGGTAAGAGCTTACTTAAGCATCTGATCGAGACAGGGCCGCTTTTCTTTCTTTCCTTGTGTCAATTAACCATTTATGTGTTCATCGCTTCAACCGTTATACATCTATGCATGACATGTCAATAACCCGAGTAGAGAATTATTTATTTCCAGAGTCCATACGCAATTAAAATGTTCCATTTATATTTATATGGGTAGTTAGGTTGAATGTTTCTATTAAGTAATATATCCATCAGCAATGTTTGCATGTTTTTTGAGTTAAGGAATTGACAGTATAATTTTATGTTGCATCAGAGCACCATCACATCATATCCTCAGATCACCTACTGTTTTCTTTGCAACTGCCTATAAACAAGTCGACAAACCTCTGAATGCCCCCTGCCTAACATGATGACCTAGTCCCAGTGTTTTTAGCAACAGGCAGTGACATAGCTAATGTGATGTTTTAACAATATTTCTCTTCATCTGTCTTCTAATTGAGATTCACCATCAAAATAAAACCTGTGCTCAGTATGAAAGCATAAGCAAGAGCCTCTTTGTTCAATTATCTATTATTCATAAATGGAAGACATGCACTAATGCAGCATTCAAAACACTGGGCCTTTTATAAAAGCATATATGTGTCATGTATTGTCATGTTGTGTCTTTCTGTCCTTTCCTTTCACCCTGTCTCCCTCTGCTGGTCGTCTTAGGTTACCTTTTCTCCCCCGCTTTCCCCCAGCTGTTCCTTGTCTCCTCTTGACTACCTCGTCACCCCTTCTCCCACCTGTTCCCCTTTTCCCTCTGATTAGTCCCCTATATCTCTCTCTGTTTTTGTTCCTGTCCTTGTCGGATTCTTGTTTGTTGTGTTTCATGCCTGAGCCAGACTATCGTCATGTTTGCTGTAACCTTGTCCTGTCCTGTCGGAATCTGCCGGTCTATCTGAGCCTACCACAGTTTGGTTATTAAAGAAGCTCTGTTTAAGTTAGTTCGCTTTTGGGTCCTCATTCACTCACCATAACAGAAGAATCCGACCAAGAATGGACCCAGCGACTTCGGATCCTCTCCACTCAGCCGTCGAGATCCAGGGAGCGATGCTAGGCAGACACGAGCAGGAATTGTCTGCTGCTCGACATGCCGTTGAGACCCTGGCCACCCAAGTCTCCAACCTCACAGAACAGGTTCACCATCTCCGCCTCGATCCACCGGCCACTTCCAGGGCTTTCGAATCTCCGGAGCCCAGAATCAATAACCCGCCGTGTTACTCTGGGGAGCCCACTGAATGCTGCTCGTTCCTCACCCAGTGTGATATTGTGTTTTCTCTCCAGCCCAACACTTACTCCAGGAGCACTGCTCGTGTCGCCTACGTCATATCTCTCCTTATTGGACGGGCTCGTGAGTGGGGCACGGCAATCTGGGAGGCAAGGGCTGAGTGTACTAACCAGTATCAGGACTTTAAGGAGGAGATGATACGGGTTTTTGATCGATCTGTTTTTGGGGAGGAGGCTTCCAGGGCCCTGTCTTCCCTATGTCAAGGTAATCGATCCATAACAGACTACTCTATTGAGTTTCGCACTCTTGCTGCCTCCAGTGGCTGGAACGAGCCGGCTTTGCTCGCTCGTTTTCTGGAGGGTCTCCGCGCAGAGGTAAAGGATGAGATTCTCTCCCGGGAGGTCCCTTCCAGCGTGGATTCCCTGATTGAACTCGCTATTCGCATTGAGCGACGGGTTGATCTTCGTCACCGAGCTCGTGGAAAGGAGCTCGCGTTCTCCGTTGCCCCCCTCTCCGCATCACTACCATCTTCCTCTGCCGGCTCGGGAGCTGAGCCTATGCAGCTGGGAGGTATCCGCATCTCGACTAAGGAGAGGGAACGGAGAATCACCAACCGCCTCTGTCTCTATTGCGGTTCTGCTGGTCATTTTGTCACTTCATGTCCAGTAAAAGCCAGAGCTCATCAGTAAGCGGAGGGCTACTGGTGAGCGCTACTACTCCTGTCTCTCCTTCAAGATCCTGCACTACCTTGTCGGTCCATCTACGCTGGACCGGTTCGTCAGCTTCCTGCAGTGCCTTAATAGACTCTGGGGCGGAGGGCTGTTTTATGGACGAGACCTGGGCTCGGGAACATGACATTCCTCTCAGACAGTTAAGGGAGCCCACGGCCTTGTTCGCCCTGGATGGTAGTCCTCTCCCCAGGATTCAGCGTGAGACGCTACCTTTAACCCTCACTGTTTCTGGTAATCATAGCGAAACCATTTCTTTTTTGATTTTTCGTTCACCTTTTACACCTGTTGTTTTGGGCCATCCCTGGCTAGTTTGTCATAATCCTTCCATTAATTGGTCTAGTAATTCTATCCTCTCCTGGAACGTCTCTTGTCATGTGAAATGTTTAATGTCTGCTATCCCTCCTGTTTCCTCTGTCTCTTCTTCACAGGAGGAGCCTGGTGATTTGACAGGGGTGCCGGAGGAATATCACGATCTGCGCACGGTGTTCAGTCGGTCCAGGGCCACCTCTCTTCCTCCACACCGGTCGTATGATTGTAGTATTGATCTCCTTCCGGGAACCACTCCCCCCCGGGGTAGACTATACTCTCTGTCGGCTCCCGAACGTAAGGCTCTCGAGGATTATTTGTCTGTAGCTCTTGACGCCGGTACCATAGTCCCCTCCTCCTCTCCCGCCGGAGCGGGGTTTTTTTTTGTCAAGAAGAAGGACGGGTCTCTGCGCCCCTGCATAGATTATCGAGGGCTGAATGACATAACAGTTAAGAATCGTTATCCGCTTCCTCTTATGTCTTCAGCCTTCGAGATCCTGCAGGGAGCCAGGTTTTTCACTAAGTTGGACCTTCGTAACGCTTACCATCTCGTGCGCATCAGGGAGGGGGACGAGTGGAAGACGGCGTTTAACACTCCGTTAGGGCACTTTGAATACCGGG
Organism: Oncorhynchus mykiss; assembly: GCF_057628025.1. Taxonomy (NCBI): domain Eukaryota; kingdom Metazoa; phylum Chordata; class Actinopteri; order Salmoniformes; family Salmonidae; genus Oncorhynchus; species Oncorhynchus mykiss. The sequence continues at coordinate 1,271,613 of NC_143035.1, read as the reverse complement.
TTCTTCCTTTCGGCCTCGCTAACGCTCCAGCTGTCTTTCAGGCATTAGTCAATGATGTCCTGAGAGACATGCTGAACATCTTTGTTTTCGTTTACCTTGACGATATCCTGATTTTTTCACCGTCACTCCAGATTCATCTTCAGCACGTTCGACGTGTCCTCCAGCGCCTTTTAGAGAATTGCCTTTTTGTGAAGGCTGAGAAGTGCACTTTTCATGCCTCCTCCGTCACATTTCTCGGTTCTGTTATTTCCGCTGAAGGCATTAAGATGGATCCCGCTAAGGTCCAAGCTGTCATTGATTGGCCCGCCCCTAAGTCACGCGTCGAGCTGCAGCGCTTTCTCGGCTTCGCGAACTTCTATCGTCGTTTCATCCGTAATTTTGGTCAGGTGGCAGCTCCTCTCACAGCCCTTACTTCTGTCAAGACGTGCTTTAAGTGGTCCGTTTCCGCCCAGGGAGCTTTTGATCTCCTCAAGAATCGTTTTACATCCGCTCCTATCCTTGTTACACCTGACGTCTCTAGACAGTTCGTTGTCGAGGTTGACGCGTCAGAGGTGGGCGTGGGAGCCATTCTTTCTCAGCGCTCCCTCTCTGACGACAAGGTCCACCCATGCGCGTATTTTTCTCATCGCCTGTCGCCGTCGGAACGTAACTATGATGTGGGAAACCGCGAACTGCTCGCCATCCGGTTAGCCCTAGGCGAATGGCGACAGTGGTTGGAGGGGGCGACCGTTCCTTTTGTCGTTTGGATTGACCATAGGAACCTTGAGTACATCCGTTCTGCCAAACGACTTAATGCGCGTCAGGCGCGTTGGGCGCTGTTTTTCGCTCGTTTCGAGTTCGTGATTTCTTATCGTCCGGGCTCTAAGAACACCAAGCCTGATGCTTTATCTCGTCTCTTCAGTACTTCAGTAGCCTCCACTGACCCCGAGGGGATTCTCCCTGAGGGGCGTGTTGTCGGGTTGACTGTCTGGGGAATTGAGAGGCAGGTAAAGCAAGCGCTCACTCACACTCCGTCGCCGCGCGCTTGTCCTAGGAACCTTCTTTTCGTTCCCGTTCCTACTCGTCTGGCCGTTCTTCAGTGGGCTCACTCTGCCAAGTTAGCCGGCCACCCTGGCGTTCGGGGTACGCTTGCTTCCATTCGCCAGCGTTTTTGGTGGCCCACCCGGGAGCATGACACGCGTCGTTTCGTGGCTGCTTGTTCGGTCTGCGCGCAGACTAAGTCCGGTAACTCCCCTCCTGCCGGCCGTCTCAGGCCGCTTCCCATTCCCTCTCGACCGTGGTCTCACATCGCCTTAGATTTTGTCACCGGACTGCCTTCGTCAGCGGGGAAGACTGTTATTCTTACGGTTGTCGATAGGTTCTCTAAGGCGGCTCATTTCATTCCCCTTGCTAATCTTCCTTCTGCTAAAGAGACGGCACAAATCATCATCGAGAATGTTTTCAGAATTCATGGCCTTCCGTCAGACGTCGTTTCGGACAGAGGTCCGCAATTCACGTCTCAATTTTGGAGGGAGTTTTGCCGTTTGATTGGGGCTTCCGTCAGTCTCTCTTCCGGCTTTCACCCCCAGTCTAACGGTCAAGCAGAACGGGCCAATCAGACTATTGGTCGCATCTTACGCAGTCTTTCTTTTCGCAACCCTGCGTCTTGGTCAGAACAGCTCCCCTGGGCAGAATACGCCCACAACTCGCTTCCTTCGTCTGCGACCGGGCTATCTCCTTTTCAGAGTAGCCTCGGGTACCAGCCTCCGCTGTTCTCATCTCAGTTCGCCGAGTCCAGCGTCCCCTCCGCTCAGGCTTTTGTCCAACGTTGCGAGCGCACCTGGAAGAGGGTCAGGTCTGCACTTTGCCGTTATAGGACGCAGACTGTGAGGGCTGCTAATAAGCGTAGAACTAAGAGTCCTAGATATTGTCGCGGTCAGAGAGTTTGGCTCTCCACTCAGAACCTTCCCCTTAAGACGGCTTCTCGCAAGTTGACCCCGCGGTTCATTGGTCCGTTCCGTATTTCTCGGGTCATTAATCCTGTCGCAGTTCGACTTCTTCTTCCGCGATACCTTCGTCGCGTCCACCCGGTCTTCCATGTCTCCTGTATTAAGCCCGTTCTTCGCGCCCCCGCTCGTCTCCCCCCCCCCCCCCCATCCTTGTCGAGGGCGCACCCATCTACAGGGTCCGCAGGATTTTGGACATGCGTCCTCGGGGCCGTGGTCACCAGTACCTCGTTGATTGGGAGGGGTACGGTCCTGAGGAGAGGAGTTGGGTTCCCTCTCGGGACGTGCTGGACCGTGCGCTGATCGAGGATTTCCTCCGTTGCCGCCAGGTTTCCTCCTCGAGTGCGCCAGGAGGCGCTCGGTGAGTGGGGGGGGTACTGTCATGTATTGTCATGTTGTGTCTTTCTGTCCTTTCCTTTCACCCTGTCTCCCTCTGCTGGTCGTCTTAGGTTACCTTTTCTCCCCCGCTTTCCCCCAGCTGTTCCTTGTCTCCTCTTGACTACCTCGTCACCCCTTCTCCCACCTGTTCCCCTTTTCCCTCTGATTAGTCCCCTATATCTCTCTCTGTTTTTGTTCCTGTCCTTGTCGGATTCTTGTTTGTTGTGTTTCATGCCTGAGCCAGACTATCGTCATGTTTGCTGTAACCTTGTCCTGTCCTGTCGGAATCTGCCGGTCTATCTGAGCCTACCACAGTTTGGTTATTAAAGAAGCTCTGTTTAAGTTAGTTCGCTTTTGGGTCCTCATTCACTCACCATAACAATATGTGGAATTAATCTGTCCTCCCTTTTCCCATGTCCACTGGCTTCATAATGCAATGATCATCCAAACATAATCATTAAACTAAGCCATTTACCTACATTTTCCTTTGTACATTGTTCAGTTTATTATTTATTCTGATTATGTCTCGGCCCATTTAATATATCATCTATCTCTGACCAATACCAATGATTACTCTCTGGCCACTGGATCTGTTATTACTCCTCAACAGGTGCAGGTGTGGGACACTGCAGGACAGGAACGCTTCAGGAAGAGCATGGTAGAACACTACTACCGCAATGTGCACGCTGTCGTTTTCGTTTACGATGTCACTAAGATGAACTCATTCCAGAACCTGAAGACGTGGATCCAGGAGTGCAACGGGCACCGTGTCTCACCCATTGTGCCTCGGGTACTGGTGGGCAACAAGTGTGACCTGGTTAGTCAGATACAAGTGCCCTCCAACACTGCCCTCAAGTTTGCAGACGCCCACAACATGCTGCTGTTTGAGACCTCGGCCAAGGACCCAAAGGAGAGCCAAAACGTGGACTCCATTTTCATGTGCCTGGCATGTCGGCTGAAGGCCCAGAAGTCCCTGCTGTACAGGGATGTGGAGAGGGAGGACGGAAGGGTTAGGCTTTCACAAGAGACAAATATTAATAAGAGCATCTGCCCTTGCTGAGGGAAATACTGTGACTCTCCTCCACTCTGCAATGATTCCTCCTCTCCTTTTAATACTGCTGTGGCTTGAATGGAAGAATTGAACATAAACAACATACTGTTCTAATGTTAACATTTCTTGTAAGAATGTGCGTGCAGTTATTTCCATTTTTTTATTGAACGGTCTAATACGGTATTGTGGTCTGTCTGTATACACCTCTTTTTGACCTTCTTTTTTTTATTCTCTTTCTTTGATATATTATCATTATCACATTCTGTGTTTCCTCCTAATAATGGCCTTAATAAGGCAAGAGATGTTATCCAATGGTGTGTTTGTAAAATATGTTTATTTATTTTGTATTTGAGTTGTACATATCTGTATATTTTTGCTGTCAGTATTATTGTTTCATGCCATATACATCTGTGTAACATGATTGCCACATTCTCACAAAGGGACTTTCATGAAGACTATTCCATGTCAGACTATTTGGGTATACCAGTCAAAATTTGACACATCTACTCATTCCAGGGTTCTTTATTAGTACTATGTTTTACATTGTAGAATAATAGGGAAGACATGAAAACTATGAAATAACACATATGGAATCATGTAGTAACTAAAAAAGTGTTAAACAAATCAAAATATATTTTAGATTCTTCAAAGTAGCCACCCTTAGCCTTGATGACAGCTTTGCGCTCTTGGCATTATCTCAATGTATCTATACAATCAGAGGAAGAGGTGAAGCGAGAGAAAAAAAAATGGTCTTCCCCATCAGGAGTTTTTGTATGGAGATCAATGAGATTGTGTAATTTGGTCAACAAAAAAATGGAATGGCTTATTTGCTATGCGAGGCATATTTAATTGAATAGAAGTTTCGTAATGCTTAGGTTGTTATGAGTGTGCTAATAAGTAGGACACGTGACTACTTTGAGAAAAACAACTTTATATCGGAGTTGTGCCTGTTGTTCACATGGTCAGTGCTATGCGGGATCCTTGGGACTTCCCTACCCTTTACCCATACCATTTTAAATTGTAACTTCAATGGGGCTGGGACGTCCCAAGGATCCCAGATATTATAGATTTTTTTTGGTGGGCATTACCTTTTTCTAATTTCTTAATCCCCACGATGCATATCAAAGTAGTGAAGGTATACGCTGTATCAATGAATAAGGCTGATGAAACAGATCAAAATGTTTAGCTTAAAATGTTGATAAAGTATTATTGCTTCACATTTTAAGCGCAGCAATGTAACCACGGTGGAAGGCCGAGCGGTTTCATAGTCTTTGAGATGGAAATGTCCATTCTAAATTTTGAAAGATGGGAGATGTAAAGATGCAACAAATATCATGGATTACTAATATGACTAGGATAATGCCTTTAGCTGCTAGATAATGAAAGAAAGTTGTTTTGAAAACCAATAGAACAGGAGAGTGCATATGAGGAAGTCTTTATAAAATAATTGCCTCCACATTTCTATGGTGGGATTTTGGCTATAGGCTGCTTTGAAGCAAGGTAAGACATGCCTCATAATAGGAAGTAAAACGTCCAGGTTTCAAACAATTAAGGAACAGCAGATGGAAAGGCTTTGCCAAGAACCTTCTCAATTAAATGTTAGCTAGCTACAAAGTAGCCTATGCCTACCCGGAAGAATGTTATCATGATTATTTGCATCAATCCAGTGGCCATTTGTTTTGCTACAGAAACACTGCTAACCAAACAACAGTGCTAGGTGCCTGCTCAGTTGAATTAAAGTCTAACTAAACTCAAAAATCTAAATGTCTTAGATTTTTACCAGACCTCAAAAGTGGTCTGATGTGGTTTAAGCATTGTTGTTAACTTAGAACATCCAATTTTGTTGTTTTCTATTAAAAAACCTATTAAAAAATATGAGATTTCTCATTTTAGGTCATTGAGAGTCTGTCACTGTTTGTCTTTTTTTTTTTTAATCACACGGCACTGTGCCTTCACCGGGTGGGCCGGTAGGGACATTTTTTGCTAAATTTGTATATATCCACTTCTCCAGGCACCACTACACCGCTGCCGACACTATATTTCCTGTTAGCATTCCTAAGATCTGGAGAAGCATGTTTTGCAAGCATGGAGAAGCCTGAGATAGCCAGACTAGTAAATTGGGCTAGGAAACGGTGGGTATTAGAAAAAGGCCATCACGGCATGATGAACGGATAGACGTGGTTATGGACAGTGAGAAGAAAGAGAAGAGTCGAATGAAGTGGGAAGAAGTGTCTTGAGAATGGCGCTGAGTAACCTGACGAGAGTGAGGATGAATTAGCTGTGGTGGCAGGTGTGGTAAAGACCTCTGAGTCCGAGTCTCGCCCCGATGGTCATGCAAAGGATGAGTCGACCCAGTGTGAGTGAACATTTTGGAGAACGTGGATCTCTGTCTTTTGACTGATCCATATGTAGTCTCAGGCTGGGTAGAAAAGAAGTTGGGTACTATTAAATCGGTGAAGGTAGCTCAAAGTGGATTCTTCTGTTCAGAGGGAGCTTTGTGTCACGCGCCTAGGGACAAGACCTTTGCAGAACATGCACCTTTGAAAGTAGTGATTAGTGAGGTGGCGTTAAGTGTTGAGGTGGAGCAACTGAAATGTAAGATTCCTTGTGTCTGTGATGCCCACCATTTGGTACGATGCAGCTCGTGGCAAGCGTGGTAAAACTGAGAAGACACTGTCTGTCCTTTTAAGTTTTGAAGGAGAGGCTTTACCTGATAAAGTCATGTAAGGATATGTCAGTTAACCTGTGGGAGCTTTTGGGCCGAACCCACTAAGGCATTTCAGATGCCAACCTTATGGTCATATTGCAGTCTGGTGTATTCACGATGCTTTGAACATTAACACTCAAAATTGGACGACTTTGTTACTTTGTGATTGTTGGGGGATGAAATTTAAAGTAGGCACCATATTTTTTTATGTGGTTTGACACTTTATTCAGCCAGTAATTAAATGAGATAGGAAAACAGGCAAATGCTAGAAACAGTGGGTTAGGAGCAGAGATTGATCCCTGTTCTCAGGTGGAAAGTTGTAACACTGCCTGGAACATGTTCGACTAAACCAAAGGCTCTGCACAGGAAATATTTTTATTTATTTTAACTCTTTAACTAGGCAAGTCAGTTAAAAACAAATTCTAATTTTCAATGACGGCCTAGGAACAGTGGGTTAACTGCCTTGTTCAGGGGCAGAACGACAGATTTTTACCTTGTCCACTTGGGGATTTGATCTTGCAACCTTTCGGTTACTAATCCAATGCTCTAACCACTAGGTTACCATGCCACCCCCAAGGAAATATTCATGTTTGATGGCAGTAGGTAACCAAATCATAGACTGCAATCTCCATGTCCATAGACTGCTTTCAAGGCAAGGACACAATAATTTAATAATTTGGGTGAACTCTCTCTTTAAGTAATCACATTAACAACAGTGACCAGAGTAAAGGTAGTATGCATGTGTGCTATGCCTACTGCTTCCAGAATTTATGAGAAATGTTTACAGTAAATGTCACTCTATCTGGACCATGGATGACATAGCTGATAGTTTTAATGACAGTTTTAGATTTTGTACTACTTGAAATGTTGATAAAATTGAGAGATGTCCAATGTCACCAGGGCGTATGGGGTTATCTGTAACACAAATGTATGTATTAGGACTCCTTATAACCAAGTGCATATTTAATGTATAGTTCTGAAATTGACTAAAATACTAACATGTACTGCCATGCTGTTAAATACTATCACACACATAACACATTAATAAAACAATTCATTTTACTTACATTCATCTTTCTGTCTCACATAAACACCAGGTAGATTACTTATCCTCACGAGATGGAAGCATTTAATTTCAATATACTGGACACTTAATTTCAACATATTTTTGTGACTCAATTCCCACCATTAAAAACAAAGCACATAACCACATTTTTACGACTCACATCTGACACCAGCATGTTATGGGCAAGAGTGTCAGTTATGGGTCCCACTGACCCAGTAACTGCAGGACCTGGAGGCCCAGGGGGTCCAGGCAAGACAGGGAGACCCTACCCCACAAAAAACACAAAAGAAGATATGTTGATTTTTGAACACTTAAATTTGGCCCATTCTACCTGTCACCTTCCAATGCATGCAAATGGTCCCCAGTTTGTGCTTTAATATAGTTTGTGTTCTCAGTCAACTTGCTTGGTAAAACAAGGGCCAATAAAGAAATATAAAATACTGAAAGATGTCGTGAAGGACTACATAGCTAAAAAGGAACATATACATTCCTTGGTTAGACAAAATACATCTATGAATGTGTTCAGCTCGACATTAGCAAATTGGTTACACAACTTCAATGGCAAATTGCAATCCACTTGGAGATTCTGACGCTGTGGGATACTTCAGTCAAGGTTTGGTCTTGAATACAAACATCTGTAATGGGTTCAGGGTTGTTTATACTAGTGACAGGTGTAGTGGACTATTAGCTGAACCAGCAAGGATGATGAGGAAATATGGCCTTTAGGTAATCAGTGGAGTGAAGATACAGATTAATCAGATTTCTGATTAATTTGATGTTATTTTGATGGGCAAAAAAATTGCTTTTCTTTCAAAAACAAGGACATTTCCAACTGACCCAAACTTTTGAACAGTAGTGTATATATCAAGTAATAATTTCATCAGAAAATTTAACAATAAGATAGAATGAGACCCCTACTAATTTCACATTTGAAGTCCCCTGCCTTTGCCAGTATGTCTTCCAGCTGCTTCTTTCCAAAAGAAGATGGTCGCTTGATGGTAAACTCATGCCCCAGACATCTAATAACGATGGTCCCCTTCTCAAAAGAGAGGTAGGGGAACCAACCTTATCCACCACATTCATCTAACAGTGCAGACACAGAGAGCTTGGCATGTATAACACACATACATACTGTATATATCAAACATTGAATCTTACATACTACATTAACTTCTTGGTGACAGGGGGGCAGTATTGAGTAGCTTGGATGAATAAGGTGCCCAGAGTAAACAGCCTGCTACTCTGTCCCAGATGCTAATATGCATATTATTAGTAGTATTGGATAGAAAACACTCTGAAGTTTCTAAAACTGTTTGAATGGTGTCTGTGAGTATAACAGAACTCATATAGCAGGTGAAAACCTGAGAAAAATCCAACCAGGAAGTGGGAAATCTGAGGTTTGTAGTTTTTCAACTCTTTGCCATTCCAATATACAGTGTAAATGGGGTCATATTGCACTTCCTAAGGCTTCCACTAGATGTCAACAGTCTTTAAAACATTATTTCAGGCTTCTACTGTGAAGGAGGGGGGAATGAGAGCTGATTGAGCCAGGTGTCTGGCAGAGTGCCACAGGCTCTGAGGCGCGGTCACGAGAGAGTTAGCTCTCGTTCCATTGCTTTTCTACAGACATAGGAATTCTCCTGTTGGAACATTAATGATAAAAACATCCTAAAGATTGATTCTATACTTAGTTTGACAAGTTTCTACGAGCTGTAACGTAACTTTTCTGGACCTGAATGGGCGTTTGGATTTGTTTACCAAACTCGCTAACAAAATAAGCTATTTGGACATAAATGATGAACTTTGTCGAACAAATCAAACATTTATTGTGGAACTGGGATTCCTGGGGGTGCATTCTGATGAAGATCATCTAAGGTAAGTGAATATTTACAACGCTATTTCTGAGTAATGTTGACTACACAATATGGCGGATATCTTTTTGGCTGCTTTGTTGGCTGAACGCTGTACTCAAATTATTGCATGGTTTGCTCTGCACAATCACCGCATGTTTTAGAACTACTGAAAATAACGCGCCAATGTAAAATGAGATTTTTTTAAATAAATATGCACTTTATCGAACAAAACATACATGTATTGTGTAACATGAAATCCTACAAGTGTCATCTGATGAAGATCATCAAAGGTTAGTGATTAATTGTATCACTATTTGTGCTTTTGTGGAAAAATTGCTGTTTTTCTGTGAGTTGGTGGTGACCTAACATAATCGCTTGTGGTGCTTTCACTGTAAAGCATTTTTGAAATCAGACACTGTGGCTGGATTAACGAGAATTTTATCTTTAAAATGGTGTAAAATACTTGTATGGTTGAGGAATTTTAATTATGAGATTTTTGTTGTTTTGAATTTGGCGCCCTGCACTTTCACTGGCTGTTGGAGAGGTGGGATGCTACTGTCCCACATATCCCAGAGGTTAATGGTAACAATAAACAATACAATTACATTTAAACTGAAATCAATTGATGTAGCTAAATATATCTGCAACCTATTGCCGTGGCTAAATGTATCTGTAATCTATTGATGTGACTAAATGTATCTGCTGTTTGCTATTGTCAGAAAGGAAATCACTTTAAACATAAACATACTACATTTAGAATTGAAGACATCTTTAACCGCCTGAACTAGATCTTCTTGGCTCCGCCCACCTTCCTTTGATCCAGTTGTGTTCACACCTATGAACAATTAAAATAGCATGGTGCAGAATGACACAATATAGGACAAGTATAAGCACCCACCTAATTATTATTATAGGTATGTATGGTAAATATGCTTAGGAAAACAAGAAACACAGCCACTACATTGTATGACTTCTGCTTTTCAATAGTACTTTACCTGCAAAGGAAAGATCAAATTCTCAGACAACTCCAGTTCACATGACAAACTGTTGCGCTCCACTAGTGGCCAGGTGCTGCACCTCCTTTTGTTCTCCATTTTTCTTCAAGATGAGGACAACAGCTTCCACCACATTTTAAAGATACAATTCTCGTTAATCCAGCCACAGTGTCTGATTTCAAAAATGCTTTACAGCGAAAGCACCACAAGCGATTATGTTAGGTCACCACCAATTAGTCATTTGTTTTCAATATAAAAAGTGCATCTCGTTATTGGTGGGTGGGGTTTTCCCTATACATTTCCAGTGTTTCCCAGTGGCCAGAAGATTACCATTATTTGTAAAGGTTGGCCTGCCTTGAGAGGACAAGAGAAGTGAAGGTGACTTACACCAAACTTCCAGTAATGGCAGTCTGGCAGTTGAATTGTAAGTATGGCAAAAGTATTACCTCCAGCCAGGATCAGCTCTCCTTCTCCCTGGGTACGACTCCCTAAACCTTTGTATATTTTGCTGTTTCTAATTTAAAGTGAAGCTAAAAAGTATATAGTTGAAGTCGGAAGTTTACATACACTTAGGTTGGAGTCATTAAAACTCGTTTTTCAACCACTCCACAAATTGTTAACAAATTATAGTTTTGGCAAGTCGGTTAGGATATCTACTTAGTGCATGACAAGTAATTTTTCCAACAATTATTTACAGACAGATTATTTTACTTTTCACTGTATCAGAATTCCAGTGGGTCAGAAGTTTACATTCACTAAGTTGACTATGCCTTTAAAGAGCTTGGAAAATTCCAGAAAATGATGTCATGGCTTTAGAAGCTTCTGATAGGCTTATTGACATCATTTGGCGGTGTACCTGTGGATGTATTTCAAAGCCTACCTTCAAACTCATTGCCTCTCTGCTTGAGATCATGGGGAAATCAAAAGAATGCAGCCAAGACCTCAAAATATAATTGTAGACCTCCACAAGTCTGGTTCATCCTTGGGAGCAAGGAAGAAGCCACTGCTGCCAAACCGCCATTAAAAAGTCAGACTACGGTTTGCAACTGCACATGGGGACAAAGATTATACTTTTTGTGGAAATGTTCTCTGGTCTGATGAAACAAAAATATAACTGTTTGGCCATAATGGCCATAGTTCTCTTTGGAGAAAAAAGGGGGAAGCTTGCAAGTCAAAGGACACCATCCCAACCGTGAAGCATGGGGGTGGCAGCATCATGTTGTGGGGGTGCTTTGCTGCAGGAGGGACCGGTGCACTTCACAAAATAGATGGCATCATGAGGCAGAAAAATTATGTGGATATATTGAAGCAACATCTCAAGACATCAGAAAGTTAAAACTTGGTCGCAAATGGGTCTTCCAAATGGACAATGACCCCAAGCATACTTCCAAAGTTGTGGCAAAATGGCTTAAGGACAACAAAGTCAAGGTATTGGATTGACCATCACAAATCCCTGACCTCAATCCTATAGAACATTTGTTGGCAGAACTGACAAAGAGTGTGAGAGCAAGGAGGCCTACAAACCTGACTCAGTTACACCAGCTCTGTCAGGAGGAATGGGCCAGAATTCACCCAACTTATTGTGGGCATCTTGTGGAAGGCTGCCCAAAACGTTTGACCCAAGTTAAACAATTTAAAAGGCAATGCTACCAAATACTAATTGAGTGTATGTAAACTTCTGACCCACTGGGAATGTGATGAAAGAAATAAAATCTGAAATAAATAAAAATCTATTTGTCCACCCAATCCCTCTTTCCACTAACCCCTCAAAATCTACCAACCCTGTGGTCACATGTCCCTAATTCCACCTCCCTCTCACCCCCAACCACACCTTTCCTCCATTTCATACCTTAACTACAGACACAGTTAGTTCTGTAGTCGCATCAGCCTCAGTTACCAGGACCTCTTTTTCAAACCCCATTCATGATAAGACACAAGGGTACCCCTTATGTGTATCATGGTGCCGGAGAAGATGGCTAACGTTTTACGTGCTCCAAACCAACTGTGTTTTGGTTTTTTTGCGTTATTTGTAACTTGTGTTTTTACTTATTTTGTACATAATTTTGCTGCCACCTTCTCTTATGACCGAAAATATCTTCTGGACATCAGAACAGCGATTATTCAGCACGAACTGGCAGAACATTAATTTCCTTTAATGAGTCCGACGAGCCCAGGAACAGGCCCAAATCCCTGTCATTTGCGTGTAGAGAAGACGGAAAAAGAGAGGGCAGAGGTTGGGCTGCCTTCTGAGAATTCGTAGGCGATTGAATAAAACCTCACTGCCTTCCGTTCTACTAGCTCACGTGCAATCATTGGAAAATAAAATTGACGACCTACGAGGAAGATTAAACTACCAAAACTGTAATATCTTATGCTTCACGGAGTTGTGGCGGAACGACGACATTATCACATACAGCTGGCTGGTTATAAGCTGTATAGGCAGGATAGAACAGCAGCGTCTGTTAAGACAAGGGGTGGCGGACTATGTATATTTGTAAACAACAGCTGGTGCACGATATCTAAGGAAGTCTTGAGGTTTTGCTCGCCTGAGGTAGAGTATCTCATGATAAGCTGTAAACCACACTATCTACCTAAAGAGTTTATCTGTATTTTTCGTAGCTGTCTACATACCGCTACAGACCGATGCTGGCACTAAGACCGCACTCAATGAGCTGTATTCTGCAATATGCAAACAGGAAAACGCTCATCCAGAGGTGGTGCTCCTAATGGCCGGGGACTTTAATGCAGGGAAACTTAAATCTGTTTTATAAAATTTTGCCTCAAAGCGAGCATAGAAATAGTTTAGCTTGTCTGGTAGGCTCGTGTCACTGGGCAGCTCTCGGTTGTGATTCCCTTTGTAGTCTAATGGTTTCCAAGCCCTGCCACATCCGACAAGCTTCAAAGCTGGTGTAGTACGATTCGATCTTAGTCCTGTATTGACGCTTTGCCTGTTTGATGGTTCGTCAGAGGGCATAGTGGGATTGTTGGTGATGAGCCTACCAGACAAGCTAAACGATTTCTATGCTCGCTTTGAGACCAACTGACAAGTGTCTTCACTGACATATTCAACCTCCTGTCCGTGTCTCTAATACCAATATGTTTTAAGCAGACCACTATAGTCCCTGTGCCCAAGAACACTAAGGTAACCTGCCTAAAATACTACTGACATGTAGCACTCATGTCTGTAGCCATGAAGGTCTTTGAAAGGCTGGTCATGGCTCACATCAACACCATTATCCCAGAAACCCTAAACTCACTCCAATTTGCATACTGCCCTAATAGATCCACAGATGATGCAATCTCTATTGCACTCCACACTGCCCTTTACCACCTGGACAAAAGGAACACCTATGTGAGAATGCTATTCATTGACTATAGCTCAGCACTCAACACCATAGTTCTCTCAAAGCTCATCAATAAGCTAAGGACACTTGGACTAAACACCTCCCTCTGCAACTGGATCCTGAACTTCCTGACGGGCCTCCCCCAGGTGGTAAGGGTAGGTAACAACACATCCACCACGCTGATCCTCAACACAGGGGCGCCCTCAGGAGTGCGTGCTCAGTCCCCTTCTGTACTCCCTGTTCACTCATGACTGCACGGTCAGGCATGACTCCAACACCATAATTAAGTTTGCCGATGACACAATAGTGGTAGGCCTGATCACTGACATTGACGAGACAGCCTATTGGGAGGAGGTCAGAGACCTGGCCGTGTGGTGCAAGGACAACAACCTCTCCCTCAATGTAATCAAGACAAAGGAGATGACCGAGCACGCCCCCATTCTCATCGACTGGGCTGTAGTAGAGCAGCTTGAGAACTTCAAGTTCCTTGGTGTCCACATCACCAACAAACTAACAGGGTCCAAGGACACAAAGCCAGTCGTGAAGAGGGCATGACAAAACCTATTCCCCTTCAGGAGACTGAAAAGATTTGGCATGGGTCCTCAGACCCTCAAAAGGTTCTACAGCTGCACCATCGAGAGCATCCTGACTGGTTGCATCACTGCTTGGTATGGCAACTGCTCGGCCTCTGACCGCAAGGCACAACAGATGGTAGTGCGTACGGCCCAGTACATCACTGGGGCCAAGCTTCCTGCCATCTAGGACCTCTGTACCAGTCGGTGTCAGAAGAAGGCCCTACAATTGTCAACGACTCCAGCCACCCTAGTCATAAACTGTTACTGCACGGTAAGCGGTACCGGAGCGCCAACTCAAGGTCCAAGAGGCTTCTAAACAGCTTCTACCCCCAAGCCATAAGACTCATGATCATCTAATCAAATGGCTACCCAGACTATTTCCATTGCCCTCCCCCTCTTTTATGCCAATGCCACTCTTATCTATGCATAGTCACTTTTAATAACTCTACCTACATGTACTTATTTCCTCAATTACCTCGACTAACCACATATTGACTCTGTATCGGTACCCCCTGTATATAGTCTCGCTATTGTTATTTTACTGCTGCTCTTTAATTACTTGTTCCTTTCATTTCTTATTATTCGTATTTTTTAAACTGCATTGTTGGTTAATGGACTTGTAAGTAAGCATTTCACTGCAAGGTCTACTACACCTGAATTCTGGGGTGGCAGGGTAGCCTAGTGGTTAGAGTGGTGGACTAGCAACTGGTACAAATCTGACAAGGTACAACTGGTACAAGCTGACAAGGTACAAATCTGTTGCTCTGCCCCTGAACAGGCAGTTAACCCACTAGGCCATCATTGAAAATAAGAATTTGTTCTTAACTGACTTGTTAAAAATTTGGCGCATGTGATTAAAATGTTTTGATTTGTTCGTCGTTATGAGGTGTCTTCCTACAACAAAGATATGAAATATTAAATTGTAACACTGTGCACATTCTCCGTATGTAAGTGTTTCCTAGTCTATGAACAAGGCTTCAGGCTTTTTGGTCTAACTGAAAGGCCATCAAGACCCAAGCCCTTGGTCATGGTAGTCTTTTCATTATACTGTGAGTGCACATAGAGGTTACAATATGAAGCAAATGAAAAGCACTTAAAGCAGCAATCAGCAGTAGAAACAATAAAGCATCTTCCATGTTCCTGGTTGGGTAAAAAGCTATGGGACGGAGCTGGAGAAATGTTACCACTCTCAAATTCATAGCCAGAGCTATGGATGCAAGGACTGACCATCCATGCTGTAGCTTGAGGCTAAACAGTGTTTGTTTACATTTAATTTGTTTACAAACATTGGAGTAAAACAAGCTTTTATTTGGGGTTCTGGTGGGGTATGACAGTTGAACTAAGCTCATAAGTTATATCTTCAAGAATCAATGGGTACATATCATTAATGAAAAAATCTAGAAACTGCTGATTTCCCCTTTAAAAGCCTAATGACAAGTAGCTAACTAATCTAACAAAATATTTAACCTAATGTAGTGTTTAAATGGCTTTGAGGATGATAAAGTGCCACCGTCGCAGCCCGCTAACAAGGACTTGTATTTTATGTCTTTATTATTCCAGATTGTATACCCAATGTGGGGAAAAATTGTGTTTGTACATGAGGTTCCAAGTTAGAAGTACTTGTTTATGAATGTTTGCAAGCTTAATAGGGATTTTACCAATATCAAAGTTGCATTTGAGTAAGAATTCTAGACCACCAATCTGTTGGAATATTAAATTAGGGATGATATTCCAAATGCAATCCTTATTTCTTAAATAGTTTTGTATTTTGATAAAAGATTTTGATAAAAGTACACGTCCATATAAAGAAAGATCTCTTAATAACCAGGAGTTAAATCTATTTCCAGTATTCAAAATACATCAAATGAACCTGAAAAATTACTCAACATCACACTCTTGTGGCGAAGAAATATTGTAATGAAACAGCAGGGTGCTGGTCTCGAACCCTCGACCTTCTAGCCGAAGTCCAGCTCGCTATCGACCGTGCCGCAAAAGCATGCACGAGCATGGGTCGTTACAATATAATACACCTAGAATGTCCCACATATTTTCCTAAACTAACAAAACCAGGCTAATACACTGCTAGCTGGCGCTCCAAAATGTATAAACATATACTTTATACAATTGTCATAAATTACCTGCAATCGTGGGACACACACCGTATGGATGAATGATGAGTAGTCGACGGGATGTAAATAGCACTCCTAAAGAAGATGCATTTTCGAGTTAGCTTCCAACTTCAAAGAGGGAATTTTAGCTAGCATAAAATCCACATGGCAAACTGAGATTCTGCAAATAACATATAAAGTGGTTTATTTGACACCAAACCAACAACAGTAGTTATTGATAACATAAATTGCTAATGTACGATGTAAAAGGTGGATCTTATGATGTAATGTCAACTTTATACAATTCTATCCCGGGACCACAATTTTCAACTCACCAACAGCAATTCTCCATAAATTTGCTGTGGATTACCCAGAATCCCATACCTTTATCACTGTGTGTATTAGACAATGTAAACACACTAATCCACCAGGAGGTGAGATAATATCCATTTCATGCAGGAATTTAATTACACTGTTACATAAGCAACGTCAAAAAAGGACGATAAAGACTAATTATCGGCCTATCATTCAAAACATGCAGCCGCACTACAGTATGAACCACTGGTAGTCCACTTTCCATTGCATTAGCCTACTGGAGAAACTGTAATCTACGTAAAGCCAATTTGTTTAATCGATTCGTAACAGGGAACAACAGTCTTATATTGCCGACTTTCCTTCAAATAGCCTACCGGCCTATGCGATAATAAGCACATCTTTATAGTGGGTGTTTATTATAGAACCAATGATGCGATAGGTGCGTCTATCTGCTTGGGCTCTATAGGCATTGACCTACAGTCTATATGTCAACATTGCCTATATTAAAACCATGCAAATAAATGTATGTTCTAACATGTATGGTGTTCGGCTGCTTCCATCATATGGCGCTGCAGCATTTTTTTTAAAATATATATATTGAACTAGGCAAGTCAGTTACGAACAACCAAACTTATTTACAATGATAGGCTACCGGGGAACAACCGAGGTAAAGACAGTTTCAGGATGGATATTCGACGGATATTCGCCTGTGGTTATCCTTACGTCCACCAACAGCAGTTAGGGTCTGTCAACATAGTGACAAATCAAATTTTAATAGCTCTTTAACCATTACTCCAAACACTTTCAAAACTGGTTGCAGCTAACCCGATGGCATTTGCACACCCTTTAGTTTGTCCATTTTCATCTCACATGATTTTACATTAAATATAGCTCCTTGGTCATGTGACCTGGGGACTTCAAACAAGTTTCAGAATGTCCACTCAGTGGGCCTACACATTGCACACCCTTTAATTTGCCCATTTTCATCTCACATCTCATTTTCCCATTTTCATCTCACATGGTTTTACATTAATTTGTCAAAATGTAGAATTTCAATTGCTCCTTGGTCATGTGATCTAATGACTTCAAACAAGGTTCAGAATGTCCACTGACTACCCTTCTATTATTGCACACCCTCCATTTTCATCTCACACGATTTTACATGAATTTTTCTAAATGTAAAATTTCAATAGCTCCTTGGTCATGTGACCTAATGTCCGCTGACTACCCTTCTATATTGCACACTCTTGTTTGTGTACTGTAAAATCACACGGTGTAACGTACATTTTTCATTGTTTCAAATTTGCAATAGCTCCTTGGGCATGTCAATTACACACCTAAGAAGCATGCAGTGGATATACACCCATATTGCATAACCTCTAGTCATGTATCTTCTATATTGTTGTACATTAATATTAGTTTGACAATTAGGGGGTTCAGTCCAGTGTTGTGTTTACCCTTTTCTTTAATATTTATCTACAATAATTGGTAGTTCTAAGTACCTATTTCCCTGTTTTTTATTTTTCCAAAGTACTTAACAGTGGTACACAACAGGAGAGAGACAGATAATATCTCCTTTCGTCATTAATATCAACCATAAACAAAAAGGGCAAAGTTCTTGAGTCATGCTATTAATTTTTCAAAGCTGGTAAATACATATACTGAACATGTAACCTCAGTAATGGTGGCCAGTAAATCAATGACAAAAAATGTAATATTGACAAATTAAGCAGAAATTGTAGACCTTAATCTTTTCCAACATGTCAACAGACACTTAACTTCAATTAAGTATGGAACATTTCACAGTGTTAACTTTCTCTATATCCCTGGTTGATGTATATTTCAGAGCCTCTTCAGTGTGGATGGGGTATAAGCATACATTTTCAACAACAAAGACTGCACTTCCAGTTTGTGTTCTTTACTCTGTTGAACTCTTGTCTTCATTCCTAGGCACAGCGCATGGAACCACCGTTGGCATGCAAAACATTAAATCAAATCAAAACAAAACAAAGCGTAACACATTATAAATAATATCAAATATCAATGTAGTATGACAAATATGAATCAGCCATCCATTGTGTTATATCATAAATCCTACACAGCTGTTTCTGTTTCAGTTAATGATTGTTTTTCAACCTACATATTGAATTGATGATCATTAGTACCTGTTTGGTATAATTGTTTAACCATATGCCCACAAAATCCCTGACTTTGTGCAAATGTACCTACAAGAATTGATGCTGTTTTGAAGGCAGAGGGTGGTCACACCAAATTTGGATTTGATGTAGGTTTGTCTTCTGTTCACTCACTTTGCATTTAGTTCATTGATAAATATAATCTATTAACATGTCTATTTTTGAAAGCATTCTTACTTTACAGCATTGTTTCATACCTGCCGAAAACTTTTTCACAGTACTGTGTGTGCATATTTTCTCATCAGGCCACAGAGAAACCTCTGTTCTAGCACCAGACTGAAGGTTCCCTCCTGATTGGTCCTCAATCTGTTACTCTGCAGTCTGTGGAGTGGAGTCTGGAAGCGACTGCTGGTGGGGGACCATCGATGGAGGATGCTGTTCTTCCTCTCCATCGTCTTGAGTGTTATGTAATCAGAAAGGTTCTAAATACTTTGACCAGAGAGATCAATTATATTCATTGATCTAACAATTGCACTGTTAAAAACTGAGGAAGTACCCCTCAATCTGCACAAGCTGAAAAACAGCTGTTCCGTCTCCACTTTCCTGCTGTGCCCTGAAAACAATAATGCATGCCGAAAAGTAACAACTTTGTTTTGTCATTTGAAATTAATTACATACATTGCAATTGTATGTTGCTGGAGCATTGCAACATATTGCTCCTCCCAGCAAAGAGCAGGTTTTTGCCTCTCAAGGGTAACACCTACATTCCTGCCCCAATCCCTAGTGGTGTCCAGTGTTGTTCCTAAAACAGTGACAGATGTGACAACATTTCTAATCAATACTGAAATGCTATGCTTAGATTATTGATACAATGGTTTACCTGAAAGAGACTGCAATTTCTGCCATTTCCCTTTCTGCCTCTGTTGCAACTTCTGTTGCTCGGGAAAACCTCTGTGGCAGAGAATCCACTAAAACAAAACAAACACAGAAAATGTTAAGAACATCACTAGAGTCAATCAGCATCAAGTAAATTAATAAAAACTGTACTAATTTTGCCTCTGGCATATCTTTTTCCCATGGTCCCAAGTGCATCAGTCAATACGATGGGACGGCGTAATTTTTTTGGTGACCTTCCCAAAGCGCCTCCGATACGACCACAGGCTCTCCATCTGCTCCCCATCTGCCAGACCAGAACTTTCGACATATCGGGTGTTGAATTTCATCTAGAAATATGAAATCATGTCATACCATGGTAAAAAAGGTTATTTGGTTAAACCTTATAAAATATGAATAAATACCTACTGACATGTTCAAGTACCTGACATGGCAAGTCATGTCCATAAGCATGGAAAACTGGCACAGCGAATTGGTCCCATGCTTCAGTTCAGTAAAGTTTCTCTGAAAAGTTATGGACAAAATGTTATTGTTAAAACAATTTTTGGAGAAAAATGCTATTCAAATGTTAAAGTCAAGAAGATCTGGAATAAAAAAGGTTAATTACTTGCACATGTGGCTGCATCTTGCATGCAAATGTCATACATGAAGATGAGATTTATGTTCTTGCCTCATCTCTCACAGCAGGTGCATTATTTCATCTCATACATAATTATTTGCAAACTAATTTAATCAAACACTGAAAAAGAAAATGAAAGAAAATGAATTATTACTGCATCCCACCTTTCACCCTTTTTCATGTTCAAGAAGTGAAGTGAGTGCTCATGCTTGCAGGAAACCAAAACACGCCTGTCTCATCCAAATTTGTTGTTTTGGCTTTGGACCTGATGGTGTTGCCCGCTTCTAATCCATGGCAACCCAACAATAAATAAAAATAATATCAAGTACAGTACAGGTATAATGTTGCATAATGTATAATGGTATAGCTGTTGCCTGAAGAAGATCACACACAGTGGTGCAGGTTCAGTGCCTAAATGGATGTTGCATGAGACAACCAGTAATATTACATTCAACATACACAATACCAACATACGTCACCAACCATAAGACCACTGAGTCAAACAGATGAAGTGGAGGGACAACTGCATCATTTAAATATGAATTAGTGGCAAAGTTTGATGTCATGAGTTCAAGATCTTGTTCACATTCCCTTCCAGTAGTGCATAAGGTAATAATGAAAGGTATCCTTAAACCTCTAGTGACTCCCCATCCCGCGTGCGGGAGCGTAATCATCGACTGACACTAATTTACATAACGCAACGGACATAGATATTCCTAGAAAATATTCCTATTCATGAAAATCACAAGTGAAATATATTGACACAGCTTAGCCTTTTGTTAATCACCCTGTCATCTCAGATTTTCTAAATATGCTTTACAGCCAAAGCTAGACAAGCATTTGTGGAAGTTTATCATAGACTAGCATAGCATTTTGTCCAGCTAGCAGCAGGTAACTTGGTCACGGAAATCAGAAAAGCAATCAACTTAAATCGTTTACCTTTGATGAGCTTCGGATGTTTTCACTCACGAGACTCCCAGTTAGATAGCCAATGTTCCTTTTTTCCAACAATATTATTTTTGTAGGTGAAATAGCTCCATTAGTTCTTCAAGTTTGGCTGAGAAATCGCCCAGAAATTGCAGTCACGAAAACGCAAAAAAAATATTCCAAATTAGCTCCATAATATCGACAGAAACATGGCAAACGTTGATTATAATCAATCCTCAAGGTGTTTTTCAAATATCTATTCAATAATATATCTACCGGGACAATTGGTTTTTCAGTAGGACCGATTGGAATAATGGCTACCTCTGTATTTTACGCGAGAATCTCTCTCGGAGCCATCAGGTGACCAGTTGCGCAATGTAGCCGCTTACGGGTATTCTTCAACATAAATGCGTAAAACTACGTCACAATGCTGTAGACACGTTGGGGAATACGGAGAAAAAGTAATCTGGTTGATAGCCCATTCACTGCTCAATAGGGACGCATTGGAACGCAGCGCTTTCAAAACATGAGGCACTTCCGGATTGGATTTTTTCTCAGGCTTTCGCCTGCAATATCAGTTCTGTTATACTCACAGACAATATTTTTACAGTTTTGTAAATGATAGAGTGTTTTCTATCCTAAGCTGTCAATTATATGCATATTCTAGCATCTTGTCCTGACAAAATATCCTGTTTACTACAGGAACGTTATTTTTCCAAAAATGAAAATACTGCCCCCTAGTCACAAAAGGTTTTAAAATGCAGTGCATATTACATTCAAGCATTACCCAAGTTGGTGATATGGACTAACAAACGAATCGATTCACATCAGCTTGGTTTGCAAAGTACTTTTCCCCATGTTTTGGTGGCTCATAACTTGATCCAGATGACTTTTTCCTAGGCAAACCAAAAAGCCTATCCGCTGCTACCTCCACTATTCCATTGTCCTGTAAAGAGATGTCAAATATAATTGGATACAACTTTATAGTTTTTGGACCCCAGGAATAGTAGCTGCTCAGTCGTAACAGATCATGGGGATCCCAATAAACAGATAAAATGAAAGACTATAAGTCTATTAGTCTGCACAATTGTTTGACAAAAATGGAACGGATGTTACTAACAGATCATTTGTGTTTATAAAAGAGGGAGACATCACAAATCCTATCTTATGCTTTGATGTGTTTTGTGGGTGTGATAAAACATTTAATAGGCCAAAAAAATACAGTTTCTGGGGCCAGGCGGCGCAACATATCGTTTCGACATAGCATGTCGGAACTCCTCCTAGGCTTCATTTGTCAGGGCAGTATACAAGTCTCTTCCCTGACATGAATGAACAGAGTCACTTAAAGGACCTCTGATTCATTACTGCATTCCATCAGAGTAGGCCATCAACACATACAGCAAATGCATCTTCACATACAAGTAGCACATGGTTTCTGTGACAGATCTGTTTATCAAAACAGGAATTTGGTTATGAACTTTTGCAGACAAAGTAGACATAGTATAGCATCAGATTATAAAAGTGATTACTTACTGTCCTATGAGAAAAATGTTAAGACAGGAATATGGCCCTCAGTGAAACACCACTCTCAAGCTGCAGGCTGGTTATCCGCTTGAGTAGTGAGCAGACCACTGCGGTCTGTGGCTGGCTGGTTGTGCAAGGTCAGAGCATGTACCTGACACTGCTTCCGGCTCACATTGGCAGAGCGCTACTCGCACATCATGCACGCGGCCTGAATGAAGAAAACTAGTTAGTCATGAAAAGTTCCATAAAAAATATATATATATATTTTTGCAATGCAAATATAACTTGTTTTCTTTGACATATCTGTGATGCACAATACACAGTCAGGAATTCAGTTTCACCATCATTCAGGGTCAACAACGTAGAAAACGTTGTATTTCACATAGTAAACATAACCAACAAGAGCAAGAAGTTAAGGTTTGCTGAAAAATTTATGGGCAATAACGTTGCATCTGGGTGCTTAATAATTAGCCTTGTCCCAGCCATGACAGCCGATAGGGCAGAAGCCTATCTCCTGTTTCAGTGGTGTGAGGCAACTTGATATACAAGTATACTACCCCTTGGACAGGATGCTAGTCTATCGCAATTCCTTACCCCAAATCCATCTGCTTAATGTGGAGTGCTAAGCAGAGCATCAAGTCACACTTTCGTATGACTGAACTGAGGATCGCACCCAACCTTCCAATCTCAGGAACGACAATAACCCCAACCCCACTGAGTTGATTGGTGCAATCTGCTTTAAATAAACAACATCCGCTGCAGATTGTCAGCTGTTGTAACCTAAAACCTCGGTTTTGAGTTCTCCTTCAATGATTTAAGGGAAATCACTTACCGAAACTGTCTTGGTCACTTTTAATATCGGCAAAACCATGCCTTCCGAGTTGTAAAGGGGTGGCCAGCCAGTTACAAGTCTCCCATGACATCAAGAACCATCCCGTTGGCTATATCCAGAAATAGTTTCTGATTGCTCTATTTATGATATCATAACAGTTACGCTACTACAATGAAGGCACAAGCCATAATCAAGGGGTATTCCCGAGTGGCGCAGCAGTCAAAGGCACTGCATCTCAGTGCAAGAGGCATCACTACAGTACCTGGTTTGAATCCAATGTTTTGATAAATAAAAATCATGAACACTTACCACGCTGCGCTTTGGTCCGGTCCTCATTCTGACGAGAGACATTTCAGATATAGATACTTTTGTACCTGTACCTTATTCAAATTATGACAATTAGCCTATCAGAAGCTTCTAAAGCCATGACATCATTTTCTGGAATTTTCCAAGGTGTTTAAAGGCACAGTCAACTTAGCGTATCTAAACTTCTGACCCACTATAATTGTGATACAATGAATTATAAGTGTAATAATCTGTCAAACAATTGTTGGAAAAGTGTAGGTTAACTTCCGACTTCAACTGTAGGTAACCTAACGTTAGCTAGCGTGCTAGCCTAGATGGACCCAGCTAACGTTTGAGTCCTGTATTGAACTCTGAAAGCCATCTGCTAAATTATATAGCTATATTTTATAGTATACAGTGCATTTGGAAAGTCTTCAGAAACATTCCCTTTTATCACATTTTGTTACGTTACAGCCTTATTCTAAAATGCATTAATAAAATAAAAAAAATCATCAATCTACATACAACCATACAATGACAAAGCAAAAACAGGTTTTTAATTTTTTTTGCACATTTATTACAACAACAAAAAAAATGAAATACCTTATTTACATTGGGAATCCAAGATGGTCTACACGGACAAGTTCTGGCCTGGTTTAGATCTTATCTGTCGGAAAGATATCAGTTTGTCTCTGTGAATGGTTTGTCCTCTGACAAATCAACTGTCAATTTCAGTGTTCCTCAAGGTTCTGTTTTAGGACCACTATTGTTTTCACTATATATTTTACCTCTTGGGGATGTCATTCGAAAACATGTTAACCTTCACTGCTATGACAGTGAATGACACACAGCTCTACATTTCAATGAAACATGGTGAAGCCCCAAAATTGCCCTCGCTGGAAGCCTGTGTTTCAGACATAAGGAAGTGGATGGCGGCAAACTTTCTACTTTTAAACTCGGACAAAACAGAGATGATTGTTTTAGGTCCCAAGAAACAAAGAGATCTTCTGTTGAATCTGACCATTAATCTTGATGGCTGTACAGTCGTCTCAAATAAAACTGTGAAGGACCTCGACATTACTCTGGACCCTGATCTCTCTTTTGACGAACATATCAAGACACCAGTTACGTAACATTGCAAAGTCAGAAATCCAAAAATGATGCAGAAAAATGTATCCATGCTTTTGTTACTTCTAGGTTAGACTACTGCAATGCTCTACTTTCCGGCTACCCGGATAAAGCGTAAAATAAACTTCAGTTAGTGCTAAATACTGCTGCTAGAATCCTGACTAGAACCCAAAAGTGTGATCATATTACTCCAGTGCTAGCCTCACTACACTGGCTTCCTGTCAAGGCAAGGGCTGATTTCAAGGTTTTACTGCAAACCTACAAAGCATTACATAGGCTTTCTCCTACCTATCTTTCCGATTTGGTCCTGCCGTACATACCTACAAGTACACTACGGTCACAAGACGCAGGCCTCCTAATTGTCCCTAGAATTTCTAAGCAAACAGCTGAAGGCAGGGCTTTCTCCGAGAGCTCCATTTTTATGGAATGGTCTGCCTACCCATGTGAGAGACGCAGACTCGGTCTCAAACTTTAAGTCTTTATTGAAGACTCATCTCTTCAGTAGGTCCTATGATTGAGTGTAGTCTGGCCCAGGAGTGTGAAGGTGAACGGTAAGACACTGGAGCAACGAACAGCCCTTGCTGTCTCTGCTGGCCGGTTCCCCTCTCTCCACTGGGATTCTCTGCCTCTAACCCTATTACAGAGACTGAGTCACTGGCTTCCTGGTGCTCTTCCATGCCATCCCTAGGAGGGGTGCGTCACTTGAGTGGGTTGAGTCACTGACGTTGTTTTCCTGTCTGGGTTGGCGCCCCCCCTTGGGTTGTGCCATGGCAGAGATCTTTGTTGGTGGTTGAAGATATCCCTCTAGTGGTGTGGGGGCTGTGCTTTGGCAAAATGGGTGTGGTTATATCCTGCCTGTTTGGCCCTGTCCGGGGGTATCATCGGATGGGGCCACAGTGTCTCCTGACCCCTCCTGTCTCAGCCTCCAGTATTTATGCGGCAGTAGTTTATGTGTCTGGGGGCTAGGGTCAGTCTGTTATATCTGGAGTATTTCTCCTGTCTTATCCGGTGTCCTGTGTGAATTTAAGTATGCTCTCTCTAATTCTCTCTTTCTTTCTCTCTCTCTCTGAGGACCTGAGCCCTAGGACCATGCCTCAGGACTACCTAGCATGATGACTCCTTGCTGTCCCCAGTCCACCTGGCCATGCTGCTGCTCCAGTTTCAACAGTTCTGCCTGCGGCTATGACTTTTTCACTGTGATTACTATTATTTGACCATGCTTGTCATTTATGAACATTTGAACATGTTGGCCATGTTCTGTTATAATCTCCACCCAGCACAGCCAGAAGAGGACTGGCCACCCCTCACAGCCTGGTTCCTCTCTAGGTTTCTTCCTAGGTTTTGGCCTTTCTAGGGAGTTTTTCCTAGCCACCGTGCTTCTACACCTGCATTGCTTGCTGTTTGGGGTTTTAGGCTGGGTTTCTGTACAGCGCTTTGATATATCAGCTGATGTAAGAAGGGCTAAATAAATAAATTTGATTTGATATGTATTCAAACCATTTTCTCTGAGACATTTATCATCCTTGAGATGTTTCTACAACTTGATTGGAGTCCACCTGTGGTAAATTCAAATGATTGGACAGGATTTCACAGTGCATGTCAGTGCAAAGACCAATCCATGAGGTTGTAGTAATTATCCGTAGAGCTCCGAGACAGAATTGTGTCGAGGCACAGATCTGGGGAACGGTAATAAAAAATGTCTACAGCATTGAAGGTCCCCAAGAACACAGTATCTTCCATCATTCTTATATGGAAGAAGTGAGCAAACTGAGCAATCGGGGGAGAATGGCCTTGGTCAGGGAGGTGACCAAGAAACCAATGGTCACTCTGACAGAGCTACAGAGTTCCTCTGTGGAATGGGAGAACCTTCCAGAAGTACAACCATCTCTGCAGCATTCCACCAATCAGGCCTTTATGGTAGAGTGGCCAGATGGAAGCCACTCCTCAGTAAAAGGCACATGACAGCCCACTTGGAGTTTGCCAAAAGCCACCTAAAGGCCTCTCAGACCATGAGAAACACAATTCTCTGGTCTGATGAATTTAAGATGGAACTCTTTGGACTGAATGCCAAGCGCCACGTCTGGGGGAAGCCTGGCACCATCGCTACGGTGAAGCATTGTGGTTGCAGCATCATGCTGTGGGGATGTTTTCAGTGGTAGGGACTGGGAGACTAGTCAGGAATGAGGGAAAGATGAACAGAGCAAAGTACAGAGAGATCCTTGATGAAAACCAGCTCCCGAGCACTCAGGACCTTAGACTGGGGCAAAGGTTCACCTTCCAACTGAACAACGACCCTAAGCCTACAGCCAAGACAACTCAGGAGTGGCTTCGGGACAAGTCTCTGAATGTCTTTGAGTGGCCCAGGCAGAGCCCTGACTTGAACCCAATCGAGCATCTCTGGAGAGACCTGAAAATAGCTGTGCAGCGATGCTCCCCATCCAACCTGACAGAGCTTGTGAGGATCTGCAGAGAAGAATGAGAGAAACTCCACAAATACAGGTGTGCCAAGCTTGTAACGTCACATTCAGTAATGCTTGAGGCTGTAATCGCTGCCAAAGGTGCTTCAACAAATGTCATATTTATGTTTTTTTTACATTTTTAATACATTTTCAAAAAATTCTATAGACCTGTTTTTGCTTTGTCATTATTGGGTATTGTGTGTAGATTGATGGTAGGGGGAACTATTTCATCCATTTTAGAATAAGGCTGTAATGTAACAAATGTGGAAAAAGTCAAGGGGTCTGAATACTTTCTAAATGCACTGTATACACTGTCAATTAATGTGTATTTCGGTTATGCCATGGTAGTCACTGCTAGACTGGTAACTACTTATAGCAGAGCAAACATGTTTGTTTGTTCGTTGTATCTTTGACTGACTTTTGCTAAAGAAAGCTAGCTAATGTTAGCAAATAAGAGTAGCTCAATCTGGTAGCCTTCTATTCCACCCTTGTCTGGAAAACACTGTTATTATAGAATTGGCAATATAGCTAATTCACTATTTGTTTGTGTGTTGGTAACGTTAGCAATGATGAATGTGTATAAATCTTCTATGGTTGGTTAGTTGGTTCTTAGCCAGTCTCAGCTGAATAGCAATCATGACGCCAAATTTAGTGACGCTAGTCAGCTAACAGCAAGCAGACAATATTGAAATGTCCATGTTGGGTATGGTAAGCTAGCCAGTCTAATATAGATCAATCAATCAATAGTGGGTGAGGTGGTTAAATTGTGTATTGTTGTGTACTCTGTTGTAGGTGGTACAGAGTGTGATTCCAAGTTGAAGGTTAGTTGGCAAAAATATTTACAAGATGACGGCTAAGATAGCTCAATTTACAGTAAGCATGGTATTAACATGAATTGGGTAGTGTTTGTGTTATGGGGTTACAGGTAGCCTGAGGACTACAGAGTCTCTTCCAGACCATGTAATCAATTTAGTCTACCCCTCTTATTTATCTTAGTAAAACTCGTATCTAGAGTCATTTCACAGTGCACTGCTGAAAAATACCCCAAGGGGTAGCATTTTGGGTACACAACTATGAGGGAGCAGACACACCTTGCGGTTATGGAGCACAACAAGATTGTGGGACAGAAACCAGCAAGGGACGCTGAAAGTTATAACATCAAGACTACAGTAAGACTACAGTAATGACACAACCACCTCATTATTCTCTCTGCAGATTCTCAAAACACAATACAAATCCATGTCTACAAAAAGCCCCTGCAAAAGGCTGCTATTGACAAGAATGATCTGTCAAAGTCAATGGGCTGGGGGTGATTTACAGACAATACTTTGAGATGAGGAATGGGGTTTTGGATGTTAAGGGTTGTGCTTAGACCAGCGTTTCCCAAACTCTGTCCTAGGGACCCCAAGGAGTGCACGTTTTGGGGTTTGCCCTAGCACTACACAGCTGATTAAATTTATAAACTCCTTATCAACATTTGGTTATTTGAATCAGCTCCTGTGTAGTCCTCCACAGTTAATGTGCCACCAACCTCCTGTGTTCAGAACGACAGCTGTTGAGGTATTGCAGGTGGATAGTGGGAAACTGTCACTGAGGATAAGGCGGGACAAACCTGCATTAGCATAATGGGCGAGGTTGAAAGGGTGATCAGAAGGATATCCTGTGGTCACGGCAATTGGGAAATGCAGGGAGCGAGGAGTGGGAAAGCAGAGGGCCTATGGGTGGACAATTGGGCAGAAGGTGGTAGAATATGGACTGGGGGAAAGAGAGATGGGGCCGGCAATTGCATTGGGGAACTTTCCTCTGTGGCTGTTTTGTAGATGTGGACATGATTGAGGGCAGGAGAGAATGGGGTGAGGATGTGAGATGGTGTTTGGAGAGATATATAGATAATTGGTTTTATTTGTTTTTAAGGATATATACAGATGGTTCAAAGGACCCAGTCAGTAGTAGGGTGGGGGCAGGGGTGTGTATTCCATATTTCAATGTTAGAATATGTAAGCTGTTAACTAATTCTGCATCAGTTTATGCGGCTGAGTTGAGTGGAGGAGGTGAAACCACTCAGAGAGGTGAACTGCTCTGATTTGCCTGCAATGTTGGGTAGTGTGAAGATGGGCAGGTCAGATAAGGGAGACTTGTTTGAGGAGATGATGGGATTGGAGAGGATGGGAGTGGTAGTAAGCTTTTACTGGGTTCCCATCGGGTTGTGGGTAATGAAGGCCGATGTGGTGGCTAAGAGTGCTGTGAGGAGAGAGGAGCTATTTTGCTGAGGTCCCGCTGGGCCGTAGGGAAGTCAAGTCCTTGATCCAGGCAAAAGTGCTTGGTCTTTGGCAAATGAAATGGGATGCTAGTAATAAGGGGAGACATTTTTTCGCATGTACTGGTCAGTAAAGGAAGAGGTGGGGAGTATGGGATGTAGGAGAGAGGAAGTTGTGTGGAGTAGACTACGCTTTGGGCACACAGGGTTTGAATGCCACATTGTGGATGATAGGGAGACATGAAACAGGTCTGTGTGATGAGTGTTTAGTGGGGAGAAAATGGTGGAGCATGTGTTGATATTTTGTGAACTGTATGAGAGGGAGAGATTGTGTGTAGGGGTTGGGGTTTGGGTGGTGTAGTGGGAAGTGGTGTCTAGGGCTCTATTTCACTTTCTTGGAGGAACAGGACTAGTGAAGATAATTTAATTTAGGTAGGCCGTGACTGGCCTCACACCCCACAGTAGGTGGAGGTGTACGCACCTTAAAAGTTGGCTGTGATCTGCCAACCCAATCCCAAAGGACAGAAGAAGCTGTGCTTCAACAAGTGATTGAGAAGGTATGCTGCTAACTTCCCTTAGTTTTAAAACTATATTATTTATCAGTTGATACATCTATGACCAGTCCCTCAAACAAAATGTTGAATGGATGGCAGAAGTGGATGCTGAGTTCGAATCAAGCAGCGCATCAAGCAAAGTTGGTGACAACAAATGTTCAGAGCGAAATTGATGGCGGAAGTGGATGCTGAGTTCGAATCAAGCAGCATGTCGAGCAAAGTTGGTGAAGACTAATGTTCTGAGTAGACAACAGTAGTAGCGAAAACTGGAACAAAAAGGAAATTGTTTAAAATTGGAGTGGAGGATACGTGTATATAATAATGTATAATAATAATAATAATAATAATGTATATAATAATGAATAATAATGATAATGAATCGCTTCTTCTTGGGATGTGTTTGTTGAGTAAGGATGCATATGTGGGAAACCCGTTTTAGGTGTCAAAAATTGTGAAGTATGTGCTTGGAAATGTAGAGTCTGTCAGAGGGACCAGGAGTGGTCTTATTTTGATTTAATTGTACATCTGAAGAACAGAGGAAGATTGCAGTGAGCCTCAAAAGAATCCGGACAACAGAAGTTTTGTGTTTTGACTTCGTAGTAGAGCACCCGTCAAAGGAGTCATCTCGGGGGTGACAATGGATGTTCAGGTTGATTACCTGGTGAAAATTCCTGGTGTGGCTGGTGCCTGGCATCTGACCCACTGGGTGAATAGAGAAAGGTAAGAAAGTCTGTTGGTCAATCAAATCTCCTATGCGGAGGAAATGAAAATGATTGAGAAAGCAAGTGATTCTAGTGAAGAGATTGAAGTTGCACGCCCAATTTTTCAGTTTTTGATTTGTTAAAAAAGTTTGAAAT
This sequence comes from Oncorhynchus mykiss, assembly GCF_057628025.1. NCBI lineage: Eukaryota > Metazoa > Chordata > Actinopteri > Salmoniformes > Salmonidae > Oncorhynchus > Oncorhynchus mykiss. Next base: position 1,240,765 of record NC_143035.1, on the reverse strand, counting down.
ATCCAATAAATGTCGTTCCACTTCATGATTGTGTCCCACTTGTTGTTGATTCTTCACAAAAAAATACAGTTTTATATCTTTATGTTTGAAGCCTGAAATGTGGCAAAAGGTCGCAAAGTTCAAGGGGGCCGAATATTTTCGCAAGGCACTGTATATGTTTCTGCTGGTCAGAGGGAGCAAGCACTCCATGTTAAACGAATGGGGGCAAGAGATGTGAATTGTTTTGCTCTCAAGAAAAGGGTGCCATTGAAAGAAGTGAATACTGGGGTAACGGTAAATGTGAAAGCTGACCAACTGAAGGGGAAGATTCCCGGTGTTTGTGATGCTCGTCGTTTGGTGTGACGCAAATAGGGTGGCGTGATTGGAGAAACATGGTTGTTGTCTGTTTTTTAAAAGTTTTGATGTTGTCTTTGCCTGACAAAGTGAAGTTAGGATATATAAGTTATCCTGTACAAGCTTTAATGCCAACTACATTACGTTGTTACAGGTGTCAAGCTTATGGGCATGGGGCAGCAGTGTGTAGGAGGGAGCCTCCTAGGTGTGCAGAAGAGCATGAGACAAAGGAATGTGTAGCATTGGGGAAAGTAGTGGTTTGTGTTAATTGTAGGGGGCTGGGGATCAGAAATGTCCTGTATGAGAGGCAGGTTGAGGTTTCCAGGGTTAGAGTAGTGCAGAAGTTGTCATATGCTGAGGCAGTGAAGAAAGTAGAAGAAGATGGGCCAAGGGGAGGGATCGTAAGAGGAGTGGTGAGAGTAGTTGATCTGTAACAGTACATAGGGATCCACCAACAAGGTATATATGTTTCAGTATGATTTCATTTTTGGCATTTATATTAATGGTTATCAACTGTACAGCAGGGATGGAATGTAAGTTGCAGAAAATAGAGGTTGTGGTGGCAGCTGTGAAGAGGTATTTGGGTGTGCGAGACTTGAAATCAGAAGAGTTACAGGGTGTGTTTGTTACGGTTTTCTTGCGGTGAAGGAGAGTCGGACCAAAATGCAGCGTGGTATTCTTGATACATGTTTAATGACGATGAAAAAACAAACAATACAAAAACCCGTTACCGCAAAAACCTATACAGCCTATCTGATGCAAAACCGAGACAGGAACAATCACCCACGAAACACTCAAAGAATATGGCTGCCTAAATATGGTTCCCAATCAGAGACAACAATAAACACCTGCCTCTGATTGAGAACCACTCCAGACAGCCATAGACTATGCTAGCAAACCCCACTAAGCCACAATCCCAAACCCTACGGAAAAACCCCAAGACAAAACACACCACATAATAAACCCATGTCACACCCTGGCCTAACCAAAATAATAAAGAAAACAGAATACTAAGACCAGGGCGTGACAGTGTTAATGTGGTGGTGTCCCATCCTTCCAGGCTGTTGGCCTGAAGTAGGACTAAATACATTTTAATAGTGGAGTATGGTATTTATTTTTTTGTGAGTGTAATGTTAGATGGTAGGGTATTTGTTGTATTTTCTTTTTTGTAGAAAAAAAAAATGAAGCAAAGTATTAGGGAGTTATACTCCAGACTAGTAGGTGGCAGTAATGCAACATTTATTGGATGCCAACGGCCTTTAAATCTCATCAAGAAGGACCATAGACGAAGTGATTGAGGAGGTAGGCTGCTGTTAACCACCCTTAGTTTTAAAACTAGATTATTTATCAGTTTATTCATCTATCACCAGTCCCTTATACAAATGTTAAATTGTGGTGTTGATGTTATGTAAAAGTAAAGCTGATCCCGTTTGTAAAACCAGGAGCTAGAGCTTGCGTAGAGCGTGTTAGCATTGCTAGCTAAATTAGCTACCTTTGTTGGTTGCTAGCTAGCTAGTTGTCTTTGCTTTGTTAGCTAACTAGCTCAAATGCTAATTCTAGCTAGCTCATGTTTTGATTCGCCATTGCGTTTATTAATTGTATTGCCAGATACATTAGCTACTTGGTTAGGTACATGTCATGCTTAATACACCGTGTTAATTTCAATTTTGTCGTGATAAACCAACGCCTGGTGAGCTTCCCAGCTCAGACCCAGCTAATATTAGCTAACTTACGATATTGTAGCTGACAAGCAGTTTTGTGATTACAGCAGCTAAACGTCAGCAGCTAAACGTTAGCTAAATACATTCCCCCCCCCCCCCCCCCCCGTTACGTTAAGCAGATGAACACAGAAAGAGAGGGGTTGCAGATTTGATCGATTTTACAAGCTAATATGTTACAAGTTGTCAACAACATTATGCTTTGACTGTGGTTAGGGAGTGCATCTCAGAATACTGTAAACGATAGACTATGGTTTGTGTTCTTCAGCTGCTGTGTTGTGTTCATAAAGGTTAGTTATGGCCAATGGTTTGTTGTTTATCAGATGTGTGAAGGCTTTTTATGTAACTTAATTGGTTTATTTTTCTCTCACCAGATTATTTTTAAATTGGTCCAAGAACTTCGCAATCAGAGTTGGAACGGATGTAGATTTTTCGTAACATTTGACCATTTTTGATTTCACCCACACCTTCCCTATCACAACATGAGCAGTACAGTAAGTCCTCACATGTGCACCCAGGGCCACGTGATAACCCTCCAACACCTTCAGTTTAATTTTCACAGACATTTAGCAAAGGTGTCTGGTTTCTAAGAAGCAGTGCTTTGTTGTCACAGACACAGAGGAAAAGAAGGACTGGAGTCCCTTCAAGTTCCAGACGCACGGCCAAGAGTATCAGAGTCACCACAACCAGTGTGCGACCTCGTGCTGCAGCATCAGCAGCAGTCCCAGAGACCATTGATGTGCTGGACAGCAGCAGGACTGAGAGTGGGTAGCAATGGCTTTATGCTTTTCTCTGTCATTTTGGTTGATTATGGAAATTCTAACCCATCTATTGGCTGTGCAGGTGAGGAGGAGGTGGTGGACTTGACATGTGAAGGTTCTGAGTTGACTGTGGTTGACTTGACCAACAATGATTCTGTGGTGGTGAGTTTGTGAGCTTTCTTTATGCAAATAATGATGTATACAAATAACTGTTTTGAATGTATTTAAGATTATGCTTTTATCACTGTTGTAAAGACTGAAATGTTGACATATTTGTTTCTTTTCCACCACTGCGTGATTGCAAATTGGGAAACCAGGTTGTCGATGAAGGTAAGTCATTGCTTTTCCTCAATCGCAACAATTATATTTAGATTCAAATATGTTTTGGTCCTCTAATAAAGCAAGCATTTATTACTATGTCAAGCATGTATTTTTCTGTGAGTTTGTCTATCTGCTTGTGTCTATCTCAGGGCCTCATGGCAGACGTGAAGCTGACAGTGAGAGTTATGTACTGAGCAGTGATGAGGAGGAGGATACTAAGGGAGGCCTCAGTGCCGACCTCCTGTCCTCTCTACAGGCCAGCAGTAGAGCCAGGTACTAAGCCCCACAACCCCTCTGACTATGATGATCTCTTCAGATGGCATATCAAACTTTTTTTTGAATCAATTTTATTAGAAAATTGAAGCACACAAATGCAATGTCATCCTCATCCATCCAGTAATCCACTCATAATATTGGCCACGTGACCACTGAAATCAAGACCTTGAGTTAGGGTACACCCTGATGGTCTCTTGTCCTCCATAGGTCTACTCCAGGGACAGTCAGCTGCCCAGTGTGTATGGACGCCTATGCTGAGGTAAGCAAAGCATAATTCAACATGTGTGTGAAGGTGACTATGTCAAGCTGTAATTGCTGTGTAGCTACCAAGAATGTGAAGTTGTCCCTTCAACTAAGATGGAGCTCTTTCTCTTCTTCCTCTAGATCATTGAAAGTGGGAGGCTAGTAGTCTCCACAAAATGTGGTCACCTGTTCTGCAGTCACTGCCTCCGCGACTCACTGTTGAGATCCCACACTTGCCCAACCTGTAGAAAGAAACTGACCCACAAGCAATGCCACCCCGTATATATCTGACATCAAACACCCATAAGACTCACCCATTGGTTTCACCCTCACCAAACCTGCAAAACCTTTAATTATACCTTCTCATATCACTGCCCCCTACTGGATTTAAGAATAATTTATACATTTACATACACATCGGACCGATTTTGTCTTTCTTCTGCAATGAAAGAAGCAGGAGCATAGGGACGCACTCTTATGCCAGCGCACATTCACTTAGATTTTTGTAATTTTCTTCCACTGATTAAGCGAAAAACAATGTTTTTAGCTCTTAAGAAGCCACGTGATGTCGTATTGGTAGCAATTACACGTGACTGGCACTCAAGTGCAATGAGAACTCAACTTGAAAGTAGAAATGTCTGTCGATTTTTATTGCTGCTGAGTAGGTGGATGTCTGAACGGTGGGTGTTGCTTGAATCTGGTCATCACCATTGTAAATTTTGTTGTATGTTTTGTATATATGGTTGAATGACAAGTTAAGGTGCGCCTAATCTGTAAGGTTCAATAAATTTATGATTGTAAAGCTTTGTTACATGTTTTGCTTACCTGACCCAGATAGTTTATTCTCACAGCCAGCGTGTCTGTGACCGAGACTGTGAGAAGAGACGAGCCCAAACGTAGGACATTGCATTGTTGAGCCCTCATGCTGACTTGCTAAAAAGCTTTTATTTTTATTTTTTATTACATGTTTTCACTGACTTTTACATTGAATTTGTAAACTTTTAATTATTTTTTTATTCTGTACTACATGTAACTTGGCTGACTCCGTTGTGACACGCATCCGCTCAAATGTCCACTAAGGGGCAGTATATTCTTGCGCATGCATGGTCTGTTGTCCAATAATAATGATCAATGATAATGCAGTTTCCTCTCCATTCTCAGTACAAGGGGTGTGTTACTTGATTAACATATTACCAAACACAGAGTTTATTTCTTGGACCCAGAATAAACCTAGTCCAGGACTAAATTATCTATGGAGATTTTACATGGAGTGTGTTTTAGTCCAGGATTTGGCTTTAATCTGAGTTTGAACAACTGTCCCTTTCTCATATCTAATTTTCTTCAAATGACAATTTTCTCTTATGTTGTTGACCTTATTTCCTAATGTTGGCGCAGTTTGTATTTATTTATAACACCCAAACCATACCATTTTAATAAATGATCAGTGTCATATTACATAATGAAAATAGAAGTTCAATTTACCAATTCAGTGTTATTACTTTGGAATTACATAATGCATTCAGTACATTTAATTAGTGTTTTATTATTATGAATATTATATTTTGGTTTAATTATTATGACGTATTCCATGATGTTAATAGCAGAACTGCCCTAAACGAAAGAGTTAAATTATTGAAATGTGTTGAGTAGCTACTTGGGCTACTCTGTGATTGGGCAAAAATTCCGAGGTCGGACGGACCGCAGTTCCCACTAATGCGGTCGATTCCTTGATGGCAAGGTATGTTAGATCAATTATTGCAGTAAATTCATTAGATGTAAATGGTATTTGGGATTTAAAAAAGAGACAACTGCTTCTCTTCCAAAATGTATAATGGTAGGAGTTAACTGTAACGCGAGCACAGGGCTTTTATTTAGTTTTGACGCACGCTCGGTCCAGTGTGTTGGGTCTCGCACGAGCGTGATGTGATGACCGTCAATTTAAATAAAACCAGGCATATTTTAGCTGCATGTTTGACATTCACGTTTTCTAGTGTTATTTTTCATAGAGGGTAACAATGTATCTAGTAACTGAGCCACGCATACTTTGAGCGAAGAGTGCGTGCAGTTCAACTTTTAGTGTTAAACTTTAAGTGGACATTGATATGTTAATTATTTGGATTAAATCACCTTTATTGTAAAGACAATGTAATCATGATAAACTTGTCACTAGTGGGAAACCGATTCAAGACAAATCATTGCTGCTGGACGTTTCAGGTAAGTCCCTAACTTAACTTAATTAATATGAAAGTGTTATGTGCCCTGATCACAGTGTGATTATTTATAAGCCGCTGATTTTAGAAGGATGCAGGTTTGTTGTAGACCTGTAATAAAAAATGCATACGTAGCCAATTGGAATACTTTTTAACTTTCAATTTATACTACAGATTATTACTTATGTATTACTAATAGAATAATACACAACTGTATTGCATAAATCAATATTGTGTTAATCATAATTATAGTTCTGCTATATTACCTTACAAAACTATTATTTGTAGTCCACATCTTGAGTGTAGAATGTTTTAATTCCACTGATTCACCATTCATGGATCTATGTGTGTATGAGAGTGGATAGGGTTTAGGTCTTTGCTTTCTAACATGTTTAATACGCAGGTGGATTAGCTGTAGCCTATACAACAGCATCTACACTATATATACAAAAGTATGTGGACATCCCGTCAAATTAGTGGATTTGGCTATTTCAGCCACACGTGTTGCTGACACGTGTATAAAACACGAGCACACATCCATGCAATCTCCATAGACAAACTTTGGCAGTAGAATGGCCTTACTGAAGAGCTGATTGACTTTCAACGTGGCACTGTCATAGGATGCCACCTTTCCAACAAGTCAAATTTCGGCCCTGCTAGAGCTGCCCCGGTCAACTGTGTTGTGCTGTTATTGTGAAGTGGAATCGTCTAGGGGCAACAACAGCTCAGCCGTGAAGTGGTAGGCCACACAAGTCAACAAAATGGAACCTCTGAGGGCTGAAGTGCGTAGCACGTACACTCACTACCGAGTTCCAAAATGCTTCTGGAAGCAACGTCAGCACAGGAACTGTTAGTTTGGGAGCTTCATGAAATGAGTTTCCATGGCCGAGCAGCCGCACACAAGCCTAAGATCACCATGCGCAATGCCATGTGTCGGCTGGAGGGGTGTAAAGCTCGCCTACAGTGGAAACACGTTCTCTGGAGTGATGAATCACGCTTTACCATCTTGCAGTTTGACGGACAAATCTGGGTTTGGAGAACGCTACCTGCCCAAATGCATAGTGCCAACTGTAAAATTTGGTGGAGAATAAATCATGTTTTTGGGCTGTTTTTCCTGATTCAGGCTCCTTATTTGCAGTGAAGGGAAATATTAACGCTTCAGCACACAATGACATTCTAGACGATTTTGTGCTTCCAACAGTTTGGGGAGGCCCTTTCCTTTTTCTGCATGACCATGCCTCCGTGCACAGAGCAAGGTCCATACAGAAATGGTTTGTTGAGATCGGTGTGGAAGAACTTGACTGGCCTGCACAGAGCCCTGACCTCAACCCCATTGAAAACCTTTGGGATGAATTGGAACGCCGACTGCAAGGCAGGCCTAATCACCCAACATCAGTGCCTGACCTCACTAATGCTCATGTGGCTGAATGGAAGCAAGTCCCCTCAGCAACATTCCAACATCTAGTGGAAAGCCTCCCCAGAAGAGTGGATGCTGTTATAGCAGCAAAGGGGGGACCATGATTTTGGAATGAGATGTTCGACGAGAAGATCTCCACATACTTTTGATAATGTAGTATGTAACCCATTCTAAGACAATGAGAGGAGGATGTGTGTAGTTCCCCAATAGCTGATGATTTAACAGTCAATGAAACGCTTGTTATGTAGATATATTTGATCAAAGATTAAATGGAAAACTCTAAAGGATTTTCATTTTGGATTTCAAGTTACTTGTTTGTTGTGCAAACTGGCAGAAAGAATAACTCCTCTAACCAGAAACATAGGGACATATGGACAAAATAAGAGCTCCTCATTTGATTGAAGTTCATTAATAAAAAGCCTATGTTGCTTTTCCGGAAACACATTTTATAGTGCTGGGGACAGACGTCTTGTGTTTTTCAGTCTGTTAAATGATTAACAACTTATTTTATTGTTATTAGTTTCGACTGTAATTCTGTTATATTTCCTCAATGCCTTGACGATGCCACTTCCAAAAGACTTCTGTGAGAAATATCATTTAGTTGTAAAGCATAATATACAGTAGCTTATGATGTGATATGGATAATAACAATGTGTTCTTGCACCTCTCCTCATTGTGAATTTACTTTTTTTCTTTCTCTAAGATTTCAAGTGTTGAAGCCTTCCATCCTGAAAGAATGGGACTTTTATGCATTTGCCTGCTCATTTGTGAGATAATCCTGTTGTCGGACTGTGCACGGGGTGAGTAGTAACGTAGTAGTAATGAACAATGTGTTTTAGTGGATCTGTAGGCAACCATCTTCAAAAAGTGCCTCACCGCAATGAATCATATCTACTACAAGCTGTACACAATTGTGGTTGTGTAACTCCAAGTTGGTGGTATTGTCCATTCAGGCCAAGGGCCTATCTTCCGTTTTCTAACGGACCTTGCCTAGATCACACAGACTTTGGGACAGTAACCTTTGGGATACCTGGTGTGCAAGTGTCAAGTGAGGCATGCTGATAGAGTGTAGTCCTGACCCTCCTGCTGCACAATCTGAGCTGTCAAACCTAGACTCAACATGCCGCTGGTCGTCTGCTCTGGCCTGCCTGTCTGGGGAAAGCAAAGTGGCATGGGGGGGACCCAAACACACGGCGCCCAGGCAGATTGGATCGGTGAGAGCCCTAGCCTTAACAATGCAGCATTCACAATCACACAGTCGAGCCGTCATGGAGACGCTTAGGCAAAAGTAAACAGAGACCCATAGAGAGCAATGTGATTAGATTAGGCAATTATGTTTGTTTGCTGTGCAATGCCACCGCGTTTCCGACCATGACCGGAGCAACACGGCAAGGAGTGCTGTGGGCTTAAAAAGTAGAAGAGACAACTTGTCTTCCTGGTGATGGTATCAGAGGGGTTTTACTCACTAGCTTAGCCTAGCTAGCGCCTTATTGTGTACACAGAGGGGGAGAGAGACTAAACGTTTCTCTATCATGATGGCATGCGGATATTTGAGCAAGGAACTTTTTACCTTTTTTATAAAGTCTGATATGACACGTTTGATAAGACTTGTGTTGAAGGGTTGTGTTGCAAACAAAATACCTCAGAGGTACTGAGACAGAATCAGAGATTATTTTCCAATTGAATGTCAGATTCTTTGCGCTCTATTTTTCCAAACACTGTGATTATGACGAACTGTGGTGGGTCAACAACGGCTACTCAACATACAGCAGAAAAGGTTAAGTCCACATCAACACACTTCTCCTCATGGAAAACATTTCCTGACATAAAAATCAATATTTTGTGACCTGAGTTTAATACCTTCATATGTGAACTTTAGGAGAAGAAAAGGAATGGACATTCAAAACTACAGGACAATTAAGACTTTTTTTTTAAGGAATTTATTTCTAGAGGAAGAGTCCAGGTTGATTTGCTATGATATGGAACGTGGCAAAAAATGATCCCCCAACCTCATTTGAGCGCTCCCCTACTGACCAAGTTTGCTGTTCCTGGTGTGTCCTTGTTGCACGGGGAATGCAGAACATCACGTCAGATGACAAATATTTTCCGCTGCAAGCGGAAGCACAGTTTGGGCCCGGCTGCCAGAGAGACATGTGAACCGTATATACGCTTATGCAATGAGTCTGAGTCTGAGCAGCTGAAAGGTGAGGATTTTACTCTGCTTGGTGCATGCCTGAGAGAGAGTATTCATGCATAAATGTGGGCATTAATGTCTGTGCTAACTTTTATTTATTTATTTTTCCTTTATATTTAACTAGGCAAGTCAGTTAAGAACAAATTCTTATTTACAATGACGGCCTACCCCGGCCAAACCCTAACCCGGACGACGCTGGGCCAATTGTGCACTGCCTTATGCGACTCCCAATCACGGCCGGTTGTGATACAGCCATTAATCGAACCAGGGTCTGTAGTGGTCGCCTCTAGCACTGAGATGCAGTGCCTTAGACCGCTGCTCCACTCGGGAACCCGACTAAATGGGGAAAACAACGAAGTCATGGGATGGTTGCCATGACGCAATTTTTTAAAATTATGATCACAAATGAAATACATGATTAAACTAAGTACATTTAAAACTCCATCCACACTGGAGGCAAGATGTGGTGGGACCCAGCTATAAGCACAGGATCTTGGTGCAGCAATGGTAGACTAAATACTACAGCATTGCATTTAAACAAAGGCGACACGTATGGACGTGTGGGGGCTTTTGGAGGTGAAACTGGTGGGTTTGTAGGGGCCTGCTGTGCACTGTACAAACTAGGACCACCCTGCAGCTACATGCTGGTGTGTCAGTGAGAGGCAGCCTTCCAGGATTCATGATTGAACATCTGGACACGTCTTCAAGAGCAGACAACAAAATGGGCTGATGCACAAAACACATACACTGAGAAGAAGTACTGTCTGCTTATCTAACTTTCTTGTATTCATCTGAGCCTTTTAAAAGTCAATAGAAACTGAGATGAGGAGTAGCAGCACATTTTTAGAATCTGCTCTTTCTCTCCCTCAATCTCTCCCTCCTTCCATCCTTGGGCTCCCGAGTGGCACAGCAGTCTAAGGCACTGCATCCCAGTGCAAGAGGCGTCACTACAGTCCCTGGTTCGATTCCATGCTGTGTCACATCCGGCTGTGATTGGGAGTCCCATAGAGCGGCGCAAAATTGGCCCAGCATCATCTGGGTTTGGCCGGGGTAGGCCGTCATTGTAAATAAGAATTTGTTCTTAACTAACTTGCCTAGTTAAAGGTTAAAAAATACACAGAAAATCTCTCCCTCTCCTCCTCACACTGCAACAGTTTATGGCTAGGTCTAAGCCAGAGGAAATGTGTGAAGTTAATTTAGAGTGTTGGAGAAACATAGCTGACCCATTGGGTAGCCTTTTGTCACTTCACAACCCTTCATAGCTCTGTAGTAAACTAGAGAATATCGACAGAGCCTGGGGTGTGGGTTTAAACAAACAGTAGTTAAAGTTTGAATAGGGATCAATGCATATGTCTAGGTAAAAGGCAATGCTATTAACAATGATCATAAAGTGTGTATATTGAGACATGTCATAAAATTTAAATATTGCAATGTTATAATAAATTCCTATAGTAATTTACATGTAATGGTGCAAACAAAATGTAAGGCACAAAACCATCAGGCAAATCTCACACACAAACCGTTTTCCAGACGTGACAAAACATAGCTGAGTGTGAGTAAGGAATGAGAGATCGGCTCCAAATTCATCTCAATGAGGAGGATGGATCCATAGAGAAAGGCTGCTGTCAGACTACAGGCCATCAAGTGGTTATTATATTGCCAAATGGTGTTTACACAGCCACCATCTTTCTCTCACCCCTTCTCATTAGCATTGGGCTGCTAATCATATTCCTTAGTAATGAAGCTGTATTAGACAGGAGGTCGTACATTGATTTAAGACTGGGAACAGCATGTTGATGATGTGGTTATTAGTAAATACAGGCTGGCTTCAAAAATAACAGATTTTTCCCATTAAATGGGAGCTCGGATAAAGTTAGCTTAGCACCCCTGGGGTTTGGTTTTAATGTGTCCATCAAGACACCTCACGGGGTAGGTTGATGGGATAGGTGTTGTGTGTGTGTGTGTGTGTGAGCATGCAGAGGCGCATGGAATGTGGAGTAGTGTGCCTATATTCTGAGGAGAGCTCCCAACACACAAGCACAGAGCAAGAGAAATAAGAGGCAATTTAATGAGCAGGACAGCAGAGAGAGGGGAGGCATTTTACTGAGCCTGAAAGCAACTGAACAAAGTCTGAAGTAACTGATCTCACCATTTCACCCCATCCAACCTTGACCATCAGCCTCCACCTGGTAATTGCTAAGGCAACATGACTTCACAGGACTGAGGAAACAAATATTAACTGTGCCGAGAGTACGATAAAAATAAGAGCGAGATGGACAAAAATTCATATTACAATTTATCACGATAATGCTAAATTGAACGATAAGTTTATAACAATGTGTACCACTTTTTAAAATGTTATATATTACCCTTAAAACTACTACTACTAATTTGAATGTTAGCTTTCAATTGTAGCTTTCAATTGTCCCATTAACAATCACCCATATTAGCAAATTTATTTTATTTAAAACTTCACATTTCTCTAGTAGGGCCCTATAGGTTATATATCGTAAAGAACAATATCAGCAAATTGTCCACAATAAGTGGTCGGTTTGGCCGGTGTCAATAATTTTCGATGTATCATCCCAGCTTTAGTGTACACACACATAGCCTTTGCAGTACAGTTGAAAAGAGGGAGAGTTCTCCAGCCAACAAGTCCAACTGGCCTACCAACAAGTCCATGTAATCCTCCAGTCTTGTCTGACATGAGTTCCACTTGGCTAGCCAACCTCTGGGCCAATCAATGTTGCAAAAACATCAACCACTGAAACTAATGCAGTGTTACATCTACATTTTTATTGTGGCTGTTCATTTGTGAATATATTGGAATTGTGCCACTCACTCACTCACTCACTCACTCACTCACTCACTCACTCACTCACTCACTCACTCACTCACTTGTGCCACTCATTCTCACTCACTCACTCACTCACTCACTCACTCACTCACTCACTCACTCACTTGTGCCACTCATTTTCACTCACTCACTTGTGCCACTCATTCTCACTGACTGACTGACTGACTGACTGACTGACTGACTCACTGACTGACTGTGTGTCTTTCCAGCCTGAAATAGCCACAGCATAGACAGACACACATACTTTCACGGACCGAACAATGTATTGTGTTGTGCTGGTGACATAATGGCTTATTGTTGGGGGCCCTGGAGCCTTTGTTTGGTTAGTGCTGGAGGGGTCAGAGGGCAACGGAGAGGACCAGGGAAAGGCCCCAGATCGGATCAGGGAGTGTGCATACCTGACCTCTTACCAGAGGGGCTTACAATAACACATCAGTACTGCAGATTCTGCTTTTTTTCTCTCTGCGTTCATTCATCCCCCTATTTTTCAGATATGTATGTATAGATGTAAGCATGTACTTCCTTCCTTCCCAGCTGTTCTCTTGGTCACATTACAAATGAGATGTTGAAAAGCAGTCCCTGGACTGGAGACAGCTCTCCTTGTTTTCTTTTGTATTTTGCGTGTCAGTTTGTGTTGGGGCCTGTGTCCCTGAGCAGCTGTGTGTGTGTGTCCCATGTCAGATAGACAGAGAGGAGAGGGCTCCCCCAGCTGAGAGAGAGAGATGCCATTCTGGGACCTAAACAAACAGAGCATTAATGTGATTAATGGATGGCAGACATATTGTGTGTCCTCTACACCAGTGGTTTTCAAACCTCTGCTCTTGGACCCCCAGATGTTTCACAATTTTGTTGTAGCCCTAAACTAGCTAACCTAATTCACTTAATCAAGGGCTTGATAATTATTTGAATCAGGTGTGCTTGCTCTGGAATAGTTAATTTACATGGAACGGCTGGCGTTCCCTGATGAGAGATTTGAAAAAGTGTCCATTGATGCATGTGTCCATTCCCTAGAATAGGGTTCTATTTGTGACACACCCATAGATTGAGTCAGTTGCTCTCACTCTTCGCTGCCTGCCGCTGGTTTGTTTGAAGTGTGGGACCGACCCAGTGCCCCCTGTGCTCTCTTCCTGAACATCCTGAACCATCAGCCTTCACAGGCATTTATTTTGGTGCTAAGGTGAAAGGTTAGCTGTGTATCCTAAAAAATAAAAACATAACAGAGGTGATAAAGACACTAAATGACTGAGGCCATGTCTGATGTATGTCTGAATGACTTCACAGAGCCCCCCCATAAGCCCAGGTTGTTTTCTCCGGTGAAGTCCTTAAATCAGGATGTACGTCACTCTCGTCAGAGATTGTCTTTCATTATTATTTTGTGGAGTTCTGTTTGGCTTTGTGATGGTAAGCTGTTGGGCAGCACTAGAAGAGTGGACTGACAATAGTTCTGCGGTGTTTTTGCCCGTAGCCAAACGGATTGCAGTTGCCCTCAGGCAGAGAAATGGAGGCATAGCACACACACACACACGGCTTGTTCATTACGCCAGCTGTTGGGGTGGAATCCACACTGCAGTCGGAATGTGTAAGGATTGTGAGAGTTGTGGGGGTGGTTTAAAAGTTGGGAATTTGAAGGCTTTAGCAACCAAGGAACTTTTGCTACTAGCTGCAGTGTTGTGGCCTTTTCAATCAGGTAGTTGGGACACAGACCCAGCCAAACCCATTGGCTCCAGACAGGAATTCGGAACCACCTGACTGGTCCAGGCACAGCATTTAGTGGAGGAACTTTACGGCGTCAGGGTGTCTGTCTGGAGTGTCTAGGCCTACACCTGTGGGATTCTTCATCTGTTGCTGCCTCTTAAATCTCACCCCCAGCCCTATGGTGGATCAGGCCTGATTAAATGACCATGTGATATGACCATGGCTCACTATGAAAAGGTGTGGCTGTCTTCCCCCCCCCCCCAGTTTTGGAATCCTTTGTCTACTGGAGGTGTCACCGTCTCACAGTGTTGTTCTCACAGTTGGTTTGTCTTTAAGTTTAGAACAGCACAATCTATTGCCTCCCCCAGTCTTCCTCAATAGGATTTGAATGGGCCTGAGAAACGTGTGTTTCTCTTGAGCATGAAATGAAAGACGTAAGCAAATCCTCCACAGGGTATTCAAACTCTGCACATTTGATGTCCTCCCCATTTCCTCCATCTTCCTTTCTCAAATTTTCTCTCTTTTTAGCATTGTAGTATTCAGTTGAAGTCCTCTATCAACAAAATAAAATCCTCATATTTTGCCATCTGCACTGTGAGTGTCTGGGGCTGCTAATTGACACCTTGTGGGCTCCAGCATTCATGTATAGCGGTGCCAATCCACACTGGCCCGCAACACACAGTTATACACTCCAAGGACAGCATCGTTGGTGCAGTGTGCGCCAAGTACTGCCGTCATCTCATATCTGGAGCTGGACCATTCAAAATGTTAATGAGATTATATTGTGTACATCACTTCTCTGTCTTAACCCATTTTCTTTTAAATTACATGTTGTCAATTCTTTCTATGTAGATTTGAGCTGACTGCTGCACTTCATCGTTTGTATGTACACCTCATTAAGATGTCAGTGAGCGCGATATGAGAAAGGGAGATGCGCCTCAGTGCTTGTCTCTGTCTGTAGACACACATCATTTTTGTGTTTCCCTGAGGAACAGTTAGCCTCAGTGTGTCAGGGCCAGGTTGACCCTGCACTCAATTGACTGTGGTTTTGGATGATACCTTTTCGAACAGAGACCTGCGCAGAACAAATTGAGTTAGTCATGGCTGAGACTCGGTGTGGAATGTGGGAGGGAGGCAGGGGTACATATGGGTGTGAGGTGGGGAGATCAGAGGGTGGAGTTGCAGGGGGAAGGAATGCTTGACTACTCCAACCAGTGGAGGAGGAGGACACGTGGGAGATAGAGAAGAGGAAGCACATTTCCAATGTACCAATTACGACCTGTGAATTTTAATTGAAGTCATTTTTTGGTGTGTGTTTTGCTTTTTAAAAAATATTTAATTTACTTTTTTGACAATACAAAAACATCCATAGATAAAAACAATAGACAACTTAACATTTACAGACATACATTTCAACGAACATTAATGGCATATATATGAAAACACAACCATTTGCAATATTCTACCTCTAATGTAAAATCCATATCGCTTAAATCTATTTGGATGAAGATACCTGGTAAGATTTATGAATTTATGAATAACTCTGTTGTTTGCTCTGTTTTTATGGTGGGAAAAGTATGGCTGCTCTAGTCTAATAGTCTATGCCTAAATCAATATTGACCTTTGATTGCTGGACAGGTCCAAGGCAGGTGCTGGTGTAGTCTACTGGCCTATCAGGAGTGGGGGCAGAGCCGGGAGAGCCATGTGCCTCTCAGATAAGCCCCAGGGGAAGTGGGATCCAGCGGGCTCTCAACCCAAGCCACTATCAGGCCTCTGGAGGCAGCTGCTGTTATACGTTAATATCCCTGATATCAAGCCTCTGTCTTTGGAGAAGGACACCCCCCCCGCCCCCCACCACCCACGTTCAGACACTCAATAACACTTTCATTATGGCAGGTATCTTTGTTTTTTTCACTGTTGCAGTGATTCAGTAGCATGTACAGTGCATTCGGAAAGTATTCACACCCTGTTCCCTTTTTCCACATTTTGTTACGTTACTGCCTTATTCTAAAATGTATTATATTATATTTGTTCCTCATCAGTCTACACACAATATCTCATAAAAACAAAGTGAAAACAGGGTTTTAGTCATTTTTGCAAATGTATTAAAAATAAAAAAAAACAGATACCTTATTTACATAAGTATTCAGAGCCTTTGCTATGAGATAGAAATTGAGCTCAGGTGCATCCTGTTTCCATTGATCATCCTTGAGATGTTTCTACAATTTGATTGGAGTCCACCTGTGGTAAATTGAATTGATTGGACAGGATTTGGAAAGGCGCACATCTGTCTATGTAAGGTCCCACAGTTTGACAGTGTATGTCCGAGCAAAAACCAAGACATGAGGTCGAACAAATTGTCTGTAGAGCTCCAAGACAGGATTGTGCCGAGGCACAGATCTGGGGAAGGGTACCAAAACATTTCTGCAGCATTTAAGGTCCCCAAGAACACAGTGGCCTCCATCATTCTTAAATGGAAGAAGTTTGGAACCACTAAGACTCTTCCTAGAGCTGGCAGCACGGCCAAACTGAGCAATCGGGGGAGAAGGGCTTTGGTCAGGAAGGTGACCAAGAACCCGATGGTCAATATGACAGAGCTCTAGAGTTCCTCTGTGGAGATCGGAGAACCTTCCAGAACGACAACTATCTCTGCAGCACTCCACCAATCAAGCCTTTATGGTAGTGGCCAGACGGAAGCCACTCCTCAGTAAAAGACACATGACATCCCACTTGGAGTGAGTAAATATTTGTATGACCATAATAAGTTTCAACAACTGAGACATAAACTGAACAAGTTCCACAGACATGACTAACAGAAATGGAATAATGTGCCTCTGAACAAAGGTGGAGTCAAAATCAAAAGTAACTGTCAGTATCTGGTGTGGCCACCAGCTGCATTAAATGCTGCAGTGCATCTCCTCCTCATGGACTGCACCAGATTTGCCAGTTCTTGCTGTGAGATGTTACCCCACTCTTCTACCAAGGCACCTGCAAGTTCCCCAACATTTCTTGGGGGAATCGCCCTAGCCCTCACCCTCCGATCCAACAGGTCCCAGATGTAATCAATGGGATTGAGATCCGGGCTCTTCGCTGGCCATGGCAGAACACTGACATTCCTGTCTTGCAGGAAACAGAACAAGCAGTATGGCTGGTGGCATTGTCATGCTAGAGGGTCATGTCAGGATGAGCCTGCAGGAAGGGTACCACATGAGGGAGGAGGATGTCTTCCCTGTAACGCACAGCGTTGAGATTGCCTGCAATGACAACAAGCTCAGTCCAATGATGCTGTGACACACCTCCCCAGACAATGACGGACCCTCCACCTCCAAATCGATCCAGCTCCAGAGTACAGGCCTCGGTGTAACGCTCATTCCTTCGACGATAAACATGAATCCTACCATCATCCCTGGTGAGACAAAACCGCGACTCGTCAGTGAAGAGCACTTTTTGCCGGTTCCTGTCTAGTCCAGCGACGGGGGTTTGTGCAGTCCTCATGCCTCCTTGCAGCATGCCCAAGGCACGTTCATGCAGATGAGCAGGGACCCTGGGCATCTTTCTTTTGGTGTTTTTCAGAGTCAGTAGAAAGGCCTCTTTAGTGTCCTAAGTTGTCATAACTGTGATCTTAATTGCCTACCATCTGTAAGCTGTTAGTATCTTAATGACCGTTCCACATGTTCATTAATTGTTATGGTTCATTGAACAAGCATGGGAAACAGTGTTTACAGATCTTCATTGTAAAGTGTTTAAAGTTATATGGTTTTTTATGAATTATCTTTGAAAGACAGGGTCCTGAAAAAGGGACGTTTATGTATATATATATTTTCTTTAACATTTTATTTAGCTAGTTAAGTCAGTTAAGAACAAATTCTTAATTACAATGACAGCCTACCGGGTTGCAGTGGGTTAACTGCCTTGTCCAAAGGCAGAACTACAGATCTTTACCTTGTCAGCTCGGGGATTCGATCCAGCAACCTTTCGGTTAAGAACTAAGAACATGAGAAACAAGATTCTCTGGTCTAATGAAACCAAGATTGAACTCTTGGTGGAATGGAGGAATGCTGGCACCATCACTACTATGAAGCATGGTACTGGCAGAGTCATGCCGTTGGGATGTTTTTCAGCGGCAGGGACTGGGAGACTAGTCAGGATTGAGGGAAAATGAACGGAGCAAAGTACAGATAATCTTGAATACCTGCTCTAGAGCGCTCAGGACCTCAGACTGGGTCGAAGGTTCACCTTCCAACAGGACAACAACCCTAAGCACACAGCCAAGACAACACAGGAATGGCTTCAGGACTTGTCTCTGAATGTCCTTGAGTGGCCCAGCCAGAGTCCGGACTGGAACTGGAGAGACTTGAAAATAGCTGTGCAGCGATGCTCCCCTCCAACCTGACAGAGCTTGAGAGGATCTGCAGAGAGGAATAGGAGAAACTCCCCAAATAAAGGTGTGCCAAGCTTGTAGCGTCCTACCGAATTAGACTCAAGGCTGTAATCGCTGCCAAAGGTGCTTCAAATAAGTACTGAGTAAAGGATCTGAATACTTATGTAAATGTGATATTTCATTATTTAATTTTTTTATACATTTGCTAAAATTTCTGAACCTGTTTTTGCTTTGTCTTTATGGGGTATTGTGTGTAGATTGATGAGGAAAAAAACTATTTAATCAATTTTAGAAAAAGGCTGTGACATAACAAAATGTGGAAAAAGTCAAGGGGTCTGAATAGTTGTATTCTTTCCGAATACACTGTATGTAAACTTAATCTGCACAAACACCTGAAATACCAGAAATAATACTATGTATGTGGAGCCATGTCATTGTGTTGAAAGCAGTACAGCCACTGATCATTTATAGCTTCCTGTTTTACATCCTTCATCATATGGGGGGAGGGGGGGGCTGTGTTGATGTGTGGGGAGCTCTGCTCAGAATATAGGCACACTACTACTGCTCTACATTCCATATGCTTTTGCATGCTAGGCCTAGGCTAGGGAGACAGAATACTTGGGTTATTTGTAGCCTACTCACAGCACAGTTACTCTTTGTGGCCCTGGTCCTGTGAAGTCCTGTTGCCCTATTAATTAATAGGTAGAGTCCGATGGTCAAGGTTGGTTGGGGTGGAATTAGTTTGTTCAGTTCAGCTCAGTAAAATTGAGAAGGGGGATGGGCCGATACTCATGGAGGGTCATTTTTAGCTACCCCCTGTGAAATACTGTATAAAGCCCCTATAGTGGCAGTGTAATCTTAGTTGTGGCCTTTAACACACTCTTCCTGACACAGCTTTCCAGCTCCTCTCCCGCCTATACCCAGGTCACAGGCCTGGGAATTATCTGCACATTTTACGTAGTTTTTTTAATCACTCCTTTCCCTTCGAATACGTCTGGATAATTGTCATTCAGGCCCAAGTTTTCTTCGACTGGGTTCCAGTAAAATACTTAATATCCTTTTGGAAGAATGCTTTCCATTAAACTCTACCTCAGGATATTGGCTTTTTGATTGCTCTTTTAAAATGCTTCTGAAACTGTTAATCTTTTTTTCACTGATTTTTCAGTGCATGTTCCAGGTCTGATTGCAACATTTCTTTATTTTGCAATCTGTTTTGTTAACCCTAAAAAAGACAGGTGTGTTTGAAGATGAATAGAGATGAATAGATTTTGGACAAAACAAGTGGTAATTGTGAGGGCTGGATTACTTCCAGTTCTCCGTTAACTCACTGCCATTACTCAGAGCTAGGACAATGGAGTTGGTTTTGAGAAAGGCCTCCTTGTGGTTCTTTTGACATGGCCAGGCTTTTTGTCCAATGAATCCCATGGACACATGGCGTCTTGTTTTCACAACCAGGCAGTCGGAACATTCTTACTCAGACAAATCAATAATGCATCAGTCAAACAGCGCACATCATGACAGAAAGAAAATGGTGGAGTGGAGCTTCACAGGAGCACTGATGTTTAATTTTGCCTGCCTGAAACATGGACCTCAGACCTCGCCCCTTTTCTCAAAACAGCGAGTGGAACTTTAAGGATGGAATTTGCTGACTGGTCAGTGTGGCAACATGATCCGCTCAGTGCCCAACACCACTCGGCTTTCCCAGAACCCTGTGCTAACACGGAGTCCCTCCACCAGCCTAGAGCCGCAGGGCTGCTAAAGGGGGAAGGAGACGCAGGCTGGATTCATATGTCTTTTTCTCTCCCTCTCCCTCTACCTCTATTCCTCTCTCTCCCTCTCTCTCACCCACCCTCTCTTCCTCTCCTCTCTCTCTTATTTCTGCCATGTAACAAATGTCAAGAGGTCAGAGAGGCACTGTAGTAACTACACCATGTGGGTTGATTGCAACTGATTATTATTAATCTATAATTCAGGAGGACCTCTGAAAAATTATTTTCAGATAAGTCACTTCAGTAATGGTGATATTATGAGGAAAGTGTGGCTGTGATTTAAGTTCCCAGTGCTTAGTGTAAACGTATCCACCTCCCAGCCCCGGGCTAGTGTTAACTGTTATGCTTTACCAATTGGGAGCAATTGACCTATTGACAGCGGTTGAAATTACCTGTCTAAAGGAGAGGCAGTGCGGTCTCTCTAAATGTGTAGTCATCACTCTGCCGGGTAACCCTAGGCTATGGGGAAGGAAGGAGTAAGAAGAGCGAGAGACTGAGGCTCTCAGGGGGTGTTTAGAAAGCTATGGGTGGAAAAAAGAGAGAATGTGTGTCTTGGTTTTCCAACCAGGTGACGATTGTGATGGGCCTTTCTGTTGGGAAACTAAATGTGCTGAAATGTATTGTCCCACCATCGTTCCCTAGCCTTTATCTTTGCATTTGACCAGAGCCATGGGCCCTGGCCAAAAGTAGTACACTAAATAAGGTGCTATTTGGGATGGAGCCTGCTCTGATGGGAGGGAGAGCGAGACTAAAAAGAGTGCTCGCTGGCTGGGCGCGATGTTCTGGTCTGTCTGAGATACAGTATGTTGCTGTTGGCTCTGCAAAGCCCATGCTGGCAACATGAGAAATCCCACCAGTCCCTCATTCCTCCCCTCCCTAGGGGAAGGTAAAGGTTAGAGACCCAATCATCATCTTTTCCTTTCGCCCCTGTGTCATCTTTTCTCTGCTCACTTGGACCACTTCAGCAGACAGTCACAATGATCTTGGAGCTCAAGGAAGTGATGTCAGTGAGCACTTCCCCTATATAGGGCCTTTACACCCACCTGGGATATTGATGCCTTATTAATACCTAAGGGTTGAAATGTTGTATCAATACAATCACCTGGGGTCATGAACAGCAGTGTGCGGAATTGTATTTTTTTATAAACCTGCAAAAAGTACCTGGATGTGTACATGTTCTTTAGCTTTTGTAGATCAAGGACTGGGCCTTAAGGGCTAAGGAGTAATTACAAAACATAATTACAAATAATTGTAGACTGCAAGTTGACTGCAAGAAGCCCAAACAGAGAACATTTGACTAAAACATTATCATTGAGTTGCACCTCCTTTTGCCCTCAAAACAGCCTCGATTCATCGGGGCATGGACTACAAGGTGTAGAAAGCGTTCCACATGGATGATGGCCCATGTTGACTCGAATGCTTGCCACAGTTGTCAAGTTGGCTGGATGTCCTTTGGATGGTGGATCATTCGTTATACACATAGGAAACTGTTGAGCATGAAAAACCCAGCAGCGTTTTAGTTCTTGGCACACTCAAACTGGTAAATGCCATGGGACCACGCAGCCATCATACCGCTCAGGAAGGAGATGCGTTCTGTCTCCAAGAGATGAACGTACTTTGGTGTGAAAAGTGCAAATCAATCCCAGAACAACAGCAAATGACCTTGTGAAGATGCTGGAGGAAACAGGTACAAAAGTATCCGTATCCACAGTAAAACGAGTCCTATATCGACATACCCTGAAAGGCCGCTCAGCAAGAAGAAGCCACCGCTCCAAAACCGCCATAAAAAAAGCCGGACTACAGTTTGCAACTGCACATGGGGACAAAGATCGTACTTTTTGGAGAAATGTCCTCTGGTCTGATGAAACAAAAATAGAACTGTTTGGCCATAATGACCATCGTTATGTTTGGAGGAAAAAGGGGGCGGCTTGCAAACCGAAGAACACAATCCCAACCGTGAAGCATGGGGGTGGCAGCATCATGTTGTGGGGGTGCTTTGCTTCAGGAGGGACTGGTGCACGTCACTAAATAGGTGGCATCATGAGGGAGGAAAATTATGTGGATTTTTTGAAGCAACATCTCAAGGCATCAGTCAGGAAGTTAAAAGCTTGGTTGCAAATGGGTCTTCCAAATGGACAATGACCCCAAGCATACTTCCGAAGTTGTGGCAAAATGGCTTAAGGACAACAAAGTCAAGATATTGACATATAGATATATGTCACATTGACACATAGATATATACACAAAGCCCTGACCTCAATCCTATAGAAAATGTGTGGGCAGAACTGAAAAAGCATGTGCGAGCAAGGAGGCCTCCAATCCTGACTCAGTTATACCAGCTCTGTTAGGAGGAATGGGCCAAAATTCACCCAACTCATTGTAGGACGCTTGTGGAAGGCCGCCCGAAACATTTGACCCAAGTTAAACAATTTAAAGGCAATGCTACCAAATACTACTTGAGTGTATGTAAACTTCTGACCCACTGGGAATGTGATGATAGACATAAAACCTGAAATACATCATTCTCTTTACTATTATTCTGACATTTCACATTCTTAAAATAAAGTGGTGATCCTAACTGACCTAAGACAGGGATTTTTTTCTAGGATTAAATGTCAAGAATTGTTCAAAACTGAGTTTAAATGTATTTGGCTAAGGTGTATGTAAACTTCCGACTTCAACTGTAGATTCACCTGGTCAGTCTAGGTCATGGAAAGAGCAGGTGTTCCTAATGTTTTTTTACACTGCTTATATACTTTGGAACAGATTTCCAAAATAAATATTACTTGGAGCTGATTTGCTGGTATTTTTGCAATGTTTTATATCCAATTTTGAAACATTGTTTTTTGCTCTGAACAATTGGGGGGCCAAATAAAATCACCAGGGGGCCAGTTGGAGAACCCTGCTTGAGAGGGAGCGCAGTGTCATTGCCTAGGGAACCAGTGCTATTTTGAATCCCATGTCTATAGTCACCCAACAAAATCCAGGTTGTCAAATTGGCTATTGTAAAATTTAAAATTTCCCCTACCTATTGATATTTGAAAAGTGTGTTAATCTCACAAATGTATTGCTGTTTTCAACATTATATTTCAATCATGCAATTCATTCCAGTGTTGTGTTTTATTAGTGATAACATATTGTAACCTATGGTAGGGGTAACTATGGTCTAGGAGGGTGTGGTAGGGATAACCTATGGTCTAGGACAGTGGTTCCCAACCTTTTTCGGTTACTGTACCACCAACTGAATTTTGCTTTACCCGTAGTACCTCTGATGTACCCCCTCATGTGCATCTTACCAGTAACACTATGGACTCATGAGTCTTCTCAAGTACTCCCATGGATAGGTCAAGTACCCTCAGGGTTCCTAGAACCCCTCGTTGGGAACCCCTGGTCTAGGATGATGTGGTAGGGTTTAACCTACAGTCTAGGGTGACGTGGTAGGGTTAATCTATGGTCTAGGATGGTGTGGTAGGCCTATCGGTTATCACCAGGCTCACCCTGACCTCCTCAAAGTGAAGACTCTGGCTCAGAGAACACATTAGCTCTAAGTCCTGCTTAATAATCAAAAGCATTCCACAGATCCCAGCTCCCCTTCTCCAAGCCCTGACGCATGCCAGCAACAATATTGTGCATTGGACTCAGACCAAAGGTCCCTTTTTGACTCACTGGCCAATAGACAGTGTATCTGCTGGGTAATTCTTCTTCCTTTTCCAGACTATGATCAGAGCTCAGACTTACAAGGATACAAGGACAGTCAGACCTCATTGACAATGTTGACGTTGGTCAGCGGACATAGCCGAAAGGAATTATACTTTTTGTTGTCTTTCCTGTCATTAGTAGACATTCCAGACATGCGTGCCCCCTCCCTGCATACCTTAAGCCAGTATGCCATGAAAGGGAATAAAGAGAAATGGTAGTATGCAGCTTAAAGAGAGATCTATTGAGAGACAGAGGAAAACAGGAGGCTGCTGCCTCTTTAAGGTACTTTAGATCCCCAAGTGGAGCCAGCAGCAGCAGAAGCATAGGGTAATGCATTTAGGTTGAAATGGACAAAACAGATTGTGTTTTAAAAGGTCCAGCCTGCAATTTCCTCTCCACACAATTCCCTCTGCTCCCCCTCTTACAACTTTCTCTCACTCACTCACTCACTCTCTATCTCTCTCTCATACACACACACACACACACACACACACACACACACACACACACACACACACACACACACACACACAGACATTTACATAAACACATCCACGCAGATCCTGAACTCACAGACAATCTCATTAAATTGTTTTTTTGGTTGTTTCTGTGTCATTCCAACAGAGAGAGGTAAAAAAAAAAATCCAGGGCCTCCCGAGTGGCCCAGCGGTCTAATGCAGTGCCTGAGGCTTCACTACTACAGCCCCAGGTTCGATCCCAGGCTGTGTCACAGCCGGCCGTGACCGGGAGACCCATGAGGCGGCGCACAATTTACCCAGCGGTTAGGGGAGGCCCTGGATTTCCTTGTCCCATTCCGCTCTAGCGACTCCTTGTGGTGGGCCGGGCGCCTGCAAGCTGACCTCGTTCGCCAGCTGGACGGTGTTTCCTCTGACACATTTGTGCATCTGGCTTCCGTGTTAAGCGAGCAGTGTGTCAAGAAGCAGTGCTGCTTAGCAGGGTCGTGTTTCGGCGGACACATGGCTTTCTACCTTCTTCTCTCCTGAGTCCGTAGGGGAGTTGCAATGATGGGACAAGACTGTAACTACCAATTTGGATATCACGAAAAAGGGGTAAAAGTTTTTTTTAAATTAAATGATTTTTTTTTAATCAAAAATATTCTAGAGCCAGTCCCTCCAACGTAAAGGAAAGCTCCTCAAAAATGTGTCTAATGTATGTTCAATTCGTCACTCATGGCAAAAGAGGAGTGAAAAGCAGGGTTGTGCTTCTGTGATCTCTGGGATGTGCGGTTATGTGGTATGGTTTTGTTGGGCCCCAGAGCCTCTCAGCATGAGCAACTCAATGGCTGCAATGAATTCCTGACTGTGACTAATTTATTTTCACACTTTCAAACTCCATGCGTCAAAATGGCGGTTCTCGTGCTCTCCTGTGAAAACAGTGGAGCGCTATCATCTTGGCAAGACTGGTAGTGCCCCCTCTTAACATTTTCCAGAATTCTCTCTAGGATTATTCACGCATGATACCCATTTCTGTGACATGATTGTCTGAAACAGATTTGAGGATGAATGGATATTAATGGAAGGTGACAGTCAAAGCTGAACAAACATTGTATTGCTTGAGATTTTTTATATTTTTGCATATGTTTCTCATCAAAGGCCTCAGTGGACTGCATTTCATGCCAGTCATATGAATCAAATCTGGAATTAGCTTTACGCTAATGGGCATTAGCATAACTCACAGCATGGTAGAGAGAGGGAGGGTTAACCCAGGAAGAATCAAATAACCACGGAGCACATTGTAGTGATACTGGCACACGCGCACACACACACACACAAATACAAACAGAGTAGTAAGACCAGCACACAAACAACCCAATGAGATCCACCCAGACACAGCACGGTAGGTGAGGAGGGCGAAGTGGCCAGCTGACAAGGTACGGTGGTTACCATTTCCCCACAGACATAAACAGTGACTATATCAATTTCCTGCCTCCAGACTCTGACTGGTGAGCCATGCAGTGTTTAGACTGGAGAAGCCATCACTAAAGCCTCTCTCCACACATCGGCACAGCTAGCTCTATGGACGGCTAACACTAACCACATTAAACACGAGTTGTCCTGTAGTCAAATACTTAGTGTTAGCATTTTTCTTAGATTTATTTCACTTTGGCTATTAAAAAGGTTGACTTTGGATGGTACGAGGGCTCAAGATGTGTGAGTTACGAGGCAGTAAAGGCTTGTTAACCTCTGGTGCCCAGGGACTGAACTCTGTGTAAATGTTACTGTGTATGAGCATGATGTGATTTATGCAGAAAGATGAGCCAGGATTCAGACATGCTGCTCACATGGATCTGTTTTAGACTGCTGGGATCCATAACCAGTATCACATTTATTTAAGAGGAGAGAATGGAGATGAAAGAAGACAAATCCTTTATGTATTTTCTTTCTGTCTGTCTGCCTTTCTCCCACTCTCCTATGCATACTCTCCCTTTTTTAAATCACCCCCTCAAATTCCCCCTCTCCGCTCCACCTTTCATTTAATCTTAACATCTCCTCACAGACACACTGTTTTTCTAATCCTCAAATCAGGACACACCAGCTTCTGTTTAAGGTTGATGTTTTCATGGCTGGAACTTGATCTCAGTTCAGATTATAGTCGTTACCAGGCTCTGCTTTGTTATGTTCTACATGGCAGCCAATCTCTGCCTGAAGTATGACACTGTAGCTACATATTACTGATTGATTCAGTTTTCTGTAAAATACTGTATGTCCCATTGTAACACTCTTACGTCTCCCTCTCCTGTCCCAGGGCCTCCCCGCGTGGCAGAGAAGATCGCCCACCGGCAGACGGCGCGGATCGGGCGCACCATGAAGCTGCAGTGCCCAGTGGAGGGTGACCCGCCACCCCTCATCATGTGGACCAAGGACGGCCGCAACATCCACAGCGGCTGGATGCGCTTCCGGGTGCTGCAGCAGGCACTGCGCATAAAAGATGTGGAGGCCGAGGACTCAGGCACCTTCATCTGCAAGGCCACCAATGGCTTCGGCAGCGTCAACATCAACTACACCCTCATCGTCATCGGTGAGTCCCCTCCCCATCCACCTAGCCTGATCTCAGATCTGCTGTCTTGGGGTGTAACAATGACCATAGGAGTTGGCAAGACAGAGTGAACAGATCTAAGACCAGGCTTCCATCCACTACCACACAGTCCAGTATCTCCTCCTCTCCCTGGATGGGAGCAAAGTGGCTCTAATATGTGTATGATTACACATGTCTGCTCTGCCATTGGTTAGTGGTTATAGTCATATCATGCTCATCAGTGGAATGGCTCCTCTTCCACATTCATGCTGTTGGAAAATCACCACCACCACCGTGACACCAGGCTAAGAAACGAGTGAACTTGACTTGAACAATAAGACACAGAAATACCCCTACATCTCTCCTCCTGTATTGTTCTCTGTGAACAGACAGGTCTAAAGAAACATGATAGGAAGAAAATGTAGTCTATTTTAGAAGAGAATAGCATACTGTGGCAGCCTAGGGGAGTCAGAGGTGAAATTCACAATAAAATAAGACATGCGGAGACCGCTTTGCGGTGCTTAAATCAAAGTTGCGGGGAGGGGCAGCAATCGTGGCAAACTGGCAAACTAAACCGTTGATAATACCCCACCAACACAAGAAAGGTTTTTACCTGCTTCTTTGTGGTGGGCTAAGGCCAGGTTGAAAAAGCCTCCACTTTGGGGATGAGTACTAAGACCAGTTCTCCTGGAGTGAATTCGCGGAGACAGGCCCCCCTGTTGTAGACCCGGGCTTGGGCCTGCTGAGCCTGGAGCATGTGTTCCCGCATCAGAGGCTAGACTCTCGCCATGTAGTGGCGCATCTCCTCTGCTTATTCAGTAACTGACTGGTGAGGGCAAAGTTGTTGCTCCCAGGCCTCTTTTGCCAGGTCCAGCATGCCCGGGCCCGTCTGCCGTACAGGAGTTCGAAGGATGAGAATACTATGGATGCCTGTGGGACCTCTCTGATGGAAAACAGAACAAAGAGTATTAGCTGGTCCCAATTGTTTCCTTCTGTGTCAATGGCTTTCCTTAATAACAACCCCATCGGTTTGATGATGCTCCGCAGAAGTACGGATTTGGCTCACCTTTAACATCCTACGCATTTCATTTCAATACCCGGGACATGAAGCGCGATCCTTTATCGGTCAGGACTTCTTCTGCAATCCCCACCCGACTGAAGAGAAGGAACAGTTCCCGTGCCACGGCACGGGCGCTGGTGGCACGTAGTGGGATGGCCTCAGGATGGCGGGTGGCGTAGTCCATGATTACCAAGATGTACCTATGTCCTCGATTGGACTTGGGCAGAGGTCCCACTATGTCCATGGCTATCCTCTGAAAAGGGATCTCGGTCATTGGTAAAGGGATTTTGGTAGGTTACATTTTGGGGCTGTTTTCTTGCATTTGGCACACTGTCTGCAGTAATCCTGGACAGCCCTCTTCACTCCGGGCCAGTAGAACCAAGCCAGGAACCGATCATAGGTTTTCTCCACTCCTAGGTGTGCTCCAAGCAAATGTGAGTGTGCTAGGTATAGGACTTTGGAGATGTAAAATTTGGGCACTACCATTTTGTCTCCCACTTTCACAACCTGATCAAATAAATTATTTTTGACTGCAAAATTTGGAAAGGCACATTCACTCACTCCATCTACTGGTTTTCCACCAACAGCTCTCATCCTCGCCTGATCCAGGTTGGGATTGGTGAGTTGGGTAGTGCCAAACTATCCCGGGGAGGTTCCCTTTCCCTCCTGCGCAAGGGCAACTCTGAAAACATTTCGCCAGGGTAATTCTCCTCCCCGGGTTTCTCTTTATCTCGGTCGGTGCTGGGGAGAGCCGAGGGGGGATTGGCTGAGGCCTCCACAGAGTCTGAGGAGATGGGTGGGGAAGCAGCAGCACGGGCTGGTATAACGCTTCTACATCGGGGAACCATTCTCCTTTTCCCCAAGCTGTTCTCCTAGGGGCTGTAACCCTTCTGCTCTAGAATCTCTGGAAAATTGGGCCTAGCCCAGTAAGACATCTACTTGGATTTTCTTTACTACCCCAGCTACAATCACAAAGCTACCTTGAGGGGTTTGCACCTTCCTCGTGGCAGGTGGGGTAACTTTTCATACTTTTCCATGCATACAAGCCACTGTTATGGGCAGCCCTAAGGGATCAGCAGCAAATTGAGGTTTGATGAGAGTGACCATACTACCTGTGTCCAACAAGGTGGCCTTATCCTGAATGCCTATTTTGACAGGGATCTGGGGGGCTGCAGTGGCTTTGTGGGCCCAGTAGATTGTGAGGTAGTCACACCTTCTGGTGGTCTTCTCTATGGGACTGGCCATGGCAGGGACTCATCGTTTCCCGGGCAGCTCCAGTCCAGGTGTCCCTCCTGGCCACAGGTGTGACACCTTTTCTGGTCCCTGCTAACTAGCGGTCGCTGCCTCGGGGTGATCTGGGTTCAGTAATTGGAGTCAGTCTTGAAGTGGGGTTCAAATAGGCGTCTCCCTAGTTGGTTCAGCCTAGACTTCAGGCCTACTGCTTACAGCCCTACAACATCTCTAAAGTAACTTGGTGATTTTTGAATAAAGCGACCAGGGCGTCAACTGACGGGGGGTTGCTCTGGGCAGCATGGCGCTTTGCGTCAGTGGGGAGGCCCCAGATACGTTAGTCCATTACCAGTCAATCTATTGCTGATGGCCCATCCCCTGTGGTAAGCCAACTTTTAGTTAGTCTAACCAGCTTGGTTATTTAAGGTCTTACCGGGGCGTGGACATCATAGGCCCAGGAGTAGAAGAGATGGACCCAGGTTGGTAGGTTGTGCCCATAATGGGCCAAGAGGGCAGTTTTTAGAGCAGCGTAGTTGTTGAAGTCCGCCAGTGCCAAGACCCTCCAGGCCCTCTGGGCTTCTCCAGTCAGAAAGTGGCCACTTTGCCAGCCCAGTCCTCCTTGAGCCATCACTCTCTCTCTGCATTGCACTCAAATACCAATGTCATCTTCAGCAGTTAGCTTGGTGAGGATATTGCCTGGTTCCATCATTTGGTCCGGCTGTACCACGCCTTGGCTAAGCTGTGTAACTGCCTCCTGAAGGGCTTGCTACATTTGGGCTTGCACCAGCTGAGTTACAGCATCTTCCATGATGACCATCTGCTTCTTATTTTATTGGGAGTTCAGAACATGGAAGGGTTGTGCCCACATTCTCCACCAACTGTGGCAGCCCAGGGGAATCAGAGGTGAAATTCACAATAAAATAAGACGGTTTTGCGGTGCTCAAACCAGAGTTGCTCTTTAATAAAGGTTGGGGGGAATAGGGAGGGGAGAAATGCAATTAAAAGGTAACGGGTGGGTTACTCTGTGTCCGGCGTGGTGGCACCTTGGACCGCCTGTGTTAATGAACAAAAAAGAGAGAGAGAGCAATGAGTCCGGGGTTTTAATCCTTGATATCAACTTGTGCCAACTCAGCTGGTGCAAGCCCAAAGCCTCCTGAGATTGCATCATCTGTACTTCTGTTGGGGTGGTATGCAAATTGGAGTGGGTCTAGGATTTCTGGGATAATGGTGTTGATGTGAGTCATGCCTTTTGGCATCCCCTTTGTGTGGCTGTAATGCACCCTAAAAGAAATACATGCCTTATGCGGCCAGTGGCCTATGTGCCCCTGGCCTGGAGTGCTGCGTTGTGCCCTTCTCCCTGAGTGCTGCCTGCTCTGAAGAACCTCACTCACATGGCTCTCACACGGATCTTTCTCACAGGCTACAAGTGAAGACAGACACATCAGGGACGCAACTGTGTGCGTCCTTATCTAATTCCAAGGTACATATATACATAACTGTCCACATTTACTTTTCGTCAGCCAACAAGATCAGTATGCCTAATGAACAGCAAAAGCACTAACCTATGTCAATCAACAGTTGTGGCCAAAAGTTTTGAGAATTACACAATTATAAATTTTCACAGAGTCTGCTGCCTCAGTTTGTATGATGGCAATTTGCATATACTCCAGAATGTTATAAAGAGTGATCAGATGAATTGCAAATAATTGTAAAGTCCCTCTTTGCCATGCAAATTAACTGAATCCCCCAAAAAACATTTCCACTGCATTTCAGCCCTGCCACAAAAGGACCCACTGACATCATGTCAGTGATTCTGTGTTGGACAAGGCTGGAGATCACTCTGTAATGCTGATTGAGTTCAGATAACAGACTGGACGCTTCAAAAGGAGGGTGGTGCTTGGAATCATTGTTCTTCCTCTGTCGACCATGGTTACCTGCAAGGAAGCACGTGCTGTCATCATTGCTTTGCACAAAAAGGGCTGCACATGCAAGGATATTGCTGCCAGTAAGATTGCACCTAAATCAACCATTTATCGGATCATCAAGAACTTCAAGGAGAGCGGTTCAATTGTTGTGAAGAAGGCTTCAGGGCGCCCAAGAATGTCCAGCAAGCACCAGGACCGTCTCCTATAGTTGATTCAGCTGCGGGATTGGGGCACCACCAGTACAGAGCATCTGCATGCACAGTGAGGCGAAGACTTTTGGAGGATGGTCTGGTATCAAGAAGGGCAGCAAAGAAGCCACTTCTCTCCAGGAAAAACATCAGGGCCAGACTGATATTCTGCAAAAAGTACAGGGATTGGACTGCTGAGGACTGGGGTAAAGTCATTTTCTCTGATGAATCCCCTTTCCGATTGTTTGGGGCATCCGGTAAAAAGCTTGTCCGGAGAAGACAAGGTGAGTGCTACCATCAGTCCTGTGTCATGCCAACAATAAAGCATACTGAGACCATTCATGTGTGGGGTTGCTTCTCAGCCAAGGGAGTGGGCTCACTCACAATTTTGCCTAAGAACACAGCCATGAATAAAGAATGGTACCAACACATCCTCCGAGAGTAAGTTCTCCCAACCATCCAGGAACAGTTTGGTGACGAACAATGCCTTTTTCAGCATGATGGAGCACTTTGCCATGAGGTAAAAGCGATAACTAAGTGGCTCGGGGAACAAAACATCGATATTTTGGGTGCATGCCCAGGAAACTCCCCAGACCTTAATCCCATTGAGAATGTGTGGTCAATCCTCAAGAGGTGGGTGGACAAACAAAAAGACACAAATTCTGACAAACTCCAAGCATTGATTATGCAGGAATGGGCTGCCATCAGTGGCCCAGAAGTTAATTGACAGCATGCCAGGGCGGATTGCGGAGGTCTTGAAAAAGAAGGGTCAACACTGCAAATATTGACTCTTTGCATCAAACTTCATTTAATTGTCAATAAAATAATTTAACACTTATGAAATGCTTGTAATTATACTTCAGTATTCCATAGTAACATCTGACAAAAAATATCTAAAGACACTGAAGCAGCAAACTTTGTGGAAATTAAGATTTGTGTAATTCTCAATATTTTGGCCACAATTGTACTATCCCCCATAATACAAAAGTTGAACAATTCTGTGCGAGAAATCAATATTCCAAAAATAGTCTGGGAATTATTTTTTTTAACCTTTATTTAACTAGGCAAGTCATGCGATAGATCCCAAATTAATACAACCACTAGCAACAAACAAAAAATGTTTTATGCAATGTGGCTGATGCAACAGATCAGAATGTTTAGCTTAAAATGTTGAGAAAGCTATTGGGTTTTTTCTTTACATTATAAGAGCAGCAATGTGCACACAGCAGTAGGCTATTTGCGCGAATGTTCCATTAGCGGGAAAACACCATTTATCAAAAGTGACCACAAATGCAATTATGCATGTAATGCTTTTATTATAAAGGTGTGTTTTTTTGGTGAAAATGATCTTCCCCAAACTTGAAACTCACACGCTGCTTATGTATGAATTTAGGCTTATCAAAACAGCCTAGCCCATAGGTCTATATGTTATCAAAACATATAGGCCTATGGGCTAGGCTACATGAGGTGTGCGACTATGATTTGAAAGTTGCAAAAAAATTACATTGTTTCATTGCGTTACGCTTGGCATCTTTCATAAGTATAATATTTAATTCATAAGTGATAGGCTAATATTGTCACCCATCAGACTATTATTTATTTAATCTGGTCTTTACATATGCTAAATAATATATGTGTGACATTTGTTTTGATTTAGAATTAACCATTATCATGCACCTGTCTCAAAGCAGGGGTAGGGGAAAAAAATACA
This sequence comes from Oncorhynchus mykiss, assembly GCF_057628025.1. Classification (NCBI taxonomy): domain Eukaryota; kingdom Metazoa; phylum Chordata; class Actinopteri; order Salmoniformes; family Salmonidae; genus Oncorhynchus; species Oncorhynchus mykiss. The sequence continues at coordinate 1,207,741 of NC_143035.1, read as the reverse complement.
TGTCGTCTATGCACTTAAATAACGTATGGAGGACGCTTTTCCCGTGGTTCATTTTCATGCCAGCCAGGTAGGCTATACTCCTGTTGTAAAGATAAGCAATGTGCTTAATATTAGGAAAGTTGAGAAATAAATATAGTAGGCCTAGCCTATAGAATTATTTTTAATTTAACCTTTATTTAACTAGGCAAGTCAGTTCAGAACAAATTCTTATTTACAATGGCCTACCCCGGCCAAACCCTAACCCGGACGATGCTGTGCCAATTGTGCGCCGCCCTATGGGACTCCCAATCACGGCCAGTTGTGATACAGCCTGGATTCTAACCAGGGTCTGTAGTGATGCCTCTAGCACCGAGATGCAGTGCCTTAGACCGCTGTCCTACTCGGGAGCCTTGATGGGACCCTCCTCTTTTTAATAGAAATCACTCTGTTTTCTCGCTCAATTGCATAGCCTATAGAATTGCTGTGCAACATGAGCTCATGGGCTCTCATGAAGTGTTTGATTAGATTTTCAATTACATTTGAATGGATGTAGAGTGCTGAGTACCAGTCAGTTAGCAAGTTTGGTAGGCTACTAATGACCATCAGCAGCATCAGAGTTTGGAGAAACCTAATTTCCGTGATCTTAATGGTCGCTTGGAATATGACTGCCTTCATGACTCGTGACCGCCAGTTTGGAGGTAATATGGTAACTGCAACAGCCCTAATTATAAGCCATGTCTTGTCTGAGGAAAGGAGAGTGAAAGTATAGGAGAGTGGTGTCCTGGGGAGAGACGGACACTGGGATGGAGGGAGGGTCATTCATCCATGGCCTGGTCTTGTGATTGCCCTTCCTCTCTCTCTCCCTCCCTCCAAACCCAAACTATTTAATGACATGAACCCTCATCCAATGGATGAGAATGTGCATGTTCATGTGTGTTTGTGAGAGCGAGATCTTTTCCTATTTCGGGGGACGCATTGGTTCAATGTGTGTGCTTGCATATGAGTGAGTGTGATTTTATTTAACTGTGTGTGTTCGAGGCCAGTATAGAGCGTACTCATTCCTACAGTCAGGGTTTGATCTTGCAGGGTTGTTTACTTTAGCCAGTCCTCATTCACTAGTTTGACTAGTGTCCTAACAACTCAGGGAAATGTTGTAATGAACATGCTCTGACAGATGTCTGTAGACAAATAACTAATATCATAAAAAGCCAAACTGGCAACAATTATTGCTGTGTTTGAAAACACAAGTCCTCGATTAGTCTAAACAGTACCGATGTTACAACATCAGGAACTGGGCTTTAGCGTACGTAGCCCCTGGCTGCTGGGCCAGAATGGCTGCCAATGTGACAAAGGAAGTAGGGTAATCCACTGACCCACCCTCAGTCTCACATTGGCCACTTCCCAAATGGCATACCTTTCTAATGTTGAGTTGCACCCCCTTTTGCCCTTATAACAGCCTCAATATGTCAGGGCATGGACTCTACAAGGTGTCGAAAGCGTTCCACAGGGATGCTGGCCCATGTTGACTCAAATGCTTGCCACAGTTGTTTCAAGTTGGTTGCATGCCCTTTGGGTGGTGGACCATTCTTGATACACACGGGAAACTGTTGAGCATGAAAAACCCAGCAGCTTTGCAGTTCTTGACACACTCAAACCGGTGTGCCTAGCACCTACTACCATACCCCGTTCAAAGGCACATAAATCCTTTCTTTCCCATTCAACCTCTGAATGGCACACACACAATCAATGTCTCAATTGTCTCAAGGCTTAAAAATAGTTATTTAACCCCTTCATCTACACTGATTGAAGTGGATTTAACAAGTGTTATCAGTAAGGATCATAGCTTTCACTTGGATTCACCTGGACAATCTATGTCATGGAAAGAGCAGGCGTTCCTAATGTTTTGTACAGTGCATAGTGCACTACTTTTCACCAGGGCCCATAGAAAAAAGGGTGCCATTCGGGACACAGACATTGGTCCTGTTCACTGCCAGGCCCAGATTAGTGTGGCTAGATTGATTGGCCTTTTATTTGTTGCCCTAATCCACTAGCTGTAATTCTAGACGAAAGGAGCAGAAGTGAGGGGCGAGCGCGTCCAAAGGCTATGAATGGGCTGTTTGTGTTGGGCCTGTGCTGTGGTCATTTGGCATTGGCCGCAGTGTGTGGATGCACATGCCTATTATGGTGCCTGAATGAAGAACATGTCCAATAAATGTTATATTTAATCAGCAAAATGGGTATTGTACTCGTAAAATGTTGGCATGAATCATGGTAAGGAAATACAAGAGAGAGAAAGGAAGAAAACTAAGGTTAAAGGATGAGCGGGAAATGTTTGGGGAAGTTAAGCAAAGTGAAAAGAGGGCTGTGAATGGCTGAGTAGGAGAGAAAAAGGGAGAGCGAGAGAGAGAGTCTGAATGGAGGCCTCCAGTAGTTCTGTGATGCTAGGAGGCCGGGCCCCAGTGATGGCTGCCTGGGCCTGTGAGGTGTGGAGAGAGGCAGCTGCCCAGATGACCTCATCAGCAGCTGCTCCTGCCTTGTCCCCGCCCCCTCCCCCTGCCTGAGCCTGGGTGCTCTGGGTGCCAGCCCACCTTTGAAGTGCCGACACGGGCCTGGAGATGTCGTTTAGTCAGGCCTCTTGAACTCCTTGTTTTCTAATCTCATTGTTGGCTCGCTTCCTCTCATGTAACCCAAGCCCAGCCGGCATGTTGTTCATGTGGCAGGAATGAGAGGTGTTCAATTTGAGGTCCATATACAGTATATTGCAGTCAGAGAACGTACACGTTAACTAAGATCCCTACAGAGGTCCACTTAGTATGGAAATAGACAAGTGTATTTTCATTAGCCCAACCAATCTGCTTGGTGAACTCTGAATCAAACATGAGAATATAGATGAATCTATGCTTCTCTTGTGTACTCCCAATAATGATTGTGCATGTTTGGTTGTTGGAAAGGCAAAGTCTAACCCAAACCTGGACTAAAAGAGCCTGGTTGAGCCTCTACAGTTTTTTCCCCCACCTTTTTCCCATTATGGCTCAAGTCTCTGGCTGCCCTTCCAACTCCTGCTTCACGGGCCACATTTAATTGTATAAGTATTTTCACAGTTCTCCTTTTCTACTTTTTTTGTATTTTATCACACAAATCATCTACTGTTCGACCCGGTTACAGAAGCCAGTTGGGAGAGTTATGTGACAACACTTGTTCATAATTTCTTTCTCCTTGCATATCTGTTTTTACTGAGTGCAGGATATCAGCGTGCTGGCAAATGGGACCGCGGGGAGTCAAAGCCTCTCTGATTATATGCAGGCGTCAGCCACGGGACCAGCAAGGCTGCTGATAGTCTGTTATGACTATAGTGCTCAAGTAACGTTTGCTCCCTATTATGGCCCAGCTTTCATTTACATGTATATTCAAAAATTATCATAAGGCGTTTATAAGAAGTGTAATAACTCAGTAACAAGACCATTTAGTAAGTACAGTGAGTATTGTGCATGTATGGATTTATTATAGACATTGAGCTGGTTGATGGACCACAGGAGCAGGCACAGCTCTAACCCTTATTTTACCAGGTAAGTTGACTGAGAACACATTCTCATTTACAGCAACGGCCTGGGGAATAGTTACAGGGGGTGTATGAGCCAGTTGGAAGCAGGCGATTGAGGAGATAGCGGGTATTACAAATACATTTTGCATGGTCACCCCACTATGCACTGGCGCCAGAGACACGTGTATTTCTCAAACCCTGTCTTTAATAAGTTTGATTTCTGACCATTTCATTTGGCCCAGTCTTTCAACCAAATGAGTGGGAGGTTGTACATATGTCTGCCTCTATAGAGTGAGTCACCCCAGCAGCATTATTTCAATGTTATGTTGAAGACTGACTGGTTGATGAGAGGAGTCTGTTGGAGCCCTGCCCTTCCTCCATCCAGCTGGTAAAGGCATCTCTGTCCATTCGTCAGTGGCAGGCCCTTCCCTGGCCTCCCTCCCCTTCCCCTCCATTGTTGGGTCACTCGCTAGTATTTCTCTTCCCTCCCTCCCGCTCCATCCCCTTCAACAGTATGTGTGTGAATGAATGTCCTACTACTACACTCTGCAGGCTGCCATGATAACAGATTTATTTTTCCTCTTGCCACCCGAGTATCCCGGTTTGTTTAGGGAGTGAATGTTATTTACAATAACAGTTGCATGGAGAAATTCAGACCTCTTTGAAATGAAAATGGGTGGCCCACCCTTCAGCAAAATATATTTGAACTAAACCCTCCCTGAACACAATAGCCGGTGACCCCTATACCCAAATGAATAATAAAAAAATAGTGGAGAGAACATGCCTACCATTTACCCTCACTTCTTAGATAGACCAGAGCCTTATATATGCCTTTATAGGAACTGTTATTTAGTCACGCCCTGACCTTAGAGAACCTTTTATTTCTCTATTTTGTTTAGGTCAGGGTGTGACTAGGGTGGGTAGTCTTGTTTTTTCTTTTCTATGTTGGCCTGGTATGGTTCCCAATCAGGGGCAGCTGTCTATTGTTGTCTCTGATTGGGGATCATATTTAGGCAGCCTTTTTTTCCCACCTGTTGTTTGTGGGATCTTGTTTTTGTATTGTAGCCTTTTGCACTACAAAGCTGCACGTTCGTTTTGTTGCTGGTTCACATGAATAAATATGATGAATGCCTTCCACGCTGCACCTTGGTCCAATCCTTCCAACAACGATAATCTTTGTACTGTAAGCATTACATGGCAACGCAGGAATTTTGATAGTGCATAGGTCTGCGGGCCAGAAGGTTGTGGGTTCACAGACCACAGTGGACAACACTAGGGGGTGGAAATATCTACTTTATAGTAAAAACATTGAATCTATCATATGTGCAGGTCTGTGAGAAAATTGCCTTTTTATAAACATTTCATGCAATTCTAGGTCCTTTTACATGTTTGCAGATTAATTTTTTAACACCACAGAAATTGCAGGCTAACAATGGAGAGAGAGATGTTCATATGTTCATCTTATCATATTTCTCCAATGCCAAATCAGTGTGTATTGTTTGCAAACTGTCCCCGTTTGCAAATAATAAAAAATCAGAGTCGTCATTAGGAATCTGAGCAAAAGTTAGGCCTACCTTTCCACACCAGACAGAGTAGGCCGACCTTTCCACCCCAGACAGAGTAGGGCTACCTTTCCACCCCAGACAGAGTAGGGCTACCTTTCCACCCCAGACAGAGTAGGCCTACCTTTCCGTCCCAGACAGAGTAGGCCTTCCTTTCCGTCCCAGACAGAGTAGGCCTACCTTTCCGTCCCAGACAGAGTAGGGCTACGTTTCCATCCCAGACAAAGTAGGGCTACCTTTCCATCCCATACAGAGTAGGGCTACCTTTCCACCCCAGACAGAGTAGGGCTACCTTTCCACCCCAGACAGAGTAGGCCAACCTTTCCACCCCAGACAGAGTAGGGCTACCTTTCCACCCCAGACAGAGTAGGGCTACCTTTCCATCCCAGACAGAGTAGGGCTACCTTTCCATCCCAGACAGAGTAGGGCTACCTTTCCATCCCAGACAGAGTAGGGCTACCTTTCCATCCCAGACAGAGTAGGGCTACCTTTCCACCCCAGACAGAGTAGGGCTACCTTTCCACCCCAGACAGAGTAGGGCTACCTTTCCACCCCAGACAGAGTAGGCCTACCGACGCAAAAAAATGTAAGCTTTAACTGCTTGCGTATCTTCTTCCATGGCTTACCTTAACCCGATGAGGGAAGGTCACAAGTGTTTCCCTAAACGCTGTCTGGGTTTAATCAGCTTCTATTGTACAGAAAGTGAATATCTAAATAAGTTGAAAGTGAATTAATTAGATTACTTCCAAAGCAAAATAAAAAAAATGTATCCTTGGCTGTAGAAAGTTGGAGCTCAGCCTCTGAATGTCAAAGAAACTAAACAATGATATCCCCATATGTGTCGGAGTCACGTTTTTCCCGGGTATTTTACAGCTTGTTTCTAGCATTTAGCATCGCAGACCAAAATACAACAGATCTGTTTTTTATAACAATGGATAGGCCTGTGATTTTTGCCATTTTCTTTAATGAAAGTTAGGCCTATGGCATACCCTCTCAAACCTCATCAATTCGAGTCCAGGGCCTGGTTTTCCAAAAGCATCTTAAGACTAAGTTCATCGTTAGAAACTTCGTAAGAGCACCTTTACATTTCCGAGCCGTTTCCCAGAACCGTCTTTTGTAGTGTTGCACTTGAAGTCGCTCGTAATCTAATGCCTGTCTCAGACCACTCGTAGAACAGCTAAGAGCGTTGTTTGCCCTCCTGCCTCACTTAACGCACAGAAAATCTCAGCTAAACATAGAATGAAGATGTTTATCTGTCTCATTGTGACCTCCGAATACTTCATAGTTGAATATAAATAGCCTGAAAAGTTTGCAATGTTATAAACAAGCGAAGCAAGGATAAATAAAATATAAAATCTGAAAACCGAGATGACAAAATTATATAATAGCTAGATTATTAGGATAAATATTGACATCACTTTCCGGTATGTGCAGTCGATAGACCTACCTAGTATTAAGCCATTAGGCTACATCTGAGCTATTAGGCCTATAGGCTACTATTATCTAAAAGCTCACACATTTTACAGTATCTAACCAATAATCTAAAGGTCAACATAAAGGTCTATGGCAACGTCGCTTAACTTGCTACTTAATATTAATTATTCTGTTTAATTGTAGAATATCTGTAGGCCTACTTGAAGCTCAATTCCTGCCTGCCATCAGGCTACAATGATTTATTGAGAAATTACAAAAATGACCGTCATCCTATTTCTAGGTCACATTGATACACTATATATACAAAAGTATGTGGACATCCCTTCAAATTAGTGGCTTTGGCTATTTCAGCCACACCACTGACTGGTGTATAAAATTGGCCATGCAATCTCCATAGACAAACATTGGCAGTCGAATGGCCTTACTGAAGAGCTCATTGACTTTCAACGTGGCACTGTTATAGGATGCCACCTTTCCAAAAAGTCAGTTTGTCAAACTTCTGCCCTGCTAGAGCTGCTCCAGTCAACTCTAAGTGCTGTTGTGGTGAAGTGGAAAGGGCACACAATCTCACAGAACGAGACCGCCGAGTGCTGAAGCGCGTAGCTCGTAAAAAGTGTCTGTCCTCGGTTGCAACACGCACTACCGAGTTCTAAACTGCTTCTGGAGACAACGTCAGCACAAGAGCTGTTCGTCGGGAGCTTCATGAAATGGGCTTCCATGGCTGAACAGCCGCACAGAAGCCTAAGATCACCATGCACAATGCCAAGTGATTATTAGGCTGGAGTGGTGTAAAGCTCGACTCCATTGGACTCTGGAGCAGTGGAAATGCAATCTCTGGAGTAATGAATCACGCTTCACCATCTGGAAGTCCAACGGACGAATCTGGGTTTGGCGAATGCCAGGAAAATGCTACCTGCCCCAATTCATAGTGGCAACTGTAAAGTTTGGTGGAGGAGGAATAATGGTCTGGGGCTGTTTTTCATGGTTCGGGCTAGGCCCCTTAGTTCCAGTGTAGGGAAATCTTAACGCTACAGCATACAATGACATTCCGGACAATTCTGTGCATCCAGCTTTGTGGCAACAGTTTGGGGAAGGTCCTTTCCTGTTTCAGCATGATAATGCCCTCGTCCACAAAGCGAGGTCCATACAGAAATGGTTTGTCGAGATCGGTGTGGAAGAACGTGACTGGCCTGCACAGAGCCCTGACCTCAACCCCATCGAACACCTTTGGGATGAATTGGAATGCCGACTGTGAGCCAGGCCTAATCGCCCGACATCACTAATGCTCTTGCTCTTGGAAGCAAGTCCCCACAGCATGTTCCAACATCTAATGGAAATCCTTCCCAGAAGAGTGAAGGCTGTTATAGCAGCAAAGGGGGGGCCAACTCTATAATAATGTCCATGATTTTGGAATGAGATGTTTGATCAGCAGTTGTCCACATACTTTTGGTCTTGTAGTGTATTTTATATAGCGAACAAGGCAATGAGCGACTTTGGCTTTATTTATTGTTACTCGCAGTTTACACAAACTGAAGAAATGCAGAATTGACATAATCAAACATTGCATTCAAAATAGCACGAGAAAACATTGAGAATACATAACACATGGCAAACAAAACATTAGTAACATCTGCTCTTTCTATGACAGACTGACCAGGTGAAAGCTATGATCCCTTACTGATCCCTTATTGTTTCACTTCATTCATTGTAGTTGAAGGGTTGGAGACAGGTTTATGAAAGATTTTTAAGCCTCGAGACAAATGAGACATGGATTGTATGTGTACCATTCAGAGGGTAAATGGGCAAGACAACATATTTAAGCTCTTTTGAACGGGATATGGTATCAGGTGCCACGAGCACCAGTTTGAGTGTGTCAAGAACTGCAACGCTGCTGGGTTCTTCACAATCCTCCTGAACTGCCACTGTAGGCCTACACAGCACATAATTGGTTAGGCAGCACAAAAAAAATCAGCAAGAGCAGGCTGGGGCTCAGGGTTGGATTATCCATTGCTGACCCCAGGAAGAGTAGCTGCTGCCTTGGCTAATGGGGACGCATAATAAATACAAATTGCCAAATTGCTAAAAAATGAATTTGCACCATCCCAGCAGTGCAAAATAGTCAGGAAGAAAGTACATTTTCTTAGAAATATAACTTTGCTCTGTGCTTATCCGAGCATGCACTTCGTAGCCTATAGCTATGGATCCTTTGATTGAGACAATAGTGAATAGCCTATAGGCACACTTGATATCAGTGTGAGGGGCGGCATTGTGCACACATCGATATATAGCCTATATAGAAACATTCTAAAACAATAAGACACATTAAATTGTCATAAATTATAAATTACATGACCCTCCCATGGACTAGATAAACAAATATATACTAAACCCTCCCCTTGACTGAAATTAGAAAAGCATGACCCTTCCCCATTTTCCTCCAGGTACCCATTCTGTCAATTTTGATCCATCACTTTACTAATGCCATCCTTCGGCATCCATTTGTTTTGACTGGGGATTGTTCAGTTGAAGGATGAGGCTTACATAAAAGGAGGACATGGGCATTTGGAGTTCTACCATCAAACAGGCCTGGTTAAAGAACAAACTTGTTCCTCTAAGCTACAGTGTCAAAGAGAGATGGAGAATGGCTTAATGATGGGACCCACAACTTGTACTGTACTCAATGCTACTTCTCACATTTATGAAGTTGTATACTGCAACATCGTGAATGGCACTATTGGATTTATTGGTGTGATGTGATAACAATACAAGCGTGACTAGAACTGAGTGTTGGATAGACACGTGTGTAAGGGAGCTGGTTGGAAGTGACAATGTGATTTATGGTGATTTTTGCAGCTTGCTCAGGCGCTAGAAGCCCATACTGAGAAAACATCTGGGACTGATCCTGGACCAGGAAGAAAATATAGGCAGTAAAAAATGTACGTACCTGGTTCTCTTAGGATTAAACCAGGGTTTTTACTGTAGTCTAAAGATAACGGGAAAAGATGTGTACCTGTACCAGCCTGTCTACGGTATGGTTCAGTAACCAAACTTTACTGTTTATGATTACGGCGCTCTGTTGATCCCATAATACAGGTTGTTTTTTGCTCATGCCGCTAGTGTGATGGAGTGTAGACATATGACTACGATGAAAGTGATAACCGTTACCAGTTGCAATATTTGTTTCAAAACAAATGTATTTATAAAGCCCTTCTTACATCAGACGATGTCACAAAGTGCTTTACAGAAACCCAGCCTAAAACCCCAAACAGCAAGCAATGCAGGTGTAGAACCACGGTGGCTAGGAAAATCTCCCTAGAAAGGCCAGAACCTAGGAAGAAACCTAGAGAGGAACGAGGCTATGAGGGGTGGCCAGTCCTCTTCTGGCTGTGCCAGGTGGAGATTATAACAGAACATGGCCAAGATGTTCAAATGTTCATAGATGACCAGCTGGGTCAAATAATAACAGTGGTTGTCGAGGGTGCAACAGGTCAGCACCTCAGGAGTAAATGTCAGTTGACTTTTCATAGCCGATCATTCAGAGTATCTCTACCGCTCCTGCTGTCTCTAGAGAGTTGAAAACAGCAGGTCTAGGACAGGTAGCACGTCCAGTAAACAGGTCAGGGTTCCATATCCGCAGGCAGAACATTTGAAACTGGAGCAGCAGCACGGCCAGGTGGACTGGGGACAGCAAGGAGTCATCAGGCCAGGTAGTCCTGAGAGGGAGAGAGAGAGAGAGAGAATACTTAAATTCACACAGGACACCGGATAAGACAGGAGAAATACTCCAATATAACAGACTGACCCTATCCCCCCGACACATAAACTACTGCAGCATAAATACTGGAGGCTGAGACAGGAGGGGTCGGGAAACTTTTCAGGAGTTGAACAAGATAAGAGTCTCTGAATTCTCCAAATGTCATATTCTTAAGGTCACATTTTGTGTCCAAACAGGGATGTGCCTGACTGATATTTTTCAGAGTAAAATAAACACTTTTTTTCATGAGGACAGGTTAATCTGACCAGAATGTGACTGCTGCTGGTCAGAGTGCCTGACTGCCTGGCGAAATGGTTGTTTACACTGGTGATTGTCAGAGTGAGGGGTCAATGTCACTCTCTCTGCCTTCTATATTGTCCATCCTCCATGTATACAACTGTGATAGACTCTGGAACGGTCTGTTATTCATTGTTAATTAAGAGTATTGCTAAAGGTACTGGAATTTGTGGTACTAGAGCCACTCATCTTAAATACAGGATATTCACACACTATTGGTGATATGTTTTACATATGTTGAGTTGTAACAATTACTGCATATGGTAGACAACTTTCTGAAACATTTAGTGTATGATCACAAGGGTGTCCTGTCACGCCATTGTAATTCTCAGAATGTTCTTCTCCGCATAGGCAGGCGCTCTGTATCCATGTTCCACGGCACACAGACCTTGAGTCTGTACTGAAAAAACACAGAGCAATACATTTTAGTTTGAACAGGAAGGTAAATCAACTGGAAGCAAACTCTCTGGGCCTGCCTGTTCTCCTTAATCACGCTCTCTCTCCGCACCATGACACAAGTACCAAATTCCACAGCTGTCTCGGTACAGAACCTAAGAAAAGAGATCATATTACGACCAATATCACAACCTTCATGGGTGCTCTCCACGATATTCCATTAGATGTTGAATAAATTGAAAAGAGCTCTGAGGCATCGACTCAGGTTTCTTAGTTTAATTGAGAAATCTGGTGTCTCTTTGACAGAGAGATGAAAGAGCCCAAAGTGTTGGCAGGCTGGATAATGCAGGGGCTGACCGGATCTGAAGCCCAGAGGCAGTAAAAATACATAGAATTATACTGTGTGTGTGTGTATATATATATATACATGCTATCGTTCCAAAGTTTGGACACACTTAGAAGTGTCCTTGTTTTTGAAAGAAAAGCAACATTTTTGTCCATTAAAATAGCATAAAATTGATCAGAAATGCGGTGTAGACATTAATGTTGTAAATGACTATTGTAGCTGGAAACGGCAGATTTCTTTTAATGGAATATTTACATAAGTGTACAGAGGCCCATTTATTAGCAACCATCACTCCTGTGTTCCAATGGCACGTTGTGTTAGCTAATCCAAGTTTATAATTTCAAAAAGGCTAATTGATCATTAGAAAACCCTTTGGCAATTATGTTAGCACAGCTGAAAACTATTGAAGCAATAAAACTGGCCTTTAGACTAGTTGAGTATCTGGAGCATTAGCATTTGTGGGTTCGATTACAAGCTCAAAATGGTCAGAAACCAATAACTTTCTTCTGAAACTCGTCTGTATATTCTTGTTCTGAGAAATGAAGGCTTCACTTGTGCTCCACTGATCTACACTGGCCATGTGTCCACACTCCACATGCCTACCTGCCATGCTGGAGGGGTGGTTGGAGCAAAGGGGTGGTCAGGAACCAGGGGTTGACTGACAGCCTGTAGTAGGGAGGGATCAAGAAGGTGAACAGGGTTACAGAGTATGCATCCCAAATGGCACCTAATTCCCTATATAGTCCACTACTTTTAACCAGAGCCCTATGAGCACTGGTCAAAAGTAGTGCACTATACAGGGAATAGCGTTCCCTTTATATCACCTGTTACACAGTGAAATAACTGGAGTATCCTACCCAACATGGAATGAACCAGCGGGAAAGTGGCCTCCATTTTCAAAGGATCACTTTTATGCTCAATGGTCACTCTAGCTCCAGAATGTAAAAAATATTATTTATATTTTATTAAGCTAAGCTCAATTATAATCTTCTTGCTATAAAATCATATAATATAAAATAATGGCATGGGACTTGTCTGCTAAATTGACAAGCCTACAGCCTATACAACATGATAACATACACACTATACACACATGGACTTTTCATTGTAGATATGTGGTAGTGGAGTATGAGTCTGAGGGCACACACTTGGTGTGTTGTGAATTCTGTAATGAATGTATTGTAATGTTTTTAAAATTGTATAACTGCCTTAATTTTGCCAGACCCCAGGCTCCCGAGTGGAGCAGCGGTCTAAAGCACTGCATCTCAGTGCTAGAGGCGTCACTACAGACATTCTAGTTCGAATCCAGGCTGTATCAGAACCGCCCGTGATTGGGAGTCTCATAGGGCGGCACACAATTGGCCCAGCGTTGTCCAGGTTAGGGTTTGGCCGGTGTAGGCCATCATTGTAAATAAGAATTTGTTCTTAACTGACTTGCCTAGTTAAATAAAGGTTAAATAAAAAAAAATTATATGGTACATAGTGAAATAACATACAGTAGGCCAACTCATATTCTATTCTTCTGAAATATATTTTCTTAATATCAAAATGTTTCTTTAGACCTGCCGAAAATAAATAATGTATTTATTATGATGGAGTATATTCAATTGATTTATTAGACTTTTTTGAATGTAGATGTTCCACAGGCACACATCAGCAGCTTGTATGCGTGGAGGCCTGGAGATGCTGGAGATGTTCATCAACAGTCAATTACTGTGAGAGCGGCAGTTTTTTTTATGACAATAACCGGCAAACAACATTTCATGACTGTCACAGCCCTAGATCAGACTCCCGTGGAAACAGCACAGAGGAAATGAAGATGGCATTTGAAAACAACTCAAATGTCAACATGGCAGTCCGCAGGGGTTGCCATGCCAAAGGTGGAAGTTGGGCTTCAGGTTTCAAAGGTATTTGCAAGCAGTTACTCAAAAAGCCGGAAAAGAAAACGGCAACAGACCAGTGAGGCAGGGACAGAGCCCCACTGCACCCCAGCACGGGGGCCCTGCCTTCCATTTCACGCCTGCCTGTTCCTGTGGCCCGGAGAGGGAGCTGCACTGTCATGGGTCAACGCGCCCCACATCGCGGTTCTGCATCATTTCACCGACCATAGAAAGACGGAAACAAGCTAGATAAATGGAGGAAAGTAGAAAGCGTCACATTCCTATTTGTTTGTTCGAGCTGCAATGCAGGCAGACATCAGCTCTGGAAATCTGGAGATACTAGCTCAACCTCTTCAGCGCAAAGCCAATGCTGTTCACTGAATGATTTTTATTTTTTATTTATTATGGATCCCCATTAGCTGCTTCCTGGGGTCCGGCAAAATTAAGGTATTAAGATACAATTTTAAAAACACTACAATACATTCATTATAGAATTCAGAACACACTATGGGTGTCCGAGCTGTGTGCAAATATTTTTAACAGACAGCTTGGTACCTTCAGCTTGTCAACATCTCTTACAAAAACAAGTAATGAGGAAGTCACTCTCTTCCACTTTGAGCCATGAGAGATTGACATGCATGCCATTAGTGTTAGCTCTCCATGTACTTTTAAGCGCCAGTCGTGCTGCCCTGTTCTGAGTCAACTGCCATTTTCCCAAGTCGCTCTTTGTGGCACTTGACCACGCGACTGAACAGTAGTCCAGGTGCGAGAAAGCCCGGGCCTTTGAAATGCTTACTGAATTTGTTTACATAAATGTTCATTAGAATAAAGAGAGTTGATGCATATTCAAAGCTGATCTTTACTAGTTGTCCCAGCCAGGCAGTGGGCCTTCCCTGGTGGTTAATGGGCTTATTAATTTGTAATGCTTAATTGTCCCATCATTCCTGAAGTGGCAGGTCGTTTGTCTGCCCCTCGGGGCTCCTGCAGCCCCATTGAGAGCTTAAATAGAACATGTAGTCTTGGAGCCCAAACCTTTCATTTGGGCCAGCCACAGAACAGCTCTCCCTAAGCCTATTTGCTTTCATTCTGCTTTAATGGATTCCTCATCCAGCCCTCTCCCTCGCAGACCCGCCGCTCAAAGGGGAGAATTCCTCCCTGGCAGAGCGCTACATGCTTCAGCTGCAGTTGGAAGGCTCCTTTCTCTCAGGAGTTGAATTGGTTTCGGGTCTTTTGTTTTCTTCTGTTTGTATGGGGGCCAGGGTAAGTCACGCTCATACAAATGCTCCCTAATGAAACTTAAGTAGCCTATCCACAGTTTTGACTGAAATTACAGCATCAACATTTGTCATACAGTTAGCATGATATGTATTTTTTTGTTCTCAGTAAGTCTGACCAAATGTTGAAGAAAGGTAGTTTAGTTTTAGATAGGGGCTTGCTGGAGGGAGTGAGAGTGTACATTTGTCCATCTGTAGCTCATCTCCCTCGAACCATCGCGAATATGGGCCTTCCTCGCCAATGTGATGCACTGGGAAAATCTCACATCAACAAAAGCCCGTCAACATCCAAGCAAATGCCGACCCATCAAAAGATAGAAAGCATCTCAATCCAAAGCATACTTCCTATAAAATGAATTCAATTCCATCCATCCATTCTAACAGGTCGTCCAGCACTCAAACTTCATCAACTTAAAAAACAGAGCGAGGGACCAGGGTTAACGGAGAGGTGCAGGAAGGAACAAGGTTTTCATGCCTGTGAATGGGACAGGGGCGTTTGTCTGTGATTAGAACACTAAGCACGGAGACATTTATGTGCTGAAAGGAAAACTTAGCTCATTATGTGATGCTGAGGATTAAGATTGTCCTCTATTGTTCCCTGGGGAGGTACCAGGGGCTTGGCCCACAGAGGGAGGGACTTGTCCTCCTTTGAGCGAGCAGCCATACACCTACCCTGAGTTTCCCCCTTTTGAAAAGGGCCATAATAGGTTGTCTATGGCGGCTAGGTTGTATGGTGGAGGAATCTTTTCTCATTCAATTTTTTTTGTGTGTTTTGTGGGTGTGTCCTGCTTGTTGTCCATTGTGATTCTGCAGGGTGAATATCAGCCCAAATTCTGCAGTGGTCCAACCTGAATAGAAAAGAAACAAGCGGAGTGTGGATGGGGGGAATAGGCATAGCAATTAGTAAAGACATGTTTGAAGAGCGAGCACGGTGCACACAAAAGTTTTCTTTTGAAGTTTCAAAAACTTTTGTCCTGCACCCTCCATTCTTCCATCAAAGCACAGCAATTCTGCATAATGTTCCTTTTTGGTACTTCTATGTACCTGAAATGTTTGTCCGTCAATGCCCAAGAACTAGCAGTTACTTGTCTGACTTTCCTTTAGTCTTCTTTTGTTCATGTGCAGATTATCTGGGCTCAACATTCATTATGTTTCCTTTATGAGGAAAGGTAGACGTAAAGCTACTTTAACATTCCATTAGAAGTCCAAACACACAGCACAAACTACTTTTTCTTTCCAATGTTGATGTAAAGGTCTCCTTTTTAAAGTCTCCATCTGGGTGTGAGTATAGCTATGCAATTACTCCTTTAATTAGTTTGTTACACAAACATAGAAATCAATCCCCGGTGCCTCGGCTATCGGACGTCAGTTCTATCAGCAGGACATTGTGTTCTAAGTAATAGCTGGAGTCAACGGGAATGAAGGCTTGTTTTTCACATTCTATCCTAAGCTCATTTCAAAACGTTCTGCTCATTCAGTATACCCACGTACAATTCACTGTAATCATTCTTAATTCATTTCAACTGCAAATGTTTTATTCTGAGATTTAAAATAGTTTATGAAGGTATGTCAGCCTGCGTGGCAAAAACATTCTACTTGAGTGAGAGCACTGCTTCGATGTGGTTGGTAGCTTCCACTTTCTGATTTGTTAGATCTAATTAAGTGTGACTCCTTGAGTATGTACTGTACACGTCTGGCAGAAGGAAAGCTGTCATATGGTGGAAAGTGAAAGAGCAAGGCTTAATAAACATGTTGTACCAAGACAAGTACAAACCACAAAGTAGAGTTCATTCAGCCCTCATCTCCTCCTACTAGTGTCTAGCACTCAAGTAATAATGCATTGAATAGTTTAATGTAGAATAGTGCAAATTCTGATTTAGTGTTTTGCTGTAATCACATTCATCAAAGGGACAGTAACCTCGACACAGTGAAGGATGCCAGATCTTTTAACCGAGGGCTTTAGTCTTTGGCTGCCTGTTGACTTTGAAGTGTGGGTTGCATAAGCCAGTCTCACATTCCAGAACTGATTTTATAGTACAGTGTAGTACAGACTGTTTATCTATCTCTTGTCCATGCACCTAAAGTATGTGTTAACAATATATGTTCATATAAAATATGTGTTTGTCAGTGTGTTTGTTTGTTGTTTGGCAGTCTGCATCTATCAGTTTGTATCAATATGATTTGTAATAATATCCATGTCCTGCATATTACCCATTTTCTTAACTTTGTTCAATTTAGAAGGGATGTCAATATGTACCCAGCTTCTCTGAATTGTCTTTCATTTCGCAGTAACAGGAACCCCAATCCTCGAACCCTGTTTGTTTTATGGAGCCTTAATATGTTAAAATTATTTGGATGGAACTGGAGAGGGAGTTTAAAGTGCAGGGGCTGAATGTCGGTTTCAAAGTAGGTGTGGGGCGATCGATATGTGACATATGTTAATTTGGTAAAGTCCCGTCCTGACCTTGATGTTTGCTACAATTACACTGAAGCAGCTGGAATGATGAGCGGGAGTGTCAAAGAGAAGAGACAGGGACACACGTCGCAGGCAGCGACCACCGAAGACAACTGGGCATTTCCTCATGTCACTTCCCCGCAGATATGTCTTAAAGCATCAGCATGCTTCGGTTCAGCTGCCGTCTAGCCAAACTCCGATAAGTCAAGAAATCTGTAATTAATTTTAACGTTTTTGCTGAGAAATCTTAGTTGTGCAATTTTACATCTAATTAAGATGTCTGGTGCAGTGTTTCTCCAGTGAACAAATTTGCATGAAAACGATTAGTCTCTCTTTGAATGACAACAAACACTTAATTGAAGAATCCCTACTGTTGACCAATCACCAACGAAGGGACATAGCCTTCGGCTATCGACTTCTGCTTACCTCGAGAAAAATGTTGTGTGCACGAACAGCCAAAAAAAACATTGCTGTAAACCAAAACAAACAAAAACATCACAAAATGTTGTCATAATATACAGTACCAGTCAAAAGTTTGAACACACCTACTCATTCCAGGGCTTTTCTTTATTTTTACTATTTTCTACATTATAGAATAATAGTGAAATAACACATATGGAATCATGTAATAACCGAAAAAGTTAAACAGATACAAATATTTTATATTTGAGATTCTTTAAAGTAGCCACCCTTTGCACTGATGACAGCTTTGCACACTCTTGACATTCTCTCAACCAGCTTAATGAGGTAGGAATGCATTTCAATTAACAGGTATACCTTGTTAAAAGTTAATATGTGGAATTTCTTTCCTTGATGCGTTTGAGCCAATCAGTTGTTTAAAGAAGACAGCCCTATTTGGTAAAATACCAAGTCCATATTATGCCAAGAACAGCTCAAATAAGCAAAGAGAAACAACAGTCCATCAAAGTCAGTTAAGTACAAATTCTTATTTTCAATGATGGTCTATTTTTGGTTCCAACCGCCGTGTCTTTGTGAGATGCAGAGTAGGTGAACGGATGATCTCCGCATGTGTGGTTCCCACTGTGAAGCATGGAGGAGGAGGTATAATGGTGAGGGGGTGTTTTGCTGGTGACAGTCTGTGATTGATTTAGAATTCAAGGCACACTTAACCAGCGTGGCCACACAGCATTCTGCAGTATCATATGTTTTTCAACAGGACAATGACCCAAAACACTCCTCCAGGTTTATGGCTATTTGACCAAGAAAAAGAGTGATGATGTGCTGCATCAGATGACCTGGCCCCCACATTCACTCAGCTTCAAACCCAATTGAGATGGTTTGGGATGAGTTGGACCGCAGAGTGAAGGAAAAGCAGGCAACAAGTGCTCAGCGTATGTGACTCACCAGCTCAAATTGGTCTTATGTAGCCAAATTTGAAATGCTGTTTTTTTACATTGGATATAAATAAAATCAAATGTATTCATATAGCCCTTCGTACATCAGCTGATATCTCAAAGTGCTGTACAGAAACCCAGCCTAAAACCCCAAACAGCAAGCAATGCAGATGTAGAAGCACGGTGGCTAGGAAAAACTCCCTAGAAAGGCCAAAACCTAGGAAGAAACCTAGAGAGGAACCAGGCTATGTGGGGTGGCCAGTCCTCTTCTGGCTGTGCCGGGTGGAGATTATAACAGAACATGGCCAAGATGTTCAAATGTTCATAGATGACCAGCATGGTCCAATAATAATAAGACAGAACAGTTGAAACTGGAGCAGCAGCACGGCCAGGTGGACTGGGGACAGCAAGGAGTCATCATGTCAGGTAGTCCTGAGGCATGGTCCTAGGGCTCAGGTCCTCCGAGAGAGAGAGAGAGAAAGAAAGAAAGAGAGAATTAGAGAGAGCACACTTAAATTCACACAGGACACCGAATAGGACAGGAGAAGTACTCCAGATATAACAAACTGATCCTAGCCCCCCGACACATAAACTACTGCAGCATAAATACTGGAGGCTGAGACAGGAGGGGTCAGGAGACACTGTGGCCCCATCCGAGGACACCCCCGGACAGGGCCAAACAGGAAGGATATAACCCCACCCACTTTGCCAAAGCACAGCCCCCACACCACTAGAGGGATATCTTCAACCACCAACTTACCATCCTGAGACAAGGCCGAGTATAGCCCACAAAGATCTCCGCCACGGCACAACCCAAGGGGGGGGCGCCAACCCAGACAGGAAGATCACATCAGTGACTCAACCCACTCAAGTGACACACCCCTCCCAGGGACGGTATGAAAGAGCCCCAGTAAGCCAGTGACTCAGCCCCTGTAATAGGGTTAGAGGCAGAGAATCCCAGTGGAAAGAGGGGAACCGGCCAGGCAGAAACAGCAAGGGCGGTTCGTTGCTCCAGAGCCTTTCCGTTCACCTTCCCACTCCTGGGCCAGACTACACTCAATCATATGACCCACTGAAGAGATGAGTCTTCAGTAAGGACTTAAAGGTTGAGACCGAGTTTGCGTCTCTTACATGGGTAGGCAGACCATTCCATAAAAATGGAGCTCTATAGGAGAAAGCCCCGCCTCCAGCTGTTTGCTTAGAAATTCTAGGGACAATTAGGAGGCCTGCGTCTTGTGACCGTAGCGTACGTGTAGGTATGTACGGCAGGACCAAATCAGAGAGATAGGTAGGAGCAAGCCCATGTAATGCTTTGTAGGTTAGCAGTAAAACCTTGAAATCAGCCCTGGCCTTGACAGGAAGCCAGTGTAGGGAGGCTAGCACTGGAGTAATATGATCACATTTTTGGGTTCTAGTCAGGATTCTAGCAGCCGTATTTAGCACTAACGGAAGTTTATTTAGTGCTTTATCCGGGTAGCCGGAAAGTAGAGCATTGCAGTAGTCTAACCTAGAAGTGACAAAAGCATGGATACATTTTTCTGCATCATTTTTGGACAGAAAGTTTCTGATTTTTGCAATGTTACGTAGATGGAAAAAAGCTGTCCTTGAAATGGTCTTGATATGTTCTTCAAAAGAGAGATCAGGGTCCAGAGTAACGCCGATAAGTAGAGAGTAGAGTAGAGACTCAGAACTACAAAATTGTTTATCATACACTGCATTTGAGGAACAATGGCAAAGTAATTCTGCTTTGAAAGTTGATCAACTTGTAAACTCACTATTGAGAAAAGGGCCTTTGAAAGTTTTGGTATTTACTGGAGTGCTCTCCTTTGTCTACACCCATTCAGTATTGTTCACACCATCTTAAGCCAGCCCCAACCATCTCTTTAAGGATTCACATGTGAGGTCGTGCTAAACAGTGAGTAGTATAGTAAAGATTAAGACTAAAAGTGGTAGTAGCCTACAATAAGGAACAATTCCAGGTAAACATTGTGTCCAGATATTTATTTTTAATAAATATTAGATGACACTTACGCAGACACACTTGTCTAAATTGATGGGTAATGTGAAATGCCACATCCAGTGGTGGGAAAAGTACTAAATTGTCATACTTGAGTAAAAGTATAAAGCATTTCAAAGGTCTTATATTAAACCAGACGGCACAATTTTTTATATATATATATTTTATTGACGATAGCCAGGGGCACACTCCAACACTCACATAATTTACAAACGTGTCACGTTCTGACCATAGTTCTGTTATTTTATTCTTTGTTTTAGTATGGTCAGGGCGTGAGTTGGGGTGGGCAGTCTGTTTGTTTTTCTATGTTGGTTTTTGTGTTCGGCCTAGTATGGGTCTCAATCAGAGGCAGGTGTCGTTAGTTGTCTCTGATTGAGAATCATACTTAGGTAGCCTGGGTTTCACTTTTGGTTTGTGGGTGTTTGTTTCCGTGTGAGTGTTTGGGCCACACGGTACTGTTTCGGTTTTCGTTTTGTTCACATCGCTTATTGTTTTGTATTTCAGTGTTCAGTTAGTTTTGAATAAATCATCATGAACACTTACCACGCTGCACTTTGGTCCGATCCTTCTTCCACCTCTGAATGCCGTTACAAAACAAAACATTTGTGTTTTGTGAGTCTGCCACATCAGAGGCGGTAGTGATGAACAGGGATGTTTTTTCTAAGTGTGTGAATTGGACAATTTTCCTGTCAAAATGTAACAAATACTTTTGAGTGTCAAGGAAAATGTATTGCGTAAAAAGTACATTATTTTCTTTATGAATGTAGTGAAGTAAAAGTTGACAAAAATAGAAGTAGTAAAATAATGTACAGATACCACAAAAAGTGACGTAAGTAGTACTTTAAAGTATTTTTACTGAAATACTTTACACCACTGCCCAAATGCCTTCACACCAGTACATTAGCATACGATATATACACTGTTACACATGTAGTTATCACATAGTATTTCATACATAAGTTAAGGCTTAAACCCGAGTGAGGTGCACATGTACAGTACATAAACAGATGCATGCGCCATATATTTATGTGGTGGACACTTGATATGGTCACATGATATTGTTGTGGTATGTGACAAAATCATATTACGACCACACATATCAATATTTATTATTTATAAATATTTTGCGAAGTGGATGGTCTCTACAGAAGGTGTAAATGATAAAGCCAAATAGTTACTTGCATAGTAGCAATATCAGAAATAGATGGTGTCAATGTAAATAAAGTATACAGTATGTACAATAACAATATCAATAACGATAGTGATAGACGAGGTAGTTGTATGCATACAATCAGGGTTAAAGTGGCTGAGCAGCAGGATTAAAAAAAATAGTAGCAGCAACGTATGGTGTGTGTGTTAGGAGAGAGTCATGTAAATAGAGGCACTGCAGATAGTGCTGATGACTGGTCCGTCCAAACCACACATGAACAAGGGAATCTATATTCAGAAAGCCTGTTTCTGTCCTGCCCTTGACTTTGGTGCAGGGCATGTGATGTCCATAGCCTCTTCGTCGCAAAACTCCCTGATCTTGTCAAAAATATAGTTTGTCTAGCTGTGTCCAGTCCAGCTGGAGCTTTTACAGGCAGACCATGTATGGGAGGAAGGATGTCAGCATTGCGCAGCAGCTGAAACCTGGTTTAATCGAAGCTGTAACACAGGGAATAACAACAAAAAATCTGAAGACAATACAACCCTGCACAACATCAATTCACCTCCCAAGTTCAGATAAGAATAACCTCATATAATGAAAATATTTTTTTAACCTGAAGTAATGGTATTGCTTGATCTGTGGCAGCGGCCTGAAGTATGGAGTCAGGTGTTGTTGCCAGCCATTGCTTTCCACCAGCACCGTACCATCCTCCAGTCCAACCAGTTGTGGGATGTTGACCCCTGTCACAGTGCTGTCCTTCACAACACCAGCAATCTCAGACAAAGTGTTCACTCTGGTCTTTCTGAAGCGCTGCTTGATGAGGTCAAAGCACCAGTCAGGGGCAAACTTGGTGTGGCCTATGATCAGGAAGTGAAGGTCCAGATTGTGGTGGAGCTTGTGCATGGCCCACCAGGCACAATACCAGAACACAAACTTGTTCTTGTTTTGGCCACTGCAGTTATCACAATTCAGGTCCACACGTGTTTTCCCAACTCTGTAGTTGGTGAAGAAATGTTGCATGTAGTTGATGACTGTGCTGCTGCCTTTGCTTGCTTGGTCCAGCTCTCTTTTTGATGACTGTATGACTGGTGGATTAGAGTCAGGCGTGTTCTACTGATTGATGCTGATAGATAAATTCCAGATACAAATATTTTAGCATTATTATACAATAGATGCGAAATGGCATTCTGAGATATCACTAGACACAGTTGATACAGGTAATGTTAGCTACTATATCTAGCCAGCCATCTAACGTCAGCTGGCTAGCTAACAGCAAGCTTTAACTATCAATACAAACTGATTTTCATAGCTAGCTAAAGTTAACCAATAGGTTCAATGTTTGCTAGTTAGATAGCTAACATTAGGCTATAACTAGCCATGCGAAATGGCATTCTGAGAAAACTACACTAACATTACACACACCTCATACACAAGTTAATGTTAGCTAGCAAGCCAGCCACCTAACTTTAGCTGATGTTAGCTAGCTAACAACAAGCTTTATCTTGGGGTCTTTTGTTTAGACACGTCACGTTAACGTTAGTTAGCTAGCTAAACTGAAATATAAACCCAATCCATAGAGTAATGTTACTAGCAATACAAACCGATTGTCATAGGAAGCTAAAGTTAACCAAATAACGTTAGGTTCATTGTTAGTTAGCCAGCCAGACATCGAACTCCAGCTGGCTAGCTAACAGCAAGCTTTAGCTTGCAATGAAAACAACTTTCTGTCAAAATTAGAAATGTATAATTTCTGAGTCTGTCGCTAGAGTCTTACCTGTAACGTAAACTCACGTAAAGTTGTACATCGCCTTGGTCCGTACAATTGCGCTTATTTTAGCGCCCCAAAAACGTGATACTTCCAGATCAACTGTATGTCAATACCATTGTAAAGCACAATTTCTCCCCTTTCCAACAGAATCAATTACATGACCTAAACGCTGCCCGTTTCTGCATAATTCAAGCAGGCAATGAGCCCCGTCTGTTCTTTTTAAAGATGGCGGGTGGGGAAGCGAAACTAATGCGTGATAGTGAGAAGGAAAGATGTTGTGTTGGAAAATTGCTTTTTTTCACTCGATCTGTCCAACTTATCACCTTATCGCCTCTAAAATGTAAATAAAACACTATAAAGAGTTTATATAATGTGTCATTTACATACCTATTTGAAGGTTTGTGTCGAATTTGAATCTGGTTTTTAGGGCGGTGCTAAAGTGATCTTAGAAGTAAACAGCGGCTTTGAGAATGATGATCACATGCAATTATGATGAAAAAAATGACTAGGTATCCCCCTTACCCCCATCACTGTCATTTCTTGTTTTTAAAGGATTATAGAAGTGCTACACCTGGTGGAGAGAGATTGTAAGACAGAAATAGTTGCTTTATGCGTGCTGTACGTTACGACATGACACGTCAAGATGTAACAGAGCGTCCACTTTTTCAACTTTTCTCCAATACTATAGAGCCATTACAATGTCGATCAACGCTTGAATAGAAACGTAGTTCACACCCCCGATTTTGACGTCAACACAGTCGCTACAGTCCCATTCGTTTTCTTTGTAGCCTCGTTTGAATGTTGAGGTTGCGCACATTTGTACGGAATGGGGTGAGTTTACGTTGTACATTGATGAAAGCTTCACGGCAGACTGCAACCCATTTTGCAAGACATCCTTTGTTTCTGTTTAGTTTGCACAGCTTGTTTGGCCTATTGTGTTCCACTGATTTCAAACCGAGTTATTTTCAGAGTGAGAGAGTCAGCATTGCATGGCACGATTGTCGTTCAGAAAGTAGTCCATCACAACTTTTTCCCACAGACCTTAGGTGATAGCGCTTGATAAATTCAGGGCAGAAATGTTATTTGTTCTCCATGGCTAACGTTAAATCTTTCGGAAAACAATGCAGTATAAAGGATTATCTACGCATTACGAGCAGCTCATTTTATAGACACAAGATGCAACACCGCAGACCAATCCAAACTCATCTCTCGGCATGTCCAGCCCACTCATTAACTCAGCTAATCATGGCTAGCGGGAAGGTTGCTCACTTTCTCTGTGGCTAAACGAACTAAGCTCGTAATTTATCAATGTATTCATATTTACAGTTGACATACAAGTTTGATATTAAGGCACATGAAAGTTCACCTGTTCGAGAAGGCATTTCTGTCAAACAATGCATTTTGATTAAAAACATATTTTTACATTCTAAAGGCTCTCCTGTGAAGGCTCTCTTGCGACATACGCCTAGTTTCCAAATATCGGGTCACATATGTGGGAAGTCCTTCAAGACTGTTGGAAAAGCATTCCAAAGTGAAGCTGGTTGAGAGAATGCCAAAAGTGTGAAAAGCTGTCATCAAGGCAGCCATGGCTACTTTGAAGAATCTCAAATATAAAATATATTTTGATTTGTTTAACACTTTTTTGGTTGCTACATGATTCCATGTGTTATTTAATAGTTTTGATGTCTTCACTATTATTCTACAATGTAGAAAATAGTACAAATAAAGAAAAACCCTTGAATGAGTAGGTGTGTCCAAACTTTGACTGGTACTGTATGCATAAACTGCCCCAAACTGTTTCAGATGGGAAGCATGCCGACGCCTTGAGAGGCTTCCGTGAGACAAACAGAGGCCTGTAAGGAGGTATTCAGTCGGTTCCCTTCTTGAAGTGAATCCATGTGGGACCTGGGTGGTTGAGTCTATCAACCTCGTGTGAGGGTCGTATCAGTCCATCATCCTAATATGGTAGAGGGTCAGAGGGCTCAGGGATCCACTGTATCTTCTCCAGCCCATCCATATACCCATTTTAGGCAAATCTTTGGCTTTCCTACGTGACCCTGAGTAAAAGAAGTGTGAGTGTGATATGAAGCAGCCCCTGCACGCAGGCATGAGGAAAATTTGCTTTCCAAGTGAGGCAGAAACCAGGCTTGAACAGAAACCAAGGTTTGAACAGTGAACTAAAACAGGCTTTTGGCTTAATCCCAACACCCCCCTCGTTTTCCAGTGTCCCTCCGTGGGGGAGTGGCACTTGAAAATGGAGCAACAATTGGTAGAGAGAGCTAATTTAGGACTAGGGAATGGGACATCACTCTCACATCAAAAACCGCCCACGGATACCACTCAATTAATTTATTATGAGCGTTATGTTTTTCACAATGTGGCAGTAATAGCTTTCCTTACATGTGACTGACCGGCTCGAATCGGTTTTATGTAGCAAAATTTGAAATTGTGTTTTTTACATTGGATAAAAGTAGAGACTCAGAGCTAGAAAATTGTATATCATACACTACAGGTGTGGAACCTCACTTTTGAGAAAATGGCCTTTGAATGTTTTGTTACCTACTGGAGAGCTCTTCTTCGTCTACACCCATTCGGCATCGTTCACACCCTCTTGGGTTTTATCCCCACCCATCTGTTTAAGGGTTGATCCAAGCATTTTGTCCTAAAACAACAGCAGTCAAGCACCCAAGCTAACTGGCTAATGTTGGCTAGCTTGCTAGCTACTTTCAGACACAAATGAGAGAGCAGCTCACTGACCATTTTACCCACCCTAGCAGAGATTATTGGCTGTTTTTATGTCATCCAGAGCGTTGGTGACTGCAACTGTGCTGCTGGCAACAATTTACACTTTTTTGCCAATGTTTACTGACACTGGTGCTCTGAAATCTGAGTTGATAGCCAGAATGAATTTACCAGCTCCGTCTATCAACAGTTGTCACAGTGACATTCTATTGAAATGGTTACTTGCATAGTGGAGTCTTTTGTTAAGACCTGTAGCTAGCTAGCTAAACACTGAACCATAATCCCAACTCATGACGTTACTACACTGCATGAATCTGCAGGTAGTTAACCAACCACGTTCAATGTTAGCTAGCTAACATTAGGCTATAACTAGCAAAGCAAATGGCTCTGAGATACAAATAATATTACTACACAGATCATACACGTGATGTTAGCTAGCGAGCCAGCCAGCTAATGTTAGTTAGCTAGCTAAGAGTACACTTTAACTTGAAATGAAAACGACTTTCTGACAAAATTAGAAACGTCTTCCGAGTGGCGCAGTGTTCTAAGGCACTGCATCGCGGTGCTAGCTGTGCCACTAGAGATTCTGGGTTCGAGTCCAGGCTCTGTCGTAGCCGGCCGCGACCATGGGGCGGCACACAATTGGTCCAGCATCGTCTGGGTTAGGGGAAGGTTTGACCGGCAGGGATGTCCTTGTTCCATCGTGCACTAGCGACTCCTGCGGTTGGCCGTGTGCAGTGCACACTAACACGGTTGCCAGGTGTTTCGGTGTTTCTTCCAACACATTGGTGCGGCTGGCTTCCGGGTTACTCCATGTGTAACTCTGTGGTGTTGTCTGTGTCACACTGCTTTGCTTTATCTTGGCCAGGTCGCAGTTGCAAATGAGAACTTGTCCTCAACTAGCCTACCCAGTTAAATAAAGGTGAAATTAAAAAAGTGGGCATTGTGTCAAGAAGCGGTGCGGCTTGGTTGAGTTATGTTTCGGAGGACGCATGACGCTCGACCTTCGCCGCTCCCTAGTCCGTACGGGAGTTGCAGCGATGAGACAAGACTGTAACTACCAATTGGGGAGAAAAAGGGGTAAAAAAATATTTATATAAAAAAAATGTAAAAATACCATTTCAAACGTGTAATATCTAATTTTGCTAGCTAGACTATCTTACCTGTATACATGGACTGGAATGGATGCTTCTGCCTGTTACGGATGCCATCGTTACCCTAGCTTAGTTTGAAGATGTAATCCGGAGACAGTTGTTTTCGCCATCTCCTTAGCTATCATACTTCAATTCCACTGATTTCAAAACTCGGTCCTCCAGTGGGTGGAGAGCACATCTTATGCAGTTCTACTACGGGATATATATTTTTTAAAGAAACATTAGACACGATTACCTACACAAATAGACAGAAGCGTGCTACACAGCAGACCAATCTGAGCTCAACTCTCGGCATGTCCAGCCCACTCATTATGTCAGCCAATCATGGCTAGCGGGAATGTTGCTGTCTTTTACTGTGGCTAAACCAACTAGGCACGTACTTTAACAATTGTCTGCATATTTAGATATGACATACAATTTAAGGCATATGAAGTTCACATGTTCCAGAAGGTATTTAAGACAAAAAAATGCATTTTGATATACAAAAAAAAGTTTACGTTCAAATGGCTGTCCTGTGAAGTAGTGATGCGCGACATATGCCTAGTTTCCTGAAACGAGTCACATATTTCTCATGCAACAAATATGTACTTCCCATATGAACAGCTGAACAACAATGTGCCCGTAATGTATCCACCCTCTGGATGAGAGTAGTAGAGTAGTTTGACTTGAGGCACCGGTACTGCTTGCCATGTGGAAAAAAATAGAATAATCTATGGCTTGGGTGGTTGGAATCTTTAACAATTTTATAGCTGTCCTGGATGGCAGGGAGCTCGGCCCCAGTGATGTACTGGGCGGTCCGCACCACCCTCTGTAGTGCCATGTGATCGAGGGCGGTGCTATTGCCATACCAGGCAGTGATGCAGCCAGTCAAAATGCTCTCAATGCTACAGCTGTAGAACTTCTTTGAGGATGTGAGGGCCCATGCCAAACCTTTTCAACCTCCTGAGGGGGAAGAGGCGCTTTCGCATGTGTTTGGACCATTTTACTGTAATTCTTAAGTGATTTGGACACCAAGGAACTTGACCTGCTCCACTGTGGCACCGTCGATGTGGATTGATTCGTGCTCGCTCCCCCATTACCTGTAGTGAATTATCAGCTCCTTGGTCTTACTGATGTTCTGGCACCACACCGCTAGGTCAGTGACGACCTCCCTATAGGCTGACTCATCATCGCCGGTGGTCAGGCCTACCATTGTCGTGTCATCAGCAAACTTGATGATGGTGTTGGAGTTGTGTGTGGCCACGCAGTTGTGGGTGAACAGGGAGTATAGGAGGGAACTAAGCACACATCCCTGTGGGGCCCCTGTGTTGAGGGTCAGAGTGGTGGAGGTGATGTTGTCTACCCTCAAATTTTCTAATGAAGCCAGTGACGGAGATGGTTAGCTCGTCAGTGTTATCGGCGGAGTCTAAAAACATATT
The DNA here is from genome assembly GCF_057628025.1 of Oncorhynchus mykiss. Lineage (NCBI taxonomy): Eukaryota > Metazoa > Chordata > Actinopteri > Salmoniformes > Salmonidae > Oncorhynchus > Oncorhynchus mykiss. The sequence continues at coordinate 1,179,219 of NC_143035.1, read as the reverse complement.
CCAATCAGCGCTAGCAAAGCAGTCCTGTAGTATAATCTCTGATTCTGGTGACCATTTCTCAAACAGAGCAAGTCATGGGTAATTCCTGTTTGAATTTCTGCTTGTAAACAGGAAGCAGGAGTATGGAGTGATGATCTGATTTGCAGAATGACGGACGAGGGAGAGCCCTGTATACTTGCTTGTGGGTAGAATAACAGTGGTCTACAACTACAGTGCCTTGCGAAAGTATTCGGCCCCCTTGAACTTTGCGACCTTTTGCCACATTTCAGGCTTCAAACATAAAGATATAAAACTGTATTTTTTTTGTGAAGAATCAACAACAAGTGGGACACAATCATGAAGTGGAACGACATTTATTGGATATTTCAAACTTTTTTTAACAAATCAAAAACTGAAAAATTGGGCGTGCAAAATTATTCAGCCCCCTTAAGTTAATACTTTGTAGCGCCACCTTTTGCTGCGATTACAGCTGTAAGTCGCTTGGGGTATGTCTCTATCAGTTTTGCACATCGAGAGACTGAAATTTTTTCCCATTCCTCCTTGCAAAACAGCTCGAGCTCAGTGAGGTTGGATGGAGAGCATTTGTGAACAGCAGTTTTCAGTTCTTTCCACAGATTCTCGATTGGATTCAGGTCTGGACTTTGACTTGGCCATTCTAACACCTGGATATGTTTATTTTTGAACCATTCCATTGTAGATTTTGCTTTATGTTTTGGATCATTGTCTTGTTGGAAGACAAATCTCCGTCCCAGTCTCAGGTCTTTTGCAGACTCCATCAGGTTTTCTTCCAGAATGGTCCTGTATTTGGCTCCATCCATCTTCCCATCAATTTTAACCATCTTCCCTGTCCCTGCTGAAGAAAAGCAGGCCCAAACCATGATGCTGCCACCACCATGTTTGACAGTGGGGATGGTGTGTTCAGGGTGATGAGCTGTGTTGCTTTTATGCCAAACATAACGTCTTGCATTGTTGCCAAAAAGTTCAATTTTGGTTTCATCTGACCAGAGCACCTTCTTCCACATGTTTGGTGTGTCTCCCAGGTGGCTTGTGGCAAACTTTAAACGCAGAGTTTCCGGGTTCAGCACCCAGGTGGGACATGAAATACTAGTCTGTTTGTGTTGACTTTAAACATAGAGAGCTGAACCTCTCAGTCCTTGAATGGGCTCCTGGATTGCTCTCTGTTTGCTTCTGGATTTAGAAGGTACTTATACAGTTGGCATTTGTAAGGGGTCCGACTGAGTTGTTAAAATAGCAGGTGTTTATCGTGGGGTCCCTAACAGTCTGAGTAAGGAAAAGTTGTAGCTATAACTTAAGTTACCATCCCTGACTGAGCCACTGCCATGTTGCACTAGGCTGGCTCTCAGGATGTCAGCTCCAAATACAGATGCAGGTACATTGGTATCATGCTGTTTTGATTAAATGGAACCCATCCCCTATCTGTTCAACAGATGGGGACAATGCACTTATGATCATCACAATGTTACACTATTTCTTACTAGTGCTTTTGTTGTAGTCTGGATACCAGTCTTTTTAGCTAACATTCCACTCCTGTCATTTGCCAAAGAATGTTAGCAAATGTTAGCTGAAAAGGTACCCAGGCTACTTTAGCTGTTCATTTGTTAGTTTGCCCTTCCTAGCTGCTACAGGGGAGCTTCAGAGCAGCTGGGTCCAGGCTCATATAGGGCAGTGGTACAGGGCACAGAAAAGATAGCCCAGGGGCCAAGAGTCAGCCCAGTTTTGGCCCTCTGTCTCTCCTGGTGCTGAGGTCCCAGAGAACCCTGCCCTGAAGTAGGATGTTGCGTGGTCCAAGTCGATCCCCCCTCTGTGCCAGTAATCCCTAAAAGAGTAGAGGAAATGCTTAATGCCGGGTCAATCCTCCGCTCGACAGAATAAGGCATCCCTAAATCTGACTTGCGCTTCCTTCCTATAGACCCATGTCAGAGAGCAAGGCACCCTGGGTAATGCACATGGATTACCTTATGAAATAGGCTGAATACTGGAAACAGTTCACAGAATGTTTAAACGTTCATATTTCGGACCGAGATGGATGCGTAATCACAATGCGTAATCACATTTAGTAAATAGTATTAGTCCTAAACTTTGTTGCCTTGGCTCAGTCTAAAATAACTTTAAAAGAAGCAAGTATCAGGTGGACAGCTTAGTGAAAAGGAACATGTTTGATGCCATTCCATTGTCTCCATTCCAGCCATTATTATGAGCCGTCCTCCCCTCAGCAGCCTCCACTGTTGTGGAGGGCCTCTGCGAATTGAGTCTTTCAATGCAATCCAAGCATACATAGTTTGGCCATTAAAAGCGATTAAAACTCACATACCTAGGAAATGTTGTGAAATGTCAACATTTAATAGCGCTGAATCAGTCATGTTTAATGAACTTTGAAAATATTAACACTTCAAAGATGCATCTGGTGCGATTTTGACTGTTTTTATCCTCAACAGGTTGTTAATCCGTCAGAAGTGTTGTTCATTCTTTTGTATGCATGTAGTGGGTAATGCAGTAAGGTCTGTGCTGTGACCAAGGCTCGTAAATTTCCCCCTCCGTTAAGAACCAGCCGTTAATACAGACCTGTGTAACAGCACCGAACTGTAATTTTTTCCATAAGCTAGGCTCTGGAGTTGTATAAATCAGAGTGCTGGGGGTGAAGACTGTAGCTAGTGCTGCACACTGTCAATCCTCAGGAGCTTTGAATGTGTTGAGTTGGAATAACAGTCCCTCTCGGATTTCACTCTCTAGTTTCTGCTCAAAAGGTTGAAAATATTACAGTAATTAGTGTGGCTTTGAGATAAATCTTAATTAGTTTGAAGCTGGGGGGGTAACCTTGGTCCTGCAGGGACTAGGTGCTATTTTGATAGTTTGGTTAAATGTCTGTGTTTAGTTGGGTGTAATGCTCTTGTCTGACCATCTTTGTATCCATTGGTTATTATCTGATATTGGGTACATCAATCTAAAACATGTTGTGGTAACGCTCTGGTTCTGAGAGTTTTTAACCCTTCACCACTTAAGCCACAATTGAACTGTGAAGAGTTGGCTTGGCCTGGTATCAACTGCCTGCCAGTGAATAAATGTAGACACTGACCCACCCACCCTCTTGCTACTAGACTAGACTGTCCATACTGAGAACCAGTGTTTCTAAATTAAAATCCTAGAAGGACATGACCCTGTTGGAAAACACAGCCCTACACCAACACCGGACTCAGGGATTTACATTTCTATTGACCAAACACCTGGCCCTCTCGAGCTACCAGCCTCGTTACTTGGCAGACATGAAAGCAAATAAACTGTGGGGTTACACAAACAGTCCTGTCACAGGGCACCCAAACAGTAAATGTGTGAAATGCCGCACACTGTTGTGCCTGAAGAAAGGGGAAAATTCGTTTATTTTATTGAGAAACCTGACATCCCTCATACTGCATGTCTTTGTTTGACTTTCCATAAATCAGGGAGAGTTTTTGATGGGCGGGCTGCCACGGGTGAGGGGGGGGTTGATTTTCTGCAGGCATGGAGTGATGTTTGGATGTATATCAAGAAATCTATTGCTATTTCATGGAGGCTATATTACTGTATGTTTTTCTAGGCAAGACATTTGGCTTTTGATTAAAGGGTAGGGATCTGATCAAACGAGGGTGCTTATTGTTATTGAGTACAGCTGAACTTGAATGAATGATTTTCAACATGTTCTCTGTGTGTGTGCTCAGATTTAAGTGCACAGTGTAATCAAAATAACCTCTCATAGTGCCTTTAGTGTTTGAATGTGCATTAGACAGACTTGAAGAAAGGGTACTGTGGAGGGAGGGAGTGTAGGGGCCCACTGTAGGGGCCTAGAGTGTAAGGAGCATTACTGAGTGATAATGAAGCTGTCAGATGCCCCATCATCAGTGGTGCTCTCCTCTCTTCTGAACATGCCGGTCATGTGGTGGAGGGAGGAGCTGGGGAGAGGGTGGTGTAACCAGAGTACCATACAGCAACTCATTTTACCACTTAGTCAGATATTACCATCCAGCACTATAAAAATACTTTATTCTTTTTTTTCTATTGGCATTTCAAATATATTCTCAGTCCAAATAGCTGAATCCAAAGACATTATCTTCAAATCAATGCACGTGGAGCTCGCAGGTGGTCCAAGACAGTTCTCGGCTCGCTCTTTTCACAAGCATCGGTTTTTGATTGAGATCTTCAGCGCAGGCCAGCCAGTCCAATATTAGCACAGATGGCCACTGACAATAGATAAGTAATGTATCCGTTTAAACAAGTTTCCACTGGTTTATCCAGTCCCACCTGTTGTAACGTCTGATTCTTGCTTCTCTGATTAACTGCTCTGTGAGAGTATGGCCACATCTTGAAGTGGTTTTGTGGTGTGAAGTATGGCAGATCTGTTTGGCATTGACTCATCATTGTTAATCCATCTCCTGGAGTGAGATACTGGGGGTGGCAGTACAAAGCTTTGAGCAGGACGAGTCACAGAGAGGAGATAGGAGATATGATCTGGGGTCTTCAGCATCGTGTCCCATGTTACTGGACACTGGATTCTGGTTCTGTCCTAATCCCACTCCTACAGCCATTAGAGCGTATTGGGTCACAGCTAGCTGTAAAGGAGGTTACAGTGAGTTTTTTTTTCTCCCACTGACCGTAATGCCCTGCTACCTTTGTCTGTCTTGTCTCTCTCTCTGTCTGTAGATGACGCCAGCACTGGGAGGGATGGAGCTGGAACAGCGGGAGACGCAGAATACAGCACTGACCAGTCAGGGAAATTTGGTAAGACACTGAGCACTCTCTCTCTGACCTTTATCTCTTGTTTCATCTGACCCTAGTTCATTTAGAAACAGGGCATTCTCTTACTGCTGGGTATGTAGTGGTCCGTACTCTAGTTAGGGGGTGTAGGTCTAGTTTTGCATCTGGACACACCTGGACCCACTCTGCCCTGTGTGTGCTTCTCTGACACACACACACAAATAACCCCCCACTCACCTCAACAGCAGGGTACTGTTTGCTTTGGTAATTGCCTCTGACAGGCCAGAGAGCAGGCTATTTAAGTGAAGTGTGATTGGGGAAACATTCCACCCCCCCCCCCCCCCCCCCCCCCCCCCTCTCTCTCTCCGTTTGCTGCCCTTTGGACTCAGTGGCTGCAGAATGTAGCCATGTTCTACCCTGATCACAAGCGGGCTGCCATGAGTATTTTTGCACTGTGAAGTGTGGTGGTGAAGTGCCCCCACTGAGCTGTGGCACTCTCTGCTCTCAGTTCTCTAGAAGGCCAGACCAGTCTTATCAAACTGAAGTCCACTACTGTATATATTTTCTCCTATTGACTCAATCTCAGCACAGTTTAAATACAACAAGCGTTGGTACTGCTGAGTGAAAATAATTTTGTGAAGGTGCCCTTGGCAGGTTACATTATGCTGAGTAGTGCTACCACACCAGAAATACTGTTGGGTGTTAGAAAAGTTGTCAAATATACAGACCTTAATTATTTTCTAAGTCATGCAGCGTGATTCATTGCAGTATTTAATGTTTTATTTAATGCTGTTTGATGTGCATACCATTATAAAACTTGTAAAAACATTCCTGTGATGTGTTCCCCAACAACACCATTTCTTTGATTGTAAACGCACTTTATTGCAAACAACCCTTTCTTTGATCGCAGTCCGACCACGCTTCACACAGCCAGCCAAGATGAGGAAGCGCGTGATAGCCAGGCCAGTGGGCAGCTCAGTACGGCTGAAGTGCATGGCTAGTGGGAACCCTCGTCCAGATATCGTGTGGGTGAAGGACAGCAAGCTGCTGACCCCTGGGGAGGTGGGTGAGGGCCGTAAGAAGAAGTGGACTCTGAGTCTGAAGAACCTGACCCCTGAGAACAGTGGGAAGTATACCTGCCACGTTTCCAACCGGGTTGGAGAGATCAACGCCACATACAAAGTGGAAGTCATCCGTAAGTTTGGTCACTTACTTTCAGTATATATTTATTCGTTGTTGGTTGATTCATAGACTTGGGTCAATGTTGAATGGTAAGGTTGGATTAGCATTGAGCTAGGGTTGAAGTAGAGTATTGATGCAGTTGAGTTTGGAGGTTGGGCATGAACTAGTGTTCACTGGCCAAATTGGTTTATAGTTGAGGATGGGGTTTGGGTTTGGGTTTAGGTTGGTAGTGGTTGATTTGGTAGTGGTGTTGAGCTGTGAGGTTGGGTTAGAGGTGGGCTGGCTTGGCGTGGCGAGTCTCAGGCTCCCTCTCTCTATCGACATCTGCTCCTCATTGTATCCCAGCTGTGTGCTGACTTCAAAAACACATGTTTCTACCAAACACAGAAGCGGTGAGGATGAAGTGAATGCAGCTTGTGCTTTCTCGTGTCAAATGTGGCATTTTCTCCATCAACCTCATCCTATTCTAGCCGCAGCACGGAGAAAGAGAGGAAAGGAAAGCGCTGAACATGGCAATAACGTTGCTGTTAATATGAAAACTATCTCCTTTGTCTTTCCATCATAGAGCGGACAAACTCCAAGCCCATCCTGACCGGCACTCATCCGGTGAACACCACAGTAGACTATGGTGGCACAACCTCGTTCCAGTGCAAGGTGCGCAGTGACGTCAAGCCAGTGATTCAGTGGCTGAAGCGGGTGGAGCCGGGGAACGAGAACAAGTACAACTCCACCATCGAGGTGGGCGACCATCGCTTCGTGGTGCTGCCCACGGGAGATGTATGGTCCAGGCCAGATGGCTCCTACCTCAACAAGCTGCTCATCACCCGCGCCAAGGATGAGGATGCTGGCATGTACATCTGCCTGGGCGCCAACACCATGGGCTACAGCTTCCGCAGTGCCTTCCTCACTGTGCTGCCAGGTGAATGGAACACCCTGCTACACCCTTACCTTGTTACACCCTGTTTAATCATAACACTCTGTTACAACCATATAGCACCCTACTACACCCTTACTCTGTTACATTCTTAGTCTGTTACATCCTGTTTAACCATAACACCCTGCTACACACTTACCCTGTTACATTCTTACATTGTTACACCCTGTTTTACCATAGCTACACTCTTACCCTGTTACGTTATTACTCTGGGTACACCCAGTTTAACCATAAGACCCTGCTACACCATTACCCTGTTAGATTATTACTCTGTTACAACCATGTCATATCCTGTTACATCCACAACCACACAAAACATGGCCTCATGTACAACTGAAGTGTTTTTTTGTTGTAATGGTTTTATTTTCTACTGTATGTATTCTCCATCAAGTTTTAATAGTGACATTTGACCAAGCTTCTCATAACTCCTCAAATCTCATCTTCTCTCCCCTCCAGATCCAAAGCCTCACCACATCCCTGTCCCCACAGCCATCTCTCCTAGCCTGCCCTGGCCTGTGATCATTGGCATCCCAGCCGGTGTGGTGTTCATCCTGGGTACTGTTCTGCTGTGGTTCTGCCAGTCCAAACACCATTGCTCCTCTGGAAGGGTAGTTACCACCCACGCCTCACAGCGCCCGCCCCCCCGGGTGTCAGCCTGCCCACCATCTAGCGGGGACAAAGACTGCCTGGGCTCTCTCACCTACGAAGAGTACATTACCCAGCAGCAGCAGCTCCTTCTGGCCCAGGGAGGCAACGGCCTGGAGGTCCCCAAAGTCTACCCAAAGATCTACACGGACATTCACACACACACACACTCACACGTGGATGGCAAAGTGCACCAACACCAGCACATTCACTACCAGTGTTAGTTGCCACTGTCTCAACAGGGATGCTCATATGTACAAAAGCACTAATTAATGCAGTGTTGGGTCGGCTCCCACCACCTACACCTTCGCCTCCTCCACGTGCCCAGTCCTGCCTTGATCCTACAGACCCAGACAAACAGTCTGAGCCCGGGTGCTTCACACAAACCCCCTGACTGCTACATACTGTTCTGTACTGAACAAAGCCTAGGGGAACATGGATCCAGTCAGGATAGAACCCTCCATGAGGTACAGAACAAGGGACATGGCAATGCCGTTCAGGAATCCCACATGTAATAATGTGAGTCCAAATGGAGTAACATTTCATACAGACATTTCACATTAAACTCCACTCTGCAGAGAAATAGAAACATTTGTTTCTCTAGTCTAGAACAATATGAGCAAACTCACAGTGGCTGAAATTAGTGAATGTATGCATTTAGCTATGTCTCATTTGAGAGTCTTTACTCTGTATGAAAATGGCAGCATTTCCTGCAACACCCCATCTCCTCTCCGGCCTGCTTTCATGTGCAGTGACTTTGGAAGGGGCTAAGAGGATCATGTACATTAGCTCTGGATTTTTGTCAGATGCACAACCTCAGCGAGTAACGAAAGGAGTAAGGTGCGAGTAAGAATCCTCATGTGCCATCCTGAGTACCTCAGAAGCAGGTCAACCAGCAGAGACAAAGCGTGATTGAGTAAACAAAGGTCGAATGTATTCTGTTTCTCAAAATGGTTATCGTCAAGGAAAAGGACCTGCAAGGCATTACAATATATATTTGTCTATTGTACGTGAATGGAAAATTATTTATCTGTAGTAGGAAATTGTATGAAATCCTTTAAAGAAGGTTTCTTTACTGGAGGTAAAGGTCCCTAAAGCGTGAAACACACAGAGAATCTTACTACCAATAGACTGCCGATAGGTACATGTTTCGTGCCGACCCGGTAGCGTTGTTTCTACTTGTAGAATTGCAATACTGTTCAGTGGGCAACGACTTGACTTTGAGCCAATCAGAGAGCATGAACCCCCACGTGGGGAACCCAACGAGTGACAACATAAAGGAAAAAAGAGGGCATTTTCTCTGTACATCCACGGTCATGAGCCAGTCACACTTCATAGGCTATGGACTGGTAGCTAGCTAAGTGCACAGACTAGAGGTCTTCACGGGTCCAAAATGTTCTGAAATGGACCTGGGGCTTTCGCACCCTGACCCGATATAAATACATTTTTATTTAGAGACCCGGACAGACGCGACGAGATCGAGACCCGTTCCGAACAGACCTGGTCGGAGCCAAACCTGGTTAGATCCGAGTAAGGGAAGCAGCAAAGTCATTTTTTTAAGCTACTTTATTAACCGGAGCTAATCAAGTGTGAGGGGAGAGAGAGGTGCCGCTCTAGAAGGTGGTGGAGCATGGAGGGAGAGACGGCAACCAACCAAGCCAACTCACGAGATAGTAGACTAATTGCTTCCATAGCTAGATTATTTATCATCAAATATGATACTTGTCTTGACTGCATCAAGCCGGGAAAAGCTAGCTAACTTTACCTAGCTAGGCTAATTGAGGCTGCGGGCGTGTGCTTTCTCATCCTACAGTTACAAATAACAACAACTCCACTCAGAATATTAAGTAGCAGCCTTCCCATTAGCTCTTGGTTGTTGTAGCCTATCCTTCTTCTTTAACTTTTAATTCCGGCATTTTTATTCCATCTTCCATTAGATATCTCCTAAATGTGCCACACACTTTTGGTTCTAGGACTGAATAGCCTATTGCCGCTTTGATGACTTAAGATTGGCCAACAACAACAAGCTACATGCGCAACGCTCCACTCTCGTGAAAAACAGCATAAATGATCAACATTTTCTCTCTCTCTCTACAGAGTCGCATTCGGATATGTACAGGCTCTTCCGGACAAGTCAGTTAAAATTACACATACCGGCGGCCTTTGACAATCATATCAGATCCGACCCAGACCCGTGACATTATTTAGAATTCTGGATCCGGACCCGCTCGGGTCTTGGGTATTCAGGTACAGGTGGATCATTGAAGACCTCTAGCACAGACGCATTGCACACAACACTGAATACTTCTTCCAATTTACTAACTACTGTAGCTAGTATTGACATTATAATTAAATCACAATGGATTCATTTACATGAAACAGCTGCCTGTGTTAGCTGTCGAGTTAGTGTAGTGTCCTATGTTGTGCTAGCTTGCGAATATGCTGACTTTAGCTAGCTAGCTAAACATTTGGCTATGGGCTAGCACAGGCACTATGGGATTATGGAGAGTGAATTAAATTGGTCTGACCCGGACCTCCTGGGCACCCAATCACAAAAGAGTCATTCAATTCTTGAATGCTCGTCCCTACTTACCACAGCCACAAAGTCATACAGGCCGCCTATTCTTACAATTTCTCAAATTAAAATGTGATATTAAACCTAATCCTAAATTTAACCATAAACACACTGTTAACCTTATGCCTAACCTTAAATTAAGGCCAAAAGCAAATGTTCGTTTAAATGAATTTTTACTATAGACAAGGTTGACTTTGTGGCTGTGGTAACAAACCCTTTTTAATTCTCAGGTGACAATCTTTCTTTTTGTCTCTTGTCCTTTGTATGTGTGTGTATAATGTGTGCATAACTCTGACCACTATATGAAAGTGTGTAATATGTATTTGACTGCTCATGTAATGGCACCCTTTTTAAACTTTGGGAAGGGAGACGGAAAGCTTGCCAAAAACCAAATAACAGTATGTCAAGATTGCTGCATTGTCTGTGAAAAGTGTCCTCACCCGAATTGTTCATTTGTTTTATCCCAGTGTTTATGTGTCAAAGCTAATGGACTGCCAGATTATTAATCCATGCACTTATTCCAAGTATGTTGATAGTGTTAAAGTTAAGCTATTGCCCTCAGCTTTCTTTTGAGGAATCTAGGACCATGGAATATCCCATGTCGAATTGACTTAAACATGTAAATCCTAAGTAATTGTCTAGACTAAGACAGTGTATTTAATTTATTTTCATAAGCAAGATATGTTTTTCTCCTACAATTGAGCATTATGTCATTTTTGTATCCCAAAAAAAGACCAACTCGGCAGTGGATTACATTTTGTCTTATAGTTACAGTGTAAGCTATATAGCAAATACGTAAGTGTAAAAAATATTTATATGTGCCGTTCAGATATATGGTAATCTTTGTATTGACAATCTTGTACAGTCTATTGTCTTTTAGGTTAAAAAAGATTTTTGTCACATGGAAACATTTTAATCATTTTATTATCACCATTAAAATGATAGTAAATCTTCACAATTTGTGTTTGATATTAAGTTGTTCAGTAAATAGTGCTGTGTACAATGTATTGTGAGAGTTCAGTGACCAGCCGGAGGAAGACGACACAACAGTACCCTCCTCAGGGGATTGGTAATCAGTGCAAAGCCAATTAGTGCACAGCTGGGCCCACTAATTGCTTTGTGTCTTCCTCTAAATAGGTGTGCCAGGAGAGGAGCTGGGGGAGGATTGGGAGTAGAGACCTGTGAGAACGTCGGTTTTTCCTACCTCAGAGACAGCTTCTGTGACTGGGCACCTTGTCTCTCGGTTAACCTAGGCAGGCTTTAGGTAGAGAGAAGCGTGCCTCCTGTTATGTGTAAGACAGGAGTAGCTGTTTGTTGTTTTTCTTTCCCTTTTTGGCCACAGCCTTTTGGTCAACGGCTTAGTTTATGTTTATTTGTTTTGTTACTCTGGTGTTTCAGTGTTGGACGTTCCCTGAGTTATTTTGGCCGGAAAAAGAAGACCCGTTTAGGAAACGTTACAAAAGAAAAGGAGTCACAACCACTGCCTCTGGTCTGTTCATTTCATGCCTCCCGCCTGTGTTAGGATGCTTTGGACAAGCTGAGCCATTCACAACTGGTGGAGAATGCAGATACTTTCAGGCAAGACCACAACCTTTCCCCTTTCCCGGTGGCTGTGGTTTATAATGTTTGTATTTATTATCGGAAGCCCACTACACCCGCTGATAGGCATGAGTGAATAATTTCTGCATCAGCTAACGGCCTGCACTTTCGCCCAACAGGAGATCCTAGACCTTCTCCAGGCCGAAATAGTAGACCGCCCGTCTCCCAGGGACTGTGGGATGCCCAATGTCAATGTGCTGATTCCATGTCTGTTGGAGGACGACGATGTGGAGGCCTACCTTCTGGCCTTCGAACGAATGGCGCAGAGATAGATGGCCTCAGGACGAATGGGCGGGCCGCCTGGCTCCCCTGCTCACAGGCAATGCCCCAGGCGTACTATGACATTGTGAGGAAGGGGCTGCCGTGGATTATTCATGTCTGAAGGCGGAGATTCAGTCCCGCTATCAGCTGAACCCCAGAGACCGGGCCCAGAGGTTAGCAGGATAGTCGACAAGGCCAGGCCAGCACCGAGCCCCATAGTCAAGACTTTTGGTAAGGTCATGCCTCAGGGCCCTATACAGTGTTTCAAGTGCACCACATATGGTCATATGGCTATGCCCACTGAATCATCAGCCACCCCCCATGACCAGGTGGAATGTCCCGCACCACATGTATGTTGGCATGTGGAGCTGGCCCCGGCTCGGTGTGTGCCAGTGTGCGTAAGAGGGAGGACTGGGAGGCCTTCCTGGATTCGGGAAGCATGGTGTCTCTGGTACGGGAGGTCCTGGCCAACACGCCCCGTCTCGAGGCGGAAACTGCCATAGCCTGCATCCACGGGGACACCAAATGCTACCCCACAGTCCGAGTCAGCTTCCATTACCCCTGCCGGGAAGACTCCCCTTATCGTATGACGGTACCGGTGCTACTGGGGAGGGACTGCCCCCTGTTCAAGCTTATGTGGAGGAAGGAGGGGTGAGGGAGTGGCCCCGATAGATCACGCAGACAGACACAACTCTAATCGCCAAGCACTGGCTCACTCAGAGCTCACCCAGAGATGCCCTCGATGGCGCCCACCGCAGGGGAAGTGATGAGATGAAGCTAAGGAGGCGTAGCAGGGCAACCGGGATTCCTCGTCAGACCAGGGGGAGGAAGGAGATGACTGGCTGAGGCACTTGTTCCAGGAGACCGCGGAGGAAGACACCTGGAGGGGATCGAGAGCGACCCGGCGGAGCCGGTTCTAACCAGACTACCGTCCGAGGTCAAGTCGACGAGCTCCAGAGGGAACAGTTACGCCAGGTGTTTCAGGAGTTAGAGGGAGAGCACCTAGAGGGGGTTTGGCATAAGTCATCCAACCAGGAGCGCCCCCTCCCTCGCCTCAAAAGCAGAACTTCACCCTGTCGGAAGAGCTAATGGGCCAACACCGTGACCCCGACCTTCACATGGTGATGCGGTAGGTGAAGAGGATAGATGGGGGGAGTATTGGCTCGGAAGGTGAGGTAACCACTCCTTATTACGCCATCAAGCGGGGTCTCTTGTACTGGGTGGCCAAATGAAGAGGGGTAGAACAGGAACGTAGAGGGGACACCTCAGGGAGAAAACCACCGAACGGTTGCTGGGGTGTTTCTATTGGCTGAGGATTATCTAAGATGTCGCTACGTATTGCAAACCTTGTGACACTTGCCAACGCACTGCTGCCAAGCGAACATACCATAACCCTCTTATCCCTCTCCCAATTATTAAGACCCCGTTTGAGCACATAGCCATAAACCTGGGGCAACCCCTTCCGCATTCTGCTTGCGGACATGAGTATATCTTGGTGGTGGTGGACTATGCAACTAAGTTCCCAGAAGCTATTCCCCTGAGGTTAATGGCAACGAAAACCATAGCAAAGGAACTGTATCTAATGTTCTCCCGAGTGAGCCTCCCGGCCACCATTCTGACCAATCAGGGCACGCCATTCATATCCAGACTGATGAAGGATCTGTGTCAAACAAATAAGGACCGGTGTGTACCACCCTGAGAAGGACAGGCTTTGTGAACGGCTGAATAAAACCATAACAAGCGTGCTATGCCGGGTGGTGAACATGGACAGGAAGACATGGGATATGTTGTTGCCCCACCTCATGTTTGCGCTCCCGGTGGTCTCCCAGGCATCCATGGGCCTCTCGCCTTTTGAGCTGCTCTTTGGAGTTCCCCAGGCTGAGGGACAGGAAGAATTTGGATATGTTGTTGCCCCACCTCATTATCACGCTCCAGGAGTTCTCCAGGCTTCCACAGGCTTCTCGCCTTTCAAGCTGCTCTATGGGCGGCCCTGTCGCGGCATCCTTGACTTATCCAAGGAGGCCTGGGAGAATCAACCCTGCCTGTACCATTGCCTCATCGAACACGTCACCTTCGTGAAGGACCGAATGGCAGCGAAATTGTTGGTGGTGAGGGAACACATGGCCAAAGCAGAGGAAACTCAAGCCCCGGCGTACAATAGAACGGCCCAGCCCAGACAGTTCTGCCCAGGAGATAAACTCCTCCTCATCCCACGCCGGAACACAGGCTTCTGGCTCAGTGGCAGGGCCCATATGTGGTGACAGAGCAAGTGTCCCTGGTCAACTACAGGGTGAGTCAGCCCGGACAATGGCGCAGATATACCACATCAACCTGTTGAAAACCTATGTGGATGAGAGGCACAGGTGCTTATGGGACTTCAGACGGAGAGGAACGTCCTCCAGAAAAGGTGCCTTTTGGCACCACTCTTACGGCTCAGCAGACGCGAGATCTTGAAAAGGCTGTCCACCATAACCAAAGGGTCTTGGTTAACCCCCTTGCTCTGCCATCGCATAGTCACTGAGCCAAGGAAGGTCCATCTCCAACCCTACAGGGTACCAGAGGCATGCCGGGAGATGGTACGGAAAGAGAGGAGGGAGATTTGAAGATGAGTGTCATCGAGCCGTCCACCAGCAAATGGTCCAGCCATATCGAGCTGGTGCCAAAACCCGATGGGTCTATTCGCTTCTGCAATGATTTCAGAGCCCTCAACACCATCTTCAGGTTCGACGCCTACCCCATCCTGAAGGTCAATGAGCTGATCGAGCGGCTTGGGAAGCCAGCTGTATGTCGACCCTCGACCTCAAAAAGGGGTACTGGCAGGTGCCTCTGGGCCCCGAAGACCGCCACAAAACCGCCTTTGCCAGCCCGGATGGACTATTTCAGTACGTTCGCCTCCCCTTCGGCTTGCACGGAGCGACTGCCACCTTCCAGAGGCGTATGGACACACGGTTACATCCTCACCAGGCCTTTGCCACCGCCTACATTGACGACGTGGTAATACACAGTCAGGACTGGGAGGACCACCTCCGCAAGCTGCACTCTGTGCTGGCCAGCTTGGAGGTGTCCAGCCTGACAGCCAACTCAAAACATGTACACATGGGACTGAACGAGGCTGGATACCTTGGCTACACCATCGGAAGTGGCCTGATCAAACCTCAGTGCAACAGGTTACTACAGGCGGTTCATCCCAAGTCACCATTGCCACCCCACTGACCAACATGACTAAGAAGAGGATCCCCGGTGAGGGTGGTATGGACATCAGAAGCCGAGGGGGCGTTCCTCCACCTCAAAGACATGCTGTGCTCGGAGCTGGTGATGAGAGCCACAGATTTCCAGCAGCCCTTCACTGTCCACACCGATGCACCAGCTTGGGGGCTGTTCTGTCCCAAGGGGACGGGTGGAGGAACATCCCGTCCTATACATAAGCCGCAAGCTGTCCCGACAGGGAGCGGAAGTATGCGACCATAGAGAGGGAGGCACTGGCAATTAAGTGGGCACTGGAATACCTGAGGTACTATCTCCTGGGGTGGCGATTCCGGCTGGTCACGGATCATGCGCCCCTCCAGTGGATGGTGGTCAAACAAGACACGAACAGCCGAATAACAAGATGGTTCCTGTCGCTTCAACCCTTTAATTTCCAGGTGGTTCACCGATCGGGGAGAGCCCACAGCAATGCAGATGCGCTATCCCATCGAGACCCGGAAGTCTCGTCTGCAGAAAGACGACACGACAGCACCCTCCTCAGGGGATAGATACTCAGTGTAAAGCCAATTAGTCCACAGCTGGGCCCATTAATTGCTTTGTGTCTTCCTCTATGGCAAGAAAAAGTATGTGAACCCTTTGGAATTACCTGGATTTCTGCATAAATTCATCAAATTTGATATGAACTTCATCTAAGTCAAAACAATAGACAAACATAGTGTGCTAATAACACACAAATGATTGTATTTTTCTTGTCTATATAGAAAAAAGGTACAGCACACCAACATCAAAATCTCATCTCAACTGTGAAATATGGTGAAGGGAGCATCATGGTTTGGGGCTGCTTTGCTATCTCAGGGCCTGGACCGCTTGCTATCATTGACGGGAAAATGAATTCCCAAGTTTATCAAGACATTTTACAGGAAAATGTTAGGCTATCTGTCCGCCAATTGAAGCTCAACAGAGGTTGGGTGATGCAAAAGGACAATGACCCAAAACACATAATTCATCAACAACAGAATGGCTTCAACAAAAGAAAATACGCCTTCTGGAGTGGCCCAGTCAGAGTCCAGACCTCAACCCAATTGAGATGCTGTGTCATGACCTCAAGAGAGCAGTTCACACCAGAAATCCCAAGAATATTGCTGAACTGAAACAGTTTTGTAAAGAGGAATGGTCCACAATTCCTCCTAACCGTTGTGCAGGTCTGATCCGCACCTTCAGAAAACGTTTGATTGAGGTTATTGCTGCCAAAGCAGGGTCAACCAGTTATTAAATCCAAGGGTTCACATACTTTCCCACCCTGCACTGTGAATGTTTACACAGTGTGTTCAAAAAAGACATGAAACCGTATAATTGCTTGTGTGTTATTCATTTAAGCAGACTGTTTGTCTATTGTTGTGACCTAGATGAAAATCAGATCAAATGTTATGACCAATTTATGCAGAAATGCAGGTATTTCCAAAGGGTTCACATACTTTTTCTTGCCACTGTAGGTGTGCCAGGAGAGGAGCTGGGGGAGGTTTGGGAGTAGAGATGAAGACGTTGGTTTTTCCTACCTCAGAGAAAGCTTCTGTGACTGGGCACCTTGTCTCTCTGTTAACCTAGGCAGGCTTTAGGTAGAGAGAAGCGTTCTTCCTGTAACAGTTATGTGTAGACGATAGTCTAAGACAGGAGTAGGCGTTTGTTGTTTTGCTTTCCCTTTTTGGCCACAACCTTTTGGTCAACGGCTTAGTTTGTTTATTTATTTTGTTATAAAATCCAATAAAATGCTAATGAATTACTTAAACTCATACAATGTGATTATCTGGATTTTTGTTTTAGATTCCGTCTCTCACAGTTGAAGTGTACCTATGATAAAAAATTACAGACCTCTACATGCTTTGTAAGTAGGAAAACCTGCAAAATCAGCAGTGTATCAAATACTTGTTCTCCCCACTGTACATGTGATAAGCAGATGTTAGTGTGGGTGTAGCGAAATGCTTGTGCTTCTAGCTCCGTCAGTGCAGTAATATCTAACAAGTAATATCTAACAAATTACACCACATATACCCAATACACACAAATCTAAGTAGGGATGAATTAAGACTATATACATATGGACGAGCGATGTCAGAACGGAACGGACAAAGATACAGTAGAATTGTTACGGTGCGTGAATGAGGACCCAAAAGCGAATTAACGTAAACAGAACTTCTTTAATAACAAAACATAGGTAGGCTCAGATGGACCGGCAGATTCCGACAGGACAGGACAAGGTTGCAGCAAACATGACGATAGTCTGGTTCAGGCATGAAAAACACAAACAAGAATCCGACAAAGACAGGAACAAAAACAGAGAGAGATATAGAGGACTAATCAGAGGGACAAAGGGAACAGGTGGGAAAAGGGGTGACGAGGTAGTTAGGAGGAGACAAGGAACAGCTGGGGGAAAGAGGGGGAGAAAAGGTAACCTAATAACGACCAGCAGAGGGAGACAGGGTGAAGGGAAAGGACAGAAACAAGACACAACATGACAATACATGACAAGAATAGTATAGAAAACAATATATACAGTGCCTTGCGAAAGTATTCGGCCCCCTTGAACTTTGCGACCTTTTGCCACATTTCAGGCTTCAAACATAAAGATATAAAACTGTATTTTTTTGTGAAGAATCAACAACAAGTGGGACACAATCATGAAGTGGAACGACATTTATTGGATATTTCAAACTTTTTTAACAAATCAAAAATTGAAAAATTGGGCGTGCAAAATTATTCAGCCCCCTTAAGTTAATACTTTGTAGCGCCACCTTTTGCTGCGATTACAGCTGTAAGTCGCTTGGGGTATGTCTCTATCAGTTTTGCACACCGAGAGACTGACATTTTTTCCCATTCCTCTTTGCAAAACAGCTCGAGCTCAGTGAGGTTGGATGGAGAGCATTTGTGAACCGCAGTTTTCAGTTCTTTCCACAGATTCTCGATTGGATTCAGGTCTGGACTTTGACTTGGCCATTCTAACACCTGGATATGTTTATTTTTTAACCATTCCATTGTAAACTTTAAACTTCTTCACAACAGTATCTCGGACCTGCCTGGTGTGTTCCTTGTTCTTCATGATGCTCTCTGCGCTTTTAACGGACCTCTGAGACTATCACAGTGCAGGTGCATTTATACGGAGACTTGATTACACACAGGTGGATTGTATTTATCATCATTAGTCATTTAGGTCAACATTGGATCATTCAGAGATCCTCACTGAACTTCTGGAGAGAGTTTGCTGCACTGAAAGTAAAGCGGCTGAATAATTTTGCATGCCCAATTTTTCAGTTTTTGATTTGTTAAAAAAGTTTGAAATATCCAATAAATGTCGTTCCACTTCATGATTGTGTCCCACTTGTTGTTGATTCTTCACAAAAAAATATAGTTTTATATCTTTATGTTTGAAGCCTGAAATGTGGCAAAAGGTTGCAAAGTTCAAGGGGGCCGAATACTTTCGCAAGGCACTGTACATATGAGATGAGTAATGCAAGATATTAGGTGAATGAGATACCGTAGAATAGTATAGAAAACTGTATATACATATGAGATGAGTAATGCCAGATATGTAAACATTATTAAAGTGACTAGTGTTCCATTCCTTAAAGTGGCCAGTGATTTCTAGTCTATGCCTATAGGAAGCAGCCTCTAATGTGCTCGTGATGGCTGTTTAACAGTCTGATGGCCTTGAGATAGAAGCTGTTTTTCCATCTCTTGGGCCCAGTTTTGATGCACCTGTACTGACCTCACCTTCTGGATGATAGCTGGGTGAACAGGCAGTGGCTCAGGTGGTTGTTGTCCTTGATGATATTTTGGCCTTCCTGTGACATCCAGTGCTGTAGGTGTCCTGGAGGGTGGGTAGATTGCCCCCAGTAATACCACCCTCTGGAGAGCCTTGCGGTTGTGGGCGGTGCAGTTGCCGTACCAGGTGGTTATACAGTCTGACAGGATGCTTTCAATTGTGCATCTGTAAAGGTTTGTGAAGGTTTTAGGTGACAAGCCTAATTTCTTTAGCCTCCTGAGGTTGAAGAGGCTCTGTTGAGCCTTCTTCACCACACTGTCTGTGTGGGTGGTCCATTTCAGTTTGTCAGTGATGTGTACGCCAAGGAACTTGAAACTTTCCACCCCGTCGATGTAGGTAGGGGGTGCACCCTCTGCTGTTTCCTGAAGTCCACAATCATCTCCTTTGTTTTGTTGACGTTGAGTGAGAGGTTGTTATCCAGGCACCACACTCCCAGGGCCCTCACCTCCTCCCTGTAGGCTGTCCTGTCATCGTTGGTAATCAAGCCTACTACTGTTGTGTCGTGTGCAAACTTGATGATTGAGTTGGAGGTGTGCTTGGCCACGCAGTCATGGGTGAACAGGGAGAACAGGAGGGGGCTGAGCACGCACCCTTGTGGGGCCCTAGTGTTGAGGATCAGTGTAGTGGAGGTGATGTTTTCTACCTTCACCACCTGGGGGTGGCCCGTCAGGAAGTCTAGGACCCAGTTGCTCAGTGCGGGGTTCAGACCCAGGGCTTCGAGCTTAATGATGAGTTTGGAGGATAGTATGGTGTTTAATGCTGAGCTATAGTCAATAAACAGCATTCTTAAAAAGATATTCCTCTTGTCCAGATGGGATAGGACAGTGTGCAGTGCGATGGCGATTGCATTGTCTGTGGATCTAGTCTCTCAAAGCACGTCCTGATGACAGAAGTGATTGCTACGGGGTTATAGTCATTAAGTTCAGTTACCTTTACCTTCTTGGCTACAGGATCAATGGTGGCCATCTTGAAGCATGTGGGGACAGCAGACTGAGAAAGGAAGAGATTGAATATGCCCATAAACACCAGTCAGCCAGCTGGTCTGCGCATGCTCTGAGGACGTGGCTAGGATTGCCGTCTGGGCCGGCAGCCTTGCGAGGGTTCACACGTTTAAATGTTTTACTCATGTCGGCCACGGAGAAGGAGAGCCCACAGTCCTTAGTAGCAGGCCTCGTCGGTGGCACTGTGTTATCTTCAAGCGTGCCTGTCTCATGTCTGAGCCGTTGAATTGCGACTCCACTTTATCTCTATACTAATGTTTAGCTTGTTTAACTTCTTCGATATAGGGGGCGCTCTTTTAATGTTTGGATGAAAAAGAAAAACGTTTCTTAGCCAAACGTGATGAACAAAACGGAGCGATTTCTCCTATACAAATAATATTTTGGGAAAAAATGAACATTTGCTATCTAACTGAGAGTCTCCTCATTGAAAACATCTGAAGTTCTTCAAAGGTAAATGATTTTATTTGAATGCTTTTCTTGTTTTTGTGAAAATGTTGCCTGCTGAATGCTAGGCTTAATGCTATGCTAGCTATCAATACTCTTACACAAATGCGTGTGTAGCTATGGTTGAAAAGCATATTTTGAAAATCTGAGATGACAGTGTTGTTAACAAAAGGCTAAGCTTGTGAGTGAATATATTTATTTCATTTCATTTGCGATTTTCATAAATAGTTAACGTTGCGTTATGGTAATGAGCTTGAGGCTATGATTACGCTCCTGGATACGGGATTGCTCGACGCAAGAAGTTAATTGCCTTGCGGAGTGAATAACTACACTGTTTATGTTTCGCCATATTACCTGTCACCTTGCCATGGTTAAATGCGGTGGTTCGCTCTTTCAGTTTCGCGCGAATGCTACCATCTATCCACGGTTTCTGGTTAGGGTAGGTTTTAATAGTCACAGTGGGTACTACATCTCCTATACACTTCTTTCTAAACTCAGTCCCCGTATCCGCGTATGCATCTAGATTATTTTCGCAAGCTACCCGGAACATATCCCAGCCCACATGATCAAAACAATCCTGAAGTGTGGATTCCGATTGGTCAGACCAGCATTGAATAGTACGAAGCACGGGTACTTCCTGTTTGAGTTTCTGCCTATAGGACGGGAGCAGTCAGATTTGCCGAAAGGAGGGTGGGGGAGGGCCTGGTAAGCATTCCGGAAGTTTGAATAGCAAATGTCGAGAGTCTTAGTAGCGCGAGTAGGACAGTATGTTATGTTGATAGAACTTCGGCAGCCTAGTCCTCAGATTTGCTTTGTTAAAACCCCAGCTACAATAAATGCAGCCTCAGGATATGTGGTTTCCAGTTTGCATAAAGTCCATTGAAGTTATTTGAGGGCCATCGAGGTTTTGGCTTGAGGTGAGATGTAAACGGCTGTGGCGATGACGGAGGAGAATTCTCTTGGGAGATAATATGGTCGGCATTTAATTGTGAGGTATTCTAGGTAGCGTGAACAAAAGGACTTGAGTTCCTGTATATTCCTATAATTACACCATCAGTCGTTAATCATGAAACACACCCCTCCCCCCTTCTGCTTCCCGGAGAGATATTTATTCCTGTCTGCGCAATGTGCTGAGAATCCTGCTGGCTTTACCGTCTCTGACAGAATATCCAGAGAGAGCCATGTTTCCGTGAAACAAAGTACATTACAGGCCTCGATGTCTCTCTGGAAAGAAATCCTTGCTCTAAGCTCATCAACGTTGTTTCCCAAAGACTGAACATTAGCAAGCAATATACTTGGAAGTGGTGGGTGGTGTACGTGCCTCTTAAGTCGAACCAGCGGCCCGCCTCGAGTGCCTCTACTCTGCCGGTGATGTTTTGGATTGGCCTCTGGAATAAGTTAAATTGCTCTGGGGAGAGTGACCAAAGGATCTGCTCCAGGGAAGTCGTATTCCTGGTTGTAATGCTGGTAGTTCTGGTGAGTTACCGCCGCTCTAATATCCAATAGTTCTTCCCAGGTGTCTGTAATGACACAAAACATTTCCAGAGCTTATAATGTAAAAAATAGTACTTAAAAAACGAAATACTGCAAAGTTTCCTAAGACCTATTCAAACACTATTTTTTCCAAACGTTTGCTGAGCACTTGTAACAGGCTGATTGGTCGGCTGTTTGAACCATTAAAGGGTGCTCTGCTATTCCTGGGTAGCAGAATGACCTTTGCCTCCTTCCGTGTCTGAGGGCATACACCATCTTCTAGGCTTTGAATTGAAGATGTGGCAAACAGGAGTCACAATGTATTCTGTTACCAACCTCAGCAATTCAGGTTGTCAGTACCAGGTGGTATGTCCTTATTTTACAACACTTTTTTCACCTCTTCCATGAGGGAAATGTCACAGAGCCATAGAAATTAGGGGACAAAACACATTAAGAGATTAGAAACAAACCGGTGGAAAGAGTTCTGACATATCCTACTAAAGTAGAAGGACTGTTACTTCAATTACATTTCACTCAAGTAGAAGTAAAATGGCTGGTGTAAAAAAAACGATAGATAATTTAAAAAGTACTTGGGTTAAAAGTAATTGATTTTCTTTTAAAATAAAAAGATTGACCTTGATAATTAGCTAATTTCGCTAAGGTTACTTGAACGTTGTTAGACATGATCTTCTCCATGCATTACATCGAAAAAGGAAGAGAGGAAATTAATGTACAGTAGGAACTAAGTTCATTTATTTTATGAGTTGCAACAAGGCACATCTGTATGTAGAAAACATTAAGGATATATATAAGAATGTACTATTAACATTTGAAAATAAATTAAACATTCAAAGCAATTAAAATCAGGGGTGGAAAGATTACTGAGTACTACTCAAGTACGCCCACACTAGTAGAAATCCACTTTTTTCAAGCTGAAAGATGATGGCCAAAGCTTACCCATGATGTTGCTTCCTTAAATGGACCCGCAAAACACCAGTCTCAACGTCAACAGTGAAGAGGCGACTCCGGGATGCTGGCCTTCTAAGCAGAGGTGCAAAGAAAAAGCCATATCCCAGACTGGCCAATAAAAATAAAATATTAAGATAGGCAAAAGAACAGACACTGGACAGAGGAAATTTGCCTAAAAGGCCAGCATCCTGGAGTCGCCTCTTCACTGTTGATGTTGAGACTCGTGTTTTGCGGGTACTATTTAATGAATCTGCCAGTTGAGGACTTGTGAGGCGTCTGCTTCTCAAACTAGACACTAATGTACTTGTCCTCTTGCTCAGTTGTGCTCCGGGGCCTCCCACTCCTCTTTCTATTCTGGTTAGAGACAGTTTGCTCTGTTCTGTGAAGGGAGTAGTACACAGTGTTGTACGAGATCTTCATTTTTCAGAACAAGAATAGACTGACGACTTTCAGAAGAAAGTGCTTTGTTTCTGTCCATTTTGAGCCTGTAATTGAACCCACAAATGCTGATGCTCCAGATACTCAACTAGTCTAAAGAAGGCCAGTTTTATTGCTTCTTTAATCAGGACAACAGTTTTCAGCTGTGCTAATATAATTGCCAAAGAATTTTCTAATGGTCAATTAGCCTTTTAAAATGATGAACTTGGATTAGCTAACACAACTTGACATTGCAACATAGGAGTGAGGGTTGCTGATAATGGGCCTCTGTACGCCTACGTAAGTAATTTACGACATTAACAATGTCTACACTGTATTTCTGATCAATTTGATGTTATTTTAATGGACAGTTTTGTTGTTTTTCTTACAAAAACAAGGACATTTCTAAGTGACCCCAAACTTTTGAATGGTAGTGTCTATACAGTACCAATCATAAATTTGGACACACCTACTCATTCCATGGTTTTTCTTTATTTTTACTATTTTCGATGTTGTAGAATAATAGTGTAGACATCAAAACTATGAAATAACACACATGGAATCATGTAGTAACCAAAAAAGTGTTCAAAAAAATCCAAATAGATTTTATATTTGAGATTCTTCAAAGTAGCCACTCTTTGCCTTGAAGCAGCTTCAGAAACAGCCATAGAGCCAGCTGGCTAATCTTTTGAATAAGAAAAAAAGCAGCAACAACATAACATTAGCTAACTAGATAAGGTTAGCAAGATAGCTAGCTAGCTAGGTAAGGTTATGCTCGCTATACTGGCAGCTGTCAGTGCCCTATTTGTTTATGTTTATCAACTCCATGCGGAAATCCCCACACCCAATTTGTGAATATGTATAAGTAGCCTTCGTCACTCTTCGGAGGTGGAACCTAAACGTGTATTTCCTCTCTAGTACATGAAATTACGTTGTAATAGTGCCGGCAACTTCCTCTTGGGGGACCTTTAAATACTGTCATTTTAAATATTTTTTCCTCAAGTAGAAGTACAATTACTGACTTTGAAAAATACTCTTAAAAGCTACTCAATTACAGGAACAAGAGCAGTTCTAATTCGTTACTTCAAACTTCTGAAAATAAATAAGTATTTTCAAAATTTTCTAAACAAAATGTAAACATGGAAACAGAGATCATTGAAAACTTGAATGTACTATTTAAAATGCATTTTTGCTGTTAAAAGATGGGGTAGTCAGAGCAACTGGTAATCTAGCTGTCTGTCAGTATTTTTGTTCTAGATGATAGATGAACAAGTCTTACGTGCGGACTCAGATTTGAGAAGCTCTCAGCAGGATGATTCAGGCAGACATGTGCTGTTGAAAGACATTGGTGTCGAGTTCACAGCTGGTCAATGAGGACGACAGAGTGAAGAGGAGGCATCAATGAGAATTGTCTCATTCTGGAACAATCAGTGACATTATGTCTTTTTAAAACCAAATCACTAATATATTTTGATACTGATGGTGGACATGCTTTGATTCAAATGTTTAACAAACAAATGTGCTGAAGAAAGCGTGTGAACCCATGTACCAGATTCCTGTGCACTTGTGCAAATACCAATTGTATTGTGGTGATGAAAAAGTGTCCAGAGGTCTTTACTGGTCCTCACTGAAAGGAAGCATCAGGTGAATGAAGTCGGCGTCCATGAAGGACACACCTGTGAATACCTGGCAGAGAATAAACCCCTCTGTTTGCATACCTCCCTCTTTTTACAATGACATTCAGAATGGCCTACACATCAACAAAGCTATCATTTAAAACCGGGAAAATAAAAACACACAAAAAAGCTAAAGAGGTCATGGTTTACCCAAATGTTTACCTTGCTGGTGAAAAGAGAGGGATGCAGAGTGAGAAAAGAAATCTGTGTGATGGGAAAGTAGCCAAGGCCTTTAAAGTCTGCCACGGAGCCGTGACAAAAGCGGCCTAATCTCGGTGTTGTCTTTCGGCCTTTCTTCACACATCCTGCCAAGCTGTCTGACAGGAAAGGAATCTTTCCACAGCCCCGCTGACATCACTCAAGCATGGGATGGAGTCAGGGCCTTCAAAGGCCCTTCACATGCGGGACATCTGGGTGAGTGTGTGACTAACAGAACATGAGTGGGCCCGCCACAACCACCCTGCCCTTTACCTGCTCCTCTTTTTACTCATAGACCACCCTAGAGGCAATATATATTCTTCCAAATACAACAAATCCACAATATAGATCCTTATCCCCAAAAGTTGTATTCAAATTCTCCCCTAAAGAAAAGTGTTGAAATCAGAGGCTGAGTCCATGGTAGCATAGTGGATTATAGTGTCACCCACTGGCCACTGGTTCACATCACAGGTAGCTGGCGTCAGTAAGGCAACTGAGCCTGAACAGTAGTGTAGGGTAAACACATTTTACCCCATATTTTTTTTTGCTTGCCAGTTTACCTACCTTTTGTGGACAAATGCATTGACAGTATAGGGAGCATAACTTTTTGTCAGCTAATTATACTGCAAATCACAACCTCTAAACATGCCAATCAGATGAGCAGTTTGTTAATGATTGATGACTCAGGGGTACAGTAGTTACAGTACAGATTTTGTGATTTCAGTGTCTTACTGGCCAATTCATTATTGAGAGATCCATTTGATTGTTTTGTTTTAAAAAAAGTACTTGTTATTGTGACAAACTTCATTGAACCAATTAAATAATACTGTATGTAGCCATTAAAATGACAATGTACACGCAACAGTACAAACAAACCCAACAGCTTCAAACCTCTTCTTAACCCTGTGTAGTGGATTCAATTTAAGACCAATACTTCCTATTCCACAGCTCATCTACAGCTAAGTCACTCGTGCAGAGCATTGAAGTGGATCAGAGATGTCTCCATGTGCCATCATGATGGCTGGCGCTTGGCGGTGTTATGGTGGAGGGCAGGTGGCCCCCAGAGAGGACATGAAGGGGTGTCCGTAGGCCGAGGAGGGCTTGAACATGGGCGTCTCCTACCCTGTGTCCCTACGATAAGGCAGGTTAGGGGTAATTTGCATCTCTGCCAGATGGCTGGGAGGAAAGAATTCAAGGTATCAAAGTTATTTTATTGTGTCAAGGCACACTGGTGTATAAATCCTAAGGTTATGATAATGATCTGATTATAACAAGTGATACCTGACAGTGACCGAGCGAGCTGAGTGGTTGACCAGGGTGTTCTGATTGGTTGATCGATCTAAGACGGTACCTAAAGATACAATATTTAGAATTTATACACCACAAGTTCAGTAACACCCTAAATATCGAATGCTAAAACTCACATATAGTGCTTACAGTCAGACTCATAGAAGAGTCTACTAACCATAAATGGAAACATACAGAAGTTGAATCCATTGAAGCGTTGTGCTCTTATGTTAGCAGTGAACAGCTCCACGGATATCTATCTGCCTGACTGTCTATGAGTAGAGTACACACTTAGAAAAGAGGTTTCCTCTAGGGTTTTTTGGTAAGGGTGATCCATAATGACTTAAAGAACTCTTTGAACCGTTCATTGTTTTTTTTGCAGTTCAGAAAAGGGTTCTTTAACCTTTTAGCGATAATTAAAATGTAGGGGCGGTAGCTCATTAGAATATTTTGGGACGTGGTTTGCTCACAGCTCTTTTGTGCAACCGTGAGTGAGAGCGTCATTCCAGTTGATCTAATCTGTTGTGTTATGTTATTGCAAGGCCTTATGTCAATTGAGAACAGTTGACTAAATCAGTGGTTCTCAATTCTCTCTTCGGGGATCCACAGCCGTTCCAAAGTTAGCCTACCTGATTCAACTTGTGAATTAATACAATAATAACACCCTATGGATATATAATATGGCTAACCAGAATTTTTTTTAACTTTATAGTTCTTCAAAAGGTTCTTAGATTTTTCCCTTATTAAAAAGTTATTTATAGCACCACAGAAGTTCCATATAGAACTTTCAAAAAAGGGAACAGCAACAAAAAGGGATCCACTATAGTTACAAACCAAAGAACCATTATTTGGCACTATATAGAACAATTATTTGTGTGTGTGTGTACAGTGGTATAGCAGATGTACCCATCCAACTTGTAACTTCTGCTTCCAACTCACACCCTCAAACACGTAGATCCCCTGAACGCAGCTCACTTTCCAGCCCACTTTCCAGCTCACACTCTCAAACACCTAGATCCCCTGAACGCAGCTCACTCTCCAGATCCCAATCACCTGAATTCTAATCACCTGTTCACACACCTGTATGTCATGACCACACACCATTTAGTTCAGTTCTTTGCACCCCATCACTGTGAGGTATTGTTTATTTTGTGACACACATCTTTCAGAGCGCTGGGTTTCCTGTGATTTACACATCCTGTGTATGATAGTTTTTGCCTGCCTCACTAACGACGCCTTTTGCCTATTCCCTGCCTTTACTTTAGCTTATCGGATTTCCTGTTATCTACCTTGACTATGTTACTAGCCTTTTCCCTGCCTGTACTGTTGCCATTTTGGACCCCCTGTGTATGACCACCTGTCTGCCCCTGGACCCAGCTACCTGCCTCCTCCTGTAGTCCTTTGCAATAAACACCTGCTGCGCCCTGTGCTTGAAAAAACTCTCTGTCTCCCTTCATGTTTATTACACAGCCATCCTGTGGAGGACTGATGAAGGCCAGCCTTTGGACACTTCCAGAGATCTCCGGCTGTTCAATGGAGAGGAAGACTTCAGTTTGTACAAACATACATTTCTATCATTAAAACCAATGACCGTTTCAGTATGCTGTAGCCTTCATCACTGGCACAAACATCAAATAACGATTTGGATTCAGGGTAAACATTTAATTTAATATTAAACAAAGTAAGCATTTGTAGTGCAATAATTCAATGTCAAAATGAACCATATTTGAATTGAAAAGGTTCACATACTTTCCTAAACAGACCCCTGCCATCCACTTCAATGTTTTCTGCCCTGAGGGGAAATCACATAACATGGCATGTCGCATTTAATTCTCATAGAACCCAGGAAGAAAGATTATGGAAATGCTCACTCAGACATAATGTTCACAAGCCTCCCCGGCTTATTCAGGTGAGACGGGTGTGCTACTGCAGGGCAAAACCAAACAGCAGCTAAAGCTAATATGAGCTAGGCCAGTGGTCACCAAACTTTTCAAGATACATTTTTTAAGTTGTGTTTAAAAATGTACATTAACCTAATAAAAATGAGGTTTGTGCAGTAGGCCTAATACAGTATCACAGCATATTGGTTATATGCCTGGCCTGCCAATATTGTTATTCTCAGACCATATTATATTTCAAAACTCCAGCTTTGATAACAAAATAAATCAATTGGTGTAGCACTTGCGAGGCACAGCTGAGCATAAATTGAAATAATTTGCTTTATTTGTTTACTGGATTGATGGTACCTGCATCTGATGGTCATTGTGCTTTCAAGACAACTGGGGGAATAAACAAGGCCAAATCATGACGTCAGTGATCTTCTGGTCGTTAAGTCGGAGCTCTAGAAAGATGACAGAGTTTCCAACTTGGAATTCCGAATTGGGTGACAGTTCAAAATTATTTTTCCGAGTCGGATCTAGTTTTTTTCTAATTTCTCAGTTGTCTTGAACGCACTGAAGTCGGAAGTCAGAGATTTCCGATTTCCCAGTTGATTTGAACACGACATTAGTGTCAGCGGAGCGAGGGAGAGAGCAGCAGAGAGTCACAAGGTGCCATTAATACTAACGGGTTAATCTGAATAAACAATATGTTGATAACAAATTAGTCCCCTCCATGGTCTCATGTTTGAGAAACAAAGCTGACAATAGTGACACCTTGTGAGTAGAACGCAGTAACACCTATAAAGATAAATACCTTTGATGCTGAAGAGTGCTCTCCAGCTTGGCAATATATGCATTCTGCGCTGTAATTTTTCTGGAAAATAAAAGTTTTTAAATTGTACTAAGCAGTCATTTATACAGTACAGTTTCGGAAAGTATTAATACCCCTCAACATATTCCACATTTTGTTGTGTTACAGCCTGAATTTACCCATACTTTCAATAGCATACACGCAATACCCCATAATGACAAAGTGACAATGTGTTTGTAAATTTATTGAAAATTAAATATCAAATTTACTTCAGTATTCACACCCCTGAGTTAATACTTTGTAGAAGCACCTTTGGCAGCGATTACAGCTGTGAGTCTTTCTGGGTAAGTCTCTAAGATCTTTCCACATGTGGATTGTGGAACATCTGCACATTATTCTTTAAAAAATTATTCAAGCTCTGTAAAATTGGTTGTTGATCATTGCTGGGCAACCATTTTCAGGTCTTGCCATAGATTTCCGGCCACTCACGAACATTCACTGTCTTTTTGGGAAACTCATGAAGATTTGGCTTTGTGATTTAGGTTATTGTCCTTCTGAAAGGTGAATTTATCTCCCAGTGTCTGGTGTAAAGCAGACTGAACCAGGTTTTCTTCTAGGATTGTGCCTGTGCTTAGCTCCATTCCGTTTCTGTCAAGCCCTGGCCTTAGTTATCTTTGTTTTCTTTATTATTTTGGTTTAGGCCAGGGTGTGACATGGGTGATTTATTGTGTTTGTCTTGTCTAGGGGTTTATTAGATTAATGGGGTTGCGTTCAGTTTAGTTGTCTAGGTAAGTCTATGGTTGCCTAGAGTGGTTCTCAATCAGAGGCAGGTGTTTATCGTTGTCTCTGATTGGGAACCGTATTTAGGCAGCCATATTCTTTGGGTATTTGGTGGGTGATTGTTTCCTGTCTTTGTGTTTTATGCACCAGTTAGGACTGTTACGGTTTTCACGTTTATTGTTTTGTAGTTTGTTCATGTTTGAGTTTTCTGATTAAAGAACCATGAACTATAACCATGCTGCGTTTTGGTCCGCCTCTCCTTCCCAGGAAGAAAGCCGTGACAGTTTCTTTGTATTCCTGAAACTCTCCAGTCCTCAACGATTACAAGCATACCCATAACATGATGCAGCCACCACTATGCTTGAAAAAATAGAGATTGATACTCAGTAATATGTTTGGGTCAATTCAAATACAACACATCACTTTGTATTCAGGAATAAAAGTGAATTGCTTTGACACATTTTTTTGCAGTATTAGTTAGCCTGTTGGAAACAGGATGCATGTTTTGGAATATTTTTATTCTGTACAGGTTTCCTTAATTTCACTCTGTCAATTAGGTTAGTATTGTCGTAACTACAATGTTGTTGATCCATCCTTATAATTCTCCTGTAACAGCCATTAAACTCTAACTGTTGCTCATGGTGAAATCCCTGAGTGGTTTCCTTCCTCTCCAGCAACTGAGTTAGGAAGGACATCTGTATCTTTGTAGTAACTGGGCGTATAGAGGCACCACCCATAGCGTAATTAATAACATCACCATGCTCAATGTCTGCTTTGTGGTTTAATCTATGTTTTAAATGCACTGCTTGATTAAGGAACCTTACAGATAATTGTATGTGTGGGGTAAAGAGATGAGGTAGTCATTCATAAATAATGTTAAACACTATTATTGCACACAGAGTGAGTCCATGCAACTTATTATGGGACTTGTTAAGCACATTTCTACTCCTGAACTTATTTAGGCTTGCCATAACAAAGGGGTTGAATACTTATTGACTAAAGACATTTCAGCTTTAATAAATGTTTTAACATTTCGAAAAACATAATTCCACTTTGACATTATGGGGTATTGTGTGTATGCTATTGACCAAAAATTAGGGATGCATGATATATTGGTGAACATATCGGAATCGGACGACATTAGCAAAAAATGCCAACATCGGTATCGGCCCAATGTCTAGTTTAACGCCGATGTGCAAAACCGATATAACAGAGATAGATGAGAACTGTTCGTACAGTGCCTTGCGAAAGTATTCGGTCCCCTTGAACTTTGCGACCTTTTGCCACATTTCAGGCTTCAAACATAAAGATATAAAACTGTATTTTTTTGTGAAGAATCAACAACAAGTGGGACACAATCATGAAGTGGAACGACATTTCTTGGATATTTCAAACTTTTTTAACAAATCAAAAACTGAAAAATTGGACGTGCAAAATTATTCAGCCCCCTTAAGTTAATACTTTGTAGCGTCACCTTTTGCTGCGATTACAGCTGTAAGTCGCTTGGGGTATGTCTCTATTAGTTTTGCACATCGAGAGACTGACATTTTTTCCCATTCCTCCTTGCAAAACAGCTCGAGCTCAGTGAGGTTGGATGGAGAGCATTTGTGAACAGCAGTTTTCAGTTCTTTCCACAGATTCTCGATTGGATTCAGGTCTATACTTTGACTTGGCCATTCTAACACCTGGATATGTTTATTTTTGAACCATTCCATTGTAGATTTTGCTTTATGTTTTGGATCATTGTCTTGTTGGAAGACAAATCTCCATCCCAGTCTCAGGTCTTTTGCAGACTCCATCAGGTTTTCTTCCAGAATGGTCCTGTATTTGGCTCCATCCATCTTCCCATCAATTTTAACCATCTTCCCTGTCCCTGCTGAAGAAAAGCAGGCCCAAACCAT
Organism: Oncorhynchus mykiss; assembly: GCF_057628025.1. NCBI lineage: Eukaryota > Metazoa > Chordata > Actinopteri > Salmoniformes > Salmonidae > Oncorhynchus > Oncorhynchus mykiss. Next base: position 1,147,419 of record NC_143035.1, on the reverse strand, counting down.
GATGCTGCCACCACCATGTTTGACAGTGGGGATGGTGTGTTCAGCAGTATTGCTTTTACGCCAAACATAACGTTTTGCATTGTTGCCAAAAAGTCAAATTTTGGTTTCATCTGACCAGAGCACCTTCTTCCACATGTTTGGTGTGTCTCCCAGGTGGCTTGTGGCAAACTTTAAACAACAGTTTTTATGGATATCTTTAAGAAATGGCTTTCTTCTTGCCACTCTTCCATAAAGGCCAGATTTGTGCAATATACGACTGATTGTTGTCCTATGGACAGAGTCTCCCACCTCAGCTGTAGATCTCTGCAGTTCATCCAGAGTGATCATGGGCCTCTTGGCTGCATCTCTGATCAGTCTTCTCCTTGTATGAGCTGAAAGTTTAGAGGGACGGCAAGGTCTTGGTAGATTTGCAGTGGTCTGATACTCCTTCCATTTCAATAGTATCGCTTGCACAGTGCTCCTTGGGATGTTTAAAGCTTGGGAAATCTTTTTGTATCCAAATCCGGCTTTAAACTTCTTCACAACAGTATATCGGACCTGCCTGGTGTGTTCCTTGTTCTTCATGATGCTCTCTGCGCTTTTAACGGACCTCTGAGACTATCACAGTGCAGGTGCATTTATACGGAGACTTGATTACACACAGGTGGATTGTATTTATCATCATTAGTCATTTAGGTCAACATTGGATCATTCAGAGATCCTCACTGAACTTCTGGAGAGAGTTTGCTGCACTGCAAGTAAAGGGGCTGAATAATTTTGCACGCCCAATTTTTCAGTTTTTGATTTGTTAAAAAAGTTTGAAATATCCAAGAAATGTCGTTCCACTTCATGATTGTGTCCCACTTGTTGTTGATTCTTCACAAAAAAATACAGTTTTATATCTTTATGTTTGAAGCCTGAAATGTGGCAAAAGGTCGCAAAGTTCAAGGGGGCCGAATACTTTCGCAAGGCACTGTATATAACGTAGGTTCATGATGTAATGACACCACGTAAAATTTTGCGCTACACGTGCAACACAGCATTCTTAATCTAGCTCACGATGTCTGCTGTGTGGATCGATCAGTCAACAAGTCGAGTAGTCATTTCAAAGAGTAAGGACATTTAAGCGAGACAACTCAAAGGCGAAATACATTAACGCCAAGATAATGGAATTCATTGCACTTGACAATCAACCGTTCTCTGTCGTGGGTGATGTTGGCTTTCGCCGACTGGTCGAGCACCGGTACACATTTTTTTGTTGTACTATTTTTCAGATGCTGCCCTACCTGAGCTACACAGCAATAACGTCACTGCTTTTAGCTTCACAACTGACATTTGGACCAGTGATATCAGCTCCATGAGCATGTTGAGTCTGACAGCACAGTGGGTCGTCGAGGATTTCGTACTGAGGAAAGTCGTATTGCATGCTCATGAATATGCTGGTGGTCATACTACTGCTGCCATTTCAATGGCATTTGAGAACATGTTTGAAACTTGGAAACATGAACACACTAGCTAGCTCCATTCGAACAACTGACTCGAGAAATAAGCTAATCAACTGCGCCTGCATCAGACGTGATACCCTCTGTCATTGGCATTGAAACGCCTGCTCAACAAAACTGGCAGGGATGTAAACAAATGTGCACAAAATTTGAGATATGCTGTATGGAAAGTTTCGGGGAACTTTTTTTTCAGCTCTTGAAACATGGGACAAACACTTTACATGTTGCCTTTCTATTATTGTTCAGTGTAGTATTCGTATTCTAATTCCTAATTCTAACGCCACCGATTCTGTCACATAACAGTGGAGTGAACATGCCCATTCTGACTTTGTCAATGCTAAGCTAACCAGTTAGCTAGCAGCTAGTGTGCGATGTTAGTGCTGACTAGTTTCTATGGAGTGAAGACGGCCCCTTTTCCCGACGAGATGGATGTTTTTACTGGCCCACATTGGCAAATGAAACAGTTGCCCTTGACAACAGTTTGCCCCGGCAACAAAACTGCCCACACAGGCTGTGAACAAGCGATTTGGTGACATTCTCTCTTTACTGTGTCGCCACCATGCTCAATGTACAAGGACCGTTACTTTGATGCAGAAAAGAAACAGGGTTTACGTGAAATGTTACATACACAGCTGGACAAGATGGAAACGGTGCGGTGACAGTGCGCACCGAGGAAGAAGCCACAGACAGACGGAGCTGAAACTTCACTTCTTGACATGTATGATGCAATCCTGGTTGAGAATGAAACGACTTAACAAATGAACAACGAAACAGCACAGCAAGTAAGTGAAATAAATGTTTTACTGGTAATGGGGACATACGTAAATGCCAACAAAATGTGTGTGTTATTTAACTAGGCAAGTCAGTTAAGAACATATTATTATTTACAATGACGGCCTACCCCAGCCAAACCCGGACTACGCTGGGCCAATTGTGCGCTGCCCTATGAGACTCCCAATTACAAACGGATGTGATACAGCCTGGATTCAAACCAGGTACTGTAGTGACGCCTCTTGCACTGAGATGCAGTGCCTTAGACCGATGTGTCCATGTGTGTGTGTTAACTATTTAACTATACTAGAATGCTTAAAAGGCCTCTAAAATTATAAACATTGGTTATCGGTATCGTTTTTTTATGGCAAGGAAAATATCGGACATCGATATCGGCCAAAAATGTAGTATCAGTGCATCACTACAAAAAAGCTCAATTGAATACATTTTAAATTCAGGCTGTAACACAACAAAATGTGGGAAAAAGGCACTGTATGTGGTACTGAATTATGTCAATAATTTGCATTCTTACTTGGACATTTGCTGAATTTCTTGCTTCATCTTGAGTAAAACTTGTTCTAACTTTTCATTCTAAATGGGTTGTGAAAAAATTTGCACAGATGTTTGAGATTGTAACACCACAAGATATAGGCTACCATTAAAGTGGTTTAATAATAATAATAATAAGAGGTACGACTAAATGTTCCTCTTACCCTCTTCTGGTAATGCACCAACAGCCTCTTTTGGTGCCTTGCCTGGAATAGTAACACCTACAGTAATAGGGTAGATATATATGTTGTTTTTAAACATGCAGTACAGTGTTTGAAAATGTGTTTGAAAATGATTGCTATCAATAATTACTTATTTGCCTATGAGCATCACGAGCAATACCTTGCTTATCTCTGTGAAGTGTTTGGTTGCAACAGAATTGATGTCAGAGAAGAGGGCCTTCACTTCTGCACTACTCTGTGAAAGTCAAGATTGTAAAGTTATGGCTACCATCAAATAGACTTATGTATGCCATCAAATTGATTTGTTTATGAGCCTTGCCAGTTAAATAAAGGTTCAATAAAAATAGACAGATATATAAGATATCGCTGCTTACTTTGTCTGAGAGAGGAGTAACTTGACATTTTGCTTTACATATCATGCATTCCCCTTGTTTGCCTGAAAGAAAAATGAAAATGTGTTTATTGGAACAATACCATATACAATAGAATAGCAGAGTATTACACTACTAGGAGGCCCTCAAACTGCATGGAGCATTTTTTCTTTTGGCCAAACTGTTTCTGTAACATCAGACAAAGACCAGCAGAGGACAGTGTTTTCAAGTTTAGCCTGTAACTGTTTTGAAAAAGACAGAACTGCAGCAAACTGACAAAGTAATATATTTTTGGTTCATATGACGTTAGGCCTATATCATCAGTAGTTAGGCAATGATATGTTGAACTTAATTTCACAAGAGACATAACAGGGTGCATTAGCACAATCAAATAGAGACTGAACTTGCTACCTTTCTGAAAACACACGTTGCAGATGACATGACCACAGCTGGCAACAGCTAGTTGGCAGTCAGGACCAGGGAGGTTGAAGCAGGAGTTACAGCAGATCCAGTAAGGCATTTTCTACAGCTAGCTAAGCTATTAGCAAAATGTTCAAAGTAACGGATATTTTATTGAAGACGGATCAACATCTGACTTACATAACGGTTTCTTTGTTTCTCTGTTGAATTAGCAAGCTTTCAAAATACTTTCCGTGTCGTTTTACTGGCTTTTAGCTTATTAGCTAGTTTCAGATTTTCGGTTTGTTTTGATTTTGGATCGCTTTCTGATTGGCCGGCCACGTCATTATTGACGTTTTGGATAAAAATATGGAGATAGATTTCTATCAAAATGTTTAAAATATATAAGTAGTTAGTCACAAACAAAAAATGTTGTGCAAATATAGAATGCAACTTTTAAATACAATTCAGTCAGTAAATATGCCATATAGTTAAACAAACATATGTCAATATCCAAAAGCAAATTAGGCATCATTAACAAAAGCAAATTCAACACAACAGTGGTCAAATATGTTTTTGTGAATATGACAAGATGTGTGACTCCACAGATAACATTTGTGACCTACATTTGACATATTTGTGACTTGCATTACATTTGTGAGTTGACTCCCATTTGTGAGTTGCTTCACACATTTGTGAAATTTTACAGATCAGTTTATGCAGATAAAGATACGGAATCCAGAGTAGGACATCCTCAGTTCTAATAAAAACACATATATCACAATTACCCTTTCCTCCTTTCCTATATTAATTTCCTCCTTTCCTAGCTTGCTTACATTGATCCCTTTCCTTCTGTTCCTCCAATCATTTGCTTTCCTAGCTTTCTTTCCTCCTATCCTTTCTAACTTTTTTCTTTCCTCTGACCTTAGCTTCCTTTCCTCCATTTCTTTCTCCCTTTCCTTCCCTAACTTCCATTTCTCTCCTCCTTTCCTGGCTCTCTTTCCTTCCCTGGCATATTCTCCTCATTTCTTAGTTCCCTTTCCTTTCCTCCTTTGCTTTCTCACACCTCACAAATGTAATGCAAGTAAGTTACAAATAAGTAAGATGCGGGTCACAAATTAAATCTGTGGAGTCACAAATGTTGACATTCATAAAAACATATTTTTGACCCCTGTTGCGTTTGCAAATTAAGAAATATGTTTCTAAATTATGTTGTGTTAACCAGAAAAAAATGTATTTGCATTTACTTGCTAATCATAATTTGTTTTTGTTAATGATGACTCATTTGCTTTTGGATCATTACATACACTACCATTCAAAAGTTTGGGGTCACTTAGAAATGTCCTTGTTTTTGAAAGAAAAGCAATCTTTTGGTCCATTAAAATCACATCAAATTGATCACAAAAACAGTGTAGACATTGTTCATGTTGTGAATGACTAATGCAGCTGGAAATGGCTGATTTTCAATGGAAAATCTACGTAGGCGTACAGAGGCCCATTATCAGCAATCATCACTCCTGTGTTCCAATGGCACATTGTGCTTGCTAAGCCAAGTTTATTATTTTAAAAGGCTAATTGATCATTAGAAAAGCCTTTTGCAATTATGTTACCACAGCTGGAAACTGTTGTTCTGATTAAAGATGCAATAAAACTGGCCTTCTTTAGACTAGTTGAGTATCTGGAGCATCAGCATTTGTGGGTTCAATTACAGGCTCAAAATGGCTAGAAACAAAGAACTTTCTTCTGAAAGTCATCAGTCTATTCTTGTTCTGAGAAATGAAGGTTATTCCATGCGAGAAATTGCCAAGAAACTGAAGATCTTGTACAATGCTGTGTACTACTCCCTTCTCAGAACAACGCAAACTGGCTCTAACCAAAATAGAAAGAGTAGTGGGAGGCCCCGGTACACAACTGAGCAAGAGGACAAGTACTTTAGTGTCTAGTTTTTGTCTAGTTTAATGTCTAGTTTGAGAAACAGACGCCTCACAAGTCCTCAACTGGCAGCTTCATTAAATAGTACCCGCAAAACATCCGTCTCAACGTCAACAGTTCAATTTCTCCGACTGTCCAATAAAAATAAATTATTAAGATGGGCAAAATAGCACAGACACTGGACAGAGGAACATTGCCTAGAAGGCCAGCATCCCAGCCTCTTCACTGTTGACGTGGAGACTGTTTGCACAGTTGCAAATGGGTTTTCTATTGATAAATTAGACTTTTAAAATGATAAACTTGGATTAGCTAACACACCATGCTATTGGAACACAGGAGTGATGGTTGCTGATAATGGGCCTCTGTACGCCTATGTAGATATTCCATTAAAAAAATCAGCTACAATAGTCATTTACAACATTAACAATGTCTACACTGTATTTCTGATCAATTTGATGATATTTGAATGGACAAAAAAAATGTTTTCTTTTTTTAAAAGAAGGACATTTCTAAATGACTGCAAACTTTTGAACGGTAGTGTAAGTTTGTGAAATTATATGGGCGTAATTACAGACTGATTTGTATTTGAAAGTTTAATTCTGTATTTGCACAACATCTTTTGTTTGTGACTCACAACTTATATATTCACAAAATGTTGATAGAAATCTACACCCATAAAAAATAATGTGTGTTATAATTCATAGAAATTACAGTCAAGTAATAATAATACAAAATAGCATAGGTGTGTAAGATTAAACAAAGCACATTTTTATTAATCCATACATTGTCTCAAGAAGAATGTACAGTAATACAGATGCATCAGCCCTGATGTAAAGTCTAGTTTTGGAATAGCTGTTGACTCTAGTAGCCACTTTGCATTGTACTGCAAGATATAAATCCAGCCCTAAAGCCAAGCATATCAAACCAACTTCTTTGCAATCAAGAAGTCTTTCAGTCTTTTGATTTGCCAAAATCCAACTGATAGTAGAACGGAAGTCTGCACAACAGCCCACCACAAAACCTTCCCATTGGTTTCTTCACTGATCTGACGGAAAGTCTCCTCTCTTTCCTGTGAATTAAAAAAGTAGTGGTGCATAGTTCATTTTGGACCGTTCTTAGTTGAATAGGGCAGGCATAGTAGCTCAATGCAATATGTGTTGTCTTCATCAAACAATACATCTGTAGTTCTGATCAAAATACTAGTCTGCTTTGTTCAGAATTTTTGAAAATGACTCTTTCATAAAGTGTTTGTTTGTGATTATTTCCTATGTGTGTGATACTTTGCATTTTTGACAAGTCTGTAGGGTTTACCCTCTGGAAGTCTTGCTGCCTGGTGATGTATAGGATCTGGTCCCTCAGGTGCTCCAGGCTGTACTCCATGGTCTGGACTGTGTCTTTGTGTCTCTCAACACTGGGGTCAATGGAGTGCTCTCCCATCTGAACATCAAAATGAATCCTCTGCGATGGAGATATCAGAACATTGTTCAGTAATGGTTGGCTGAGAGAAATTGATGATAAAATTAAGTCTTGTTAGACTTCAGTGCAGCTTTTGACATTATCGATCATAGTCTGCTGCTGGAAAAACGTATGTTATGGCTTTACACCCCCTGCTATAATGTGGATAAAGAGTTACTTGTCTAACAGAACACAGAGATCGATAATGTCTTTAATGGAAGCCTCTCAAACATAATCCAGGTAGAATCAGGAATTTCCCAGGGTAGCTGTATAGGCCCCTTGATTTAAAAAAAAATCTTTACTAACGATATGCCACTGACTTTGAGTAAAACCAGAGTGTCTATTGAGCAAGTTGAGATGACAACACTGCTTGGAGTAACTCTGGATTGTAAACTGTCATGGTCAAAGCATATTGATATAACAATAGCTAAGATGGTGAAAAGTCTGTCCATAATAAAGTGCTGCTCTGCCTTCTTAACAACACGATCAACAAGGCAGGTCCTATAGGTCCTAGTTTTGTCGCACCTTGACTACTGTTCAGTCATGTGGTCAGGTGCCACAAAAATGATTTAGGAAAATTGCAATTGGCTCAGAACAGGGCAGCACGTCTGGCCCTTGGATGTACACAGGGAGCTTATATTAATAATATACATATCAATCTCTCCTGGCTCAAAGTGGAGGAGAGATTGACTTCATCACTACTTGTATTTATGAGAGGTATTGACATGTTGAATGCACCGAGCTGTCTGTTTGAACTACTGGCACACAGCTCGGACACCCATGCATACCCTACAAGACATGTCACAAGAGGTCTCTTCACAGTCCCCAAGTCCAGAACAGATTATGGGAGTCACACTGTACTACATAGAGCTATGACTACATGGAACTCTATTCCACATCAAGTAACTGATGCAAGCAGTAAAATTTGATTTAAAAAAACAGATAAAAAACACCTTATGGAACAGCTGGGACTGTGAAGCAAAAAAAAGATATAGGCACAGACACATGCATACACACACACACGATAACATACGCACTATACACACACACACATGGATTTAGAACTGTAGATATGTGGTGGAGTAGGGGCCTGAAGGCACACTGTGTGTTCTAAAATCTGTGAATGTATTGTAATGTTTTTAAAATGGTAGGAACTGCCTTAATTCTGCCTTGGCAGCAGTTAATGGGTTCCATAATAAATACAAACCCAGTCCAGCAGACTCAGTGCATTCAAAGTATAAGTGTGGATGAACTCACCAGCCTTTCACCGGCAAAAACTGAAAACCTTGTTGAGTTGGACTGCATGCACAACCAATGTGGGCCAGAAGCGTGGGATGTGAATGTGAATTTTCCAAATCTGCCATATCTTTTTTTCATCAGTATCTGGAACCAAAGAGGAGAAAAAGATGAAGAGTATGTTCTCTTTGTTTAAGGAATGTTTTTATGTAATCAGTACAAGCAAACATATGTTTTTGTTTAGGGAGTGGGCTGGGTCGTAAACTGCTCTGTAAACCTACGTACGTCATGGTTTGGATCTCGCACAGTGATAGTGAGGCCAAGATGAGGGGAGTTAAGGTTATTTTTTGCATCCCAATTCTCCAAAATAAAATAACCTGCGAAAAACACAACACAGACAGTATGAGGCAATATTCTAAGTGTTTTATTACAACTCAGTGTGCTTTAGATTGCTTGGGGTTGAACCATTATTACATAAACAGTAGAGGATTTTGCAAATTAAGCCTGTCCCTCTCCAGATGTAAATACTATTAGAATATCAAATTTCATATGCCTCCTGGATGATGTCATCATGATCTCTGCTAATCCATTTAACTTTTTTTGTGTTTTTCTGATAGGCGGCTGAGATACAGCACAGTGAAATTCAACCATGCAGAACAGTGTCCTCTTTTCCAACTGCCCACAGAACTCACCTGTGACCAGCATGTCGCCTGGAATCTCCTCGATGAGGCATTTCTCCTCCTGCTCACCCAGATCAAAGTACATAGCAGCCGTCAGCACTAGGTAACACAGCATCCACAGCCCAATGCCCCTCACATTCATTTGGATTTACAAGATGTGACTAACTTAAATGAATATAATGAGCCTTATGGTTGCTCGTGTGCAGATTACTCTGGTGTGAAAACTTACACCTGCTGTTGTTGCGACTGACCACCCAAACTGTGAGTTTGAGGGTGTACCCAAGGACAACAGAGAAACTGATAGGCCTGCCTGGCCAGTAGTAGAAGCCTACATGTATTGATAAAGAAACATGAAATAGTTCACTTATTAACTCATGTTCACTGTACCATCGTGAAACCTACTCGCAAAGACTGTCATTCATCAAAAGCCAAGAACCTGTCTTTCTCTTTTTCCTGTTACTTTTCCCAGTAATTTTCCATCAGTTGTCAATGGTTTGAATTAAGACCAACCTGAGAAACAACCAGGAATATATATGAAGCGAAAGCCACCAATGGCAAAGATGTAGGTTATGATTGCTATTGCTTACTATTTCTGGAGTCAGTTTATTTCTCTGGTTTTCTGTAGCTTAGGGGTTTTCTAGGAAATAGCTCATTTGTGCTACATTGTGATTGACACTTTGTCATTATCTTATCATGGGACATGTCTTGACATACACTATGTCAGGTATGACTTATGAAAGCTTTGGCATACAGTGCCTTGCGAAGGTATTCGGCCCCCTTGAACTTTGCGACCTTTTGCCACATTTCAGGCTTCAAACATAAAGATATGAAACTGTATTTTTTTGTGAAGAATCAACAACAAGTGGGACACAATCATGAAGTGGAACGACATTTATTGGATATTTCAAACTTTTTTAACAAATCAAAAACTGAAAAATTGGGCGTGCAAAATTATTCAGCCCCTTTACTTTCAGTGCAGCAAACTCTCTCCAGAAGTTCAGTGAGGATCTCTGAATGATCCAATGTTGACCTAAATGACTAATGATGATAAATACAATCCACCTGTGTGTAATCAAGTCTCCGTATAAATGCACCTGCACTGTGATAGTCTCAGAGGTCCGTTAAAAGCGCAGAGAGCATCATGAAGAACAAGGAACACACCAGGCAGGTCCGAGATACTGTTGTGAAGAAGTTTAAAGCCAGATTTGGATACAAAAAGATTTCCCAAGCTTTAAACATCCCAAGGAGCACTGTGCAAGCGATACTATTGAAATGGAAGGAGTATCAGACCACTGCAAATCTACCAAAACCTGGCCGTCCCTCTAAACTTTCAGCTCATACAAGGAGAAGACTGATCAGAGATGCAGCCAAGAGGCCCATGATCACTATGGACGAACTGCAGAGATCTACAGCTGAGGTGGGAGACTCTGTCCATAGGACAACAATCAGTCGTATATTGCACAAATCTGGCCTTTATGGAAGAGTGGCAAGAAGAAAGCCATTTCTTAAAGATATCCATAAAAAGTGTCATTTAAAGTTTGCCACAAGCCACCTGGGAGACACACCAAACATGTGGAAGAAGGTGCTCTGGTCAGATGAAACCAAAATTGAACTTTTTGGCAACAATGCAAAACGTTATGTTTGGCGTAAAAGCAATACAGCTGAACACACCATCCCCACTGTCAAACATGGTGGTGGCAGCATCATGGTTTGGGCCTGCTTTTCTTCAGCAGGGACAGGGAAGATGGTTAAAATTGATGGGAAGATGGATGGAGCCAAATACAGGACCATTCTGGAAGAAAACCTGATGGAGTCTGCAAAAGACCTGAGACTGGGACGGAGATTTGTCTTCCAACAAGACAATGATCCAAAACATAAAGAAAAATCTACAATGGAATGGTTCAAAAATAAACATATCCAGGTGTTAGAATGGCCAAGTCAAAGTCCAGACCTGAATCCAATCGAGAATCTGTGGAAAGAACTGAAAACTGCTGTTCACAAATGCTCTCCATCCAACCTCACTGAGCTCGAGCTGTTTTGCAAGGAGGAATGGGAAAAAATTTCAGTCTCTTGATGTGCAAAACTGATAGAGACATACCCCAAGCGACTTACAGCTGTAATCGCAGCAAAAGGTGGCGCTACAAAGTATTATCTTAAGGGGGCTGAATAATTTTGCACGCCCAATTTTTCAGTTTTTGATTTGTTAAAAAAGTTTGAAATATCCAATAAATGTCATTCCACTTCATGATTGTGTCCCACTTGTTGTTGATTCTTCACAAAAAAATACAGTTTTATATCTTTATGTTTGAAGCCTGAAATGTGGCAAAAGTTCGCAAAGTTCAAGGGGGCCGAATACTTTCGCAAGGCACTTTATATAAAAATAATATAAACCATGTAGTTATTCACTCCTCAAGGCAATCAAACAAGCTAAACGTCAGTGTAGAGATAAAGTGGAGTTGCAATTCAACGGCTCAAATACGAGACGTATGTGGCAGGGACTACAGACAATCACAGACTACAAAAGGAAAACAGCCACGTTGCCGAGACCATCATCTTGCTTCCGGACAGGCTAAACACATTCTTCGCACGCTTTGAGGATAACACAGTGCCACCAACTCGGCCCGCTACCAAGGACTGTGGGCTCTCCTTCTCCATGGCCGACGTGAGTAAAACATTTAAACGTGTTAACCCTCGCAAGGCTGCCGGCCCAGACGGCATCCCTAGCCGCGTCCTCAGAGCATGTTCAGACCAGCTGGCTGGTGTGTTTATGGGCATCTCACTATCCCAGTCTGCTGTCCCCACATGCTTCAAGATGGACACCATTGTTCCTGTACCCAAGAAGGCAAAGGTAACTGAACTTATTGACTATCGCCCAGTAGCACCCGTAGAGACTAGTCAAGGATCAAATCATCTCTATCTTACCTGCCACCCTAGACCCACTTCAATTTGCTTACCACCCCTTTAGATCCACAGACAATGCAATCGCCATCACTCTGCACACTGCCCTATCCCATCTGGATAAGAGGATGGTACCATAGTACCCTCCAAGCTCATCATTAAGCTCAAGGCCCTGGGTCTGAACCCCGTCCTGTGCAACTGGGTCCTGGCCTTCCTGACAGGCCGCCCCCAGGTGGTGAATGTAGGAAACATCACCTCCACTCTGCTGATCCTCAACACTGGGGCCCCACAAGGGTGCATGCTCAGCCCCCTCCTGTACTCCCTGTTCACCCATTACTTTTTGCACACACGAGTTTGCACACGACACAACAGTAGTAGGCTTGATTACCAACGATAACGAGACAGCCTACAGGGAGGAGGTGAGGGCTCTGAGAGTGTGGTGCCTGGAAAACAACCTCTCACTCAACGTCAACAAAACAAAGGAGATTATCGTGGACTTCAGGAAACAACAAAGGGTGCACCCCCCTATCTACATCGATGGGCCCTCAGTGGAGAAGGTGGAAAGCTTCAAGTTCCTTGGCGTACACATCACTGACAAACTGAAATGGACCACCAACACAGACAGTGTGGTCAAGAAGGTGCAACAGAGCCTCTTCAACCTCAGGAGGCTAAAGAAATTAGTCTTGTCACATAAAACTCTCACAAACATTTACAGACCCCGGGGCGGCACGGTAGCCTAGTGGTTAGAGCGTTGGACTAGTAACTGGAAGATTGCAAGTTCAAACCCCCGAGCTGACAAGGTACACATCTGTCATTCTGCCCCTGAACAGGCAGTTAAACCCACTGTTCCTAGGCCGTCATTGAAAATAAGAATTTGTTCTTGACTTGCCTGCTTAAATAAAGGATTATTTTTTATTTTTTTTAAAGATGCACAATTTAAAGCATCCTGTTGGGCTGTATCACCACCTGGTACGGCAACTGCACCACCCGCAACCACAAGGCTCTCCAGAGGGTGGTGCGGCCTGCCCAACCCATTACCGGGAGCAAACTACCCACCCTCCAGGACGCCTTCAGCACCTGATGTAACAGGAAGGACAAAAAGATAATTGAGGACATCAACCACCCGATCCAATACCTGTTCACCCTGCTATCACCCAGAAGGCGAGGACAGTACAGGTGCATCACAGCTGGGACTGAGAGACTGAAAAACAGCTTCTACAGTGGGGCAAAAAAGTATTTAGTCAGCCACCAATTGTGCAAGTTCTCCCACTTAAAAAGATGAGAGAGGCCTGTAATTTTCATCATAGGTACACTTCAACTATGACAGACATAATGAGGGAAAAAAATCCAGAAAATCACATTGTAGGATTTTTTATTAATGTATTTGCAAATTATGGTGGAAAATAAGTATTTGGTCAATAACAAAAGTTTATCTCAATACTTTGTTATATACCCTTTGTTGGCAATGACAGAGGTCAAACGTTTTCTGTAAGTCTTCACAAGGTTTTCATACACTGTTGCTAGGATTTTGTCCCATTCCTCCGTGCAGATCTCCTCTAGAGCAGTGATGTTTTGGGGCTGTTGCTGGGCAACACGGACTTTCAACTCCCTCCAAAGATTTTCTATGGGGTTGAGATCTGGAGACCGGCTAGGCCACTACAGGACCTTGAAATGCTTCTTACGAAGCCACTCCTTCGTTGCCCGGGCGGTGTGTTTGGGATCATTGTCATGCTGAAAGACCCAGCCACGTTTCATCTTCAATGCCCTTGCTGATGGAAGGAGGTTTTCACTCAAAATCTCACGATACATGGCCCCATTCATTCTTTCCTTTACACGGATCAGTCGTCCTGGTCCCTTTGCAGAAAAACAGCCCCAAAGCATGATGTTTCCACCCCCATGCTTCACAGTAGGTATGGTGTTCTTTGGATGCAACTCAGCATTCTTTGTCCTCCAAACACGACGAGTTGAGTTTTTACCAAAAAGTTATATTTTGGATTCATCTGACCATATGACATTCTCCCAATCTTCTTCTGGATCATCCAAATTCTCTCTAGCAAACTTCAGACGGGCCTGGACATGTACTGGCTTATGCAGGGGGACACGTCTGGCACTGCAGGATTTGAGTCCCTGAAGGCGAAGTGTGTTACTGATGGTAGGCTTTGTTACTTTGGTCCCAGCTCTCTGCAGGTCATTCACTAGGTCCTCCCGTGTGGTTCTGGGATTTTTGTGATAATTTTGACCCCACGGGGTGAGATCTTGCGTGGAGCCCCAGATCGAGGGAGATTATCAGTGGTCTTATATGTCTTCCATTTCCTAATAACTGCTCCCACAGTTGATTTCATCAAACCAAGCTGCTTAACTATTGCAGATTCAGTCTTCCCTGCCTGGTGCAGGTCTACAATTTTGTTTCTGGTTTCCTTTGACAGCTCTTTGGTCTTGGCCATAGTGGAGTTTGGAGTGTGACTGTTTGAGGTTGTGGACAGGTGTCTTTTATACTGATAACAAGTTCAAACAGGTGCAATTAATACAGGTAACAAATGGAGGACAGAGGAGCCTCTTAAAGAAGTTGTTACAGGTTTGTGAGAGCCAGAATTCTTGCTTGTTTGTAGGTGACCAAATACTTATTTTCCACCATAATTTGCAAATAAATTCATTAAAATCCTACAATGTGATTTTCTGGATTTATTTTCTAATTTTGTCTGTCATAGTTCAAGTGTACCTATGATGAAAATTACAGGCCTCTCTCATCTTTTTAAGTTGGAGAACTTGCACAATTGGTGGCTGACTAAATACTTTTTTTCCCCACTGTATCTCAAGGCCTTCAGACAGTTAAACTAGCACGTTAGAGGCTGCTGCCTATAGGCATAGACTAGAAATCACTGGCCACTTTAAGGAATAGAACACTAGTCACTTTAATGTTTACTTATATCTGGCATTACTCATATCATATGCTGTATTCTACGGTATCTTAGTCACTTAATGTTTACATATCTTGCGTTACTCATCTCAAATGTATATACTGTTTTCTATACTATTCTACTGTAGTTCAGTTTCGCTCTGACATCGCTCATCCAGATGTATATAGTCTTAATTCATTCCTACTTATGTGTGTGTATTGGGTATATGTTTTGTAATTTGTTAGATATTACTTGTTATATATTACTGCACTGTCGGAGCTAGAAGCGCAAGCATTTCGCTACACCCGCAATAACATCTGCAAATCACCTGTATGTGACCAGGAAAATTTGATTTGATCTTTTACAAAATAGGGCCATCTTCCGTATACCAACCCCCCTTCCCCCACCTTGTCAGAACACAACTGATTGGCTCAAACCAATTAAGAAGGAAAGAAATTCCACAAATTAACTTTTATCAAGGCACACATGTTAATTGAAATGCATTCCAGGTGCATTACCTCATGAAGCTGGTTGAGAGGATGCTACTTTGAAGAATCTCAAATATAAAATATATTTTTATTAGTTTAACACTTTTTTGGTTATTACATGATTCCAAATGTGTTATTTAATAGTTTGTATGTCTTCACTATTATTCTACAATGTGGAAAATGTAAAAATAAAGAAAAGCCATTGAATAAGTAGATGTGTCTAAACTTTTGACTAGTACTGTACATCAATCAGTAAGTCGGTTGTTTTGCTCACAGGCCTCAGAAGACTCACAGGCCTCTCATGTATAGGGCAGACACTTTCTTTAGATTCTTTGGGGGGTGACTATCTGTTTTTGCATGTAGTGCATATGTTGTTAATCAATGCATTTGTATGGGCTAATAGAAGTAAGGCTAAATACATTTTTTTACATCAAATATATATATATATATATTTTTTGATATCTACAATTTTTATTTAGCCTTACTGCTTATTAGTCCATACAAACGCATCGAATAACAGATGGAACAACAGATAGTCCCCCCACAAAAAATCGAAAGGAAGTTTGTCTTAAAATGATTTTCTTTTTTTAAATCAAAATTTTTGTTGATACTTCAAGGGGTCTTAAAATTCAAAATCAAATAGCAAAATTATCTTTGGTGTGACCTTCTTAAAACAATTCCATATAGCTTAGTAGAACCCACCTCCTCCCCCGGCTTAGACTCTTATGGGTTAGTATGTTTGCTAATATAAACAAAACAGGCAGGCAGGTAGAAAAAGAAAGCACTATCTGGCATAAATGGAAAATAACTAGAGAAATTACATTTCCTGAGAAGTTGTGCAAAAGCTTCCTCTTTTGGGGCTTGTTGGGGAATATATAAAAACTTTTAAAAATCAGTTGGTTAGTTTTCACCCTTTTTTCTATTAGACTGCAATATAAATATTGTTTTCATAGTTCTAAAAACTGTACACAAACAGGTTATTCATGTTATAATCAACTACTTCTGCTTTAACGATGAACCCATAGGACACAGCAACAGTCCACTTTACTAGGTCAAACTACAGTCTAAACAGCAGGATTCTCTTTAAAAGATATTTGTATTTTCTCTTTCCAAATCCACATTATTATTTTTTTTTTCTGCAAAAAAAAATGTTTGAAAAAGATTACCACTATGGTTGGACCAGATGAACTGTAATAGACCTCTGTGAGTCTGTCTGTTTTATGGCAGCTGTTTGAAACCTATGAGGCTTCAACTCCATTCCTCTTCGAACGAATGAAGACGAGTAGAGTTATTTTGGTTGGACAGAGAGCACTGTGGGGCGGGGCTACAACAACTGGTCATTGGTGTGCTGCTCTCTGTCTGACTCTGCTTTGCCTGGCTGGCCCGGCGAAGGGGCGTGAGAGGGGTGGGCGACGCTAGGCAGGCTGTGTGTTATGGGCACGGCATTAGGAACGATTCCCTCTATAGGCGGAGGGAGCCCCCCAGAGGCCAAACTCACAACACCAGGAGGGTACCTGAGACAAGGAGAGGATGAATCAGAAAATGCTATAGCACTAGTAAATGCATATACAGTACCGGTATCTACTTTACTTTATCAACAGTGGGTTCAATACCTGTAGGGCCCATTGAGCTCAGGGTGAATGACAGCAGGGTCCATATTGACCCAGTGAGTAGTCTGGGACAGGAACTCTTTATTCACACAGTTCTTTAGGCTGTCTGGAATACGACCTGGAAGCAGGAAACAGTCATTGATGAAGCACAACGCCGTTATGAGAGAGTTTGTTATTGTGGCTTTGCTGTTGTTTATTAGTGAGAGGGGAGCCTGGGAGCCTGATACATTTCCCTTTGGGGAAAACAATAATCAACCCAAGAATACCCATTATTAGTGTAACAGGTATGTTACCTGAAATGGCTCGTCGGATCTCCCGGGCTGCCGCCTCTCTCATCTCAATAGAAGCCTGTTCGCTGTACCAGGCAGCGTGGGGAGTACATATCAGGTTAGGAGCATCTTTCAGAGGTCCCTGGCTGAAGCTGAGAAAAAGGAAACATGGTTGCGTAATATTAGACTCACCTCAACACAGTAGGAAAAAAATATTATCAAAATGAAGACAGTATAAGAATATAAGAATAATGTAAAGGGAGCTAACCCGAAGGGCTCTGTCTCGTGGACGTCCAGGGCTGCCCCTCGTATCCTCCCCTCTTTCAGGGCCTGTGCCAGGGCCTTCTCATCCACGAGCCCCCCTCGGGCCGTGTTAACCAGGAACACACCCTGGCGCATCTACAACACACCATATAAAATATATAAACAATGCAGTGCACAAATGTAAATTAAATGTCTTAGTAGGTTTAGGTTTCATTTATTTGCACCAAAGCAAATAAGTGATGAACAACAATACAGATAAAAACAAATAAATACAAAATGGTGTGCAGGTGTATATGTAATACATAAGTACAAAAATGTAACATGTTTGTTAAAACAGATAACAAAACCCACTAATCATAAATGTACAAATTAACTGATCAGCAATCACAAAAAATAATAAACAGTATATAATTTGTTTATGTGTGCATGTGTGGATGTGAGTGTGTGAGAGATGGGATACATGGAGGAGATTACTGATGAGTAGTTTGGTTCATCAGGCTGACCCCCTGTCTTTGCTTGAAGTTATTGAGGGATGATGAGGTTTTGGCAATGTGAAGATAAGAATTCCAGAGTATGGTACCTCTGTATCTGATAGAGAATTGACTATGTGAGGTGTGGCAGTGGGGAGGGTGAAGGTTATCACAGTGTTATATAGATGGATTTCAGAATTAACCTATAAAAATCCATTGAAGGGTTTAGGTAAACTGTCTGGGAGGTATGAGTATTTGTAGATGAAAATGCATAATTGACATACATTGTGGTAAATATACAAGATATTGAGTTTCTTAAAAAAAGGAGCAGATGGAGCCAGGTAATTAGAGGTGGCTAGTCTTGCACATTTCTTTTATATGATGAGTAATGTGTGCATGTTGGAGGCATATGTACTGGCCCAGACAATATTACAGTAAATGAGATATGGGTAAATTAAGCTGTAGTAAAGAGTTAGGAAGCGAGCCTGATGAACTAAACCACTAATATTTCTGATGATACTGTCAGGCGTGTGCGTACTTGTGCTGAAGTCAGGTGCAGGGGGTCAGAAAATTGTGAACAGGTGCACACTTTATTTCGGCAGGAGAGACATACGGACTGACGCAACTGCGTCCAAAAAACCTCCAGCCAACAAGGCAAAGTGTATAATGCGCAAAACAGTCGCAACACATCAAATATACACAAAACAGGCTTCATGAAATAACACGGGAAAAACGCACACAAGCCTAGTGCGTTCAAAAACACGTAACACACAAACAATCTACCACAAAGAAGTGAGAGGGAACAAAGAAATACATACGTGTAGTGTAATTGTGGAATGAAAACCAGGTGTGCAAGAAACAAGACAAAACAAATGGATACATGAAAAATGGAGCGGCGATGGCTAGAAAGCCGGTGACGTCGAAACGCCGCCCGAACAAGGAGAGGAGCCGACTTCTGCGGAAGTCGTGACAGATGCCAACAGATTTCATCACTTTGATGGGATAGTTGTTTAAAGATTTTTCAAATTGACTTTATATTATTTAAGTATTCTTGGAATTAGTTAGTCAAATATATATTTTGGGGAATATCCAAAGTAGGTGCGTAAATTTGTTCTCATACTTTTTGTAATTTCCAGAATTCAGGGGAGAGGGATTTGTGAGAAACCTTTTACACAACCTTTTTTTTTTACTGCGGATTTTTTGAGACTGGTTATAAACCAAGGTTTCCAGAACCCTTCTAGTGCTCTCACGTGGTTTAACTCAGGGAAAGCAGAGGTGAAAAACAGAGTTGAAAGATGTGAGAAGTCTGGTAAGCACACTCCACAACGGCCTGATTATAAACATTTTCCTATGAAATATCATCAATCAACATTTTAAAGCACAATTCATTTTGTTAAATATTCTACATTTAATGCTACTAATCATTCTCATTGGTTCATTTCCAGCTGCCAAAGAGAAGTGGAAAATTGGAAAGTGGTCAGAAATGTCAGGATAAAGTAAACCTGTATTAGCGACATTATTCAAAGAATTTGTAAAAAATATTATCAATAAGGGTGGCAGATAAACTGGTCTCTCTAGTGGGCTTATAGATGAAGGGATACATATAGCTGGAGTATAAAGTCTTCAAAAAGTCAGATATCAGTGAGTGGTTCTTACTTGTAAAATGTATGTTGTAATCACCCAATAGAAAACACATTTTATGTTATTATTAATCACATTCTCATTTGATGCTATAAGATCTGACTGTAGTTTTGACAGACCAACATTATAATCCGCATATGCAATACCAGTCAAAAGTTTGGACACAAATCAAATGCAAATAGTCTGGATAGCCATTTGATTAGATGTTCAGGAGTCATATGACTTGGGGGTAGAAACTGTTTAGAAGCCTTTTGGACCTACACTTGGCGCTCCGGGACCGCTTGCCGTGCGGTAGCAGAGAGAACGGTCTATGACTAGGGTGGCTGGAGTCTTTGACAATTTTTAGGGCCTTCCTCTGACACCGCCTGGTATAGAGGTCCTGGATGGCAGGAAGCTTGGCCCCAGTGATGTACTGGGCCGTACACACTGTAGTGCGTTTCGGTCGGAGGCCGAGCAGTTGCCATACCAAGCAGTGATGCAACCTGTCAGGATGCTCTCGATGGTGCAGCTGTAAAACCTTTTGAGGATCTGAGGACCCATGCCAAATGCTAGCGTGTTGTTACCTACCCTTACCAGTTGCAGAGGGAGGTGTTTAGTCCCAGGGTCCTTGGTGGTAAGGGACTATGGTGGTCTGCTTGAACCATGTTGGTATTACAGACTCAGACAGGGAGAGGTTGAAAATGTCCGTGAAGACACTTGTCAGTTGGTCAGCGCAAGTTCGAAGTACACGTCCTGGTAATCCGTCTGGCCCTGCGGCCTTGTGACTGCCTTTAAAAGGTCTTTCTTTTAAAGGTCTTTAAAAGTCACTGTGGGGACGACATCATCAATGCACTTATTGATGAAGCCAGTGACTTATGTGGTCTACTCCTCAAAGCCATCGGAGGAATCTCGGAACATATTCCAGTCCGTGCTAGCAAAACAGTCCTGTAGTTTAGCATCTGCTTCATCTGACCACTTTTTTATTGACTGAGTCACTGGTGCTTCTGCTTAATTTTTTTGCTTGTAAGCAGGAATCAGGAGGATATAATTATGGTCAGATTTGTCAAATGGAGGGCAAGGGAGAGCTTTGTACGCGTCTGTGTGTGCAGTAAAGGTGGTCTAGAGTTTTTTTCCCTCTGGTTGCACATTTAACATGCTGATTAGAAATTTGGTAACATGGATTTAAGCTTCCCTGCATTAAAGTCCCTGGCCACCAGGAGCACCGCCTCTGGATGAGCATTTTCCTGTTTGCTTATGGAGGTATACAGCTCATTGAGTGAGGTCTTATTGCCAGCATCGGTCTGTGGTGGTATGTAGTAGACAGCTACGAAAAATTCAGATGAAAACTCTCTAGGTAGATAGTGTGGTCTACAGCTTATCATGAGATACTCTACCTCAGGCGAGACTTCCTTAGATATCGTGTAACCAGCTGTTGTTTACAAATATGCATAGGCCCACGCCCCGTGTCTTACCAGAGGCTGATTACCAGAGGCACACTTACTCAGGTTAATAGTGAATAATAGTGAAGACATCAAAAGTATGAAATAACATCAAAACTATGAAATAAAAGTGTTAAATCAAAATATATTTTTTATTTTTTAAAGTGCTTTAGGACTATGAGTACGCCTCTGAGCGGTCAGGTAGGCTATTTAGGTAGGCTATTTTTATCAAATATGTTCCCCCCACTTCTTAAATCAAAGTTGTCCACCTGTATTGTACAATATGTGTCCCCCCTTTTTGTAGGCCTAATTTAGATTGTGTGTGTACGTGCGTCATGTCCCTGACCTGTTTGATGGTGAAGTCATTGATGAGGTGGTGGTTGTGCTCATTGAGGCTGCAGTGGAGGGTGACACAGTCGCTGTGGAAAAGCAGGTCCTGGAGGGTGTTGACACGCTGCAGGCCCAGGGCTCGCTCCACCCCGTCAGACAGGTATGGGTCATACAAGATCACATTGAACCCAAACGCTTTGGCTCTGAGTGCTACACCCTGGCCAACACGGCCTGAGGATACACAACACAACATGGACATTTGAGTAATTCACAGACATGTAAATACTGTAATTACACCAAAGGGATGCAATAAAGGTTAAATCCTTACAGCATATACCATGCCTGTTTTGTAACAATTCACAGCAAACAATGGCATATAGAAAAGCTATCGAACACTATTGAACAAACCCATATCTTAACAACCAATTATCCACAATCGTATCTTCAGCTAATACCTAGTTGGGTAGTGTAATACAATATTGTACTGAAAGATCTCTGACTAACCGAGGCCGATGATGCCAAGTGTCTCCCCGCGCATCCGCGCCGCACCGGACGCCACCTCTCTGATCTGCTCCACGCTCTGTACCCTGGTGCCCTCGCGCAGTGCCTGGTGAAGCCACGTGGTTCGTCGGTACAAGTTCAGGATGTGACACAGTGTGGAGTCCGCTGTCTCCTCCACCGACGCTGCTGGCATGTTACACACTGCTATCCCTATTGGGGGAGAGGGCTATTGTAAACAGCTACTCGTAGTGTAAGGTGGAGTAACGTAAGGTAAGTATAGTTTACTATATCAAAAAGTTGTTTTTATTATGGAGATCTGAGCAGTTGCACTTTGTTTTAAATGGAATACCATAACATGCAGAAAATGATATAATATTTGACCTAGTAAGCCTGCATGCCTACATTTTTTTTTTTAACCAGGCAAGTCAGTTAAGAACAAATTCTTATTTTCAATGACGGCCTAGGAACAGTGGGTTAACTGCCTGTTCAGGGGCAGAACGACAGATTTGTATCTTGTCAGCTCAGGGGTTTGAACTTGCAACCTTCCAGTTACTAGTCCAATGCTCTAACCACTAGGCTACCCTGCCGCCCCTCTTTGGGTGGACATCTGTATAAAGTTGAGAAAGAGTAATGCAGGGCCTCACCTAAATCTCCAGCCGACTTGATGTCGATATTGTCGAAGCCGCTGCCTATGCGGACAATGATCCGAAGGCCCTTGAATTTCTCCAGGTCCTCCCTCATTAGCGTGATGGTGTGGTACATCAGAGCTCCTACAGCCTCGTTCAGTACCTGTCAACAGAAAGCTCTCAGGTTTAGTGCACAGAGGGCAGTTGTATAGCACCCTTCCCTAAGAGAAATAGACCACTTTGAACTAATGTGTCATCAGAATTAAAAGCAAACTGAATTAACTGTGGCTGTGTTGTTTACTCCCCTGACATGGGCTCTCCATTGGGCTCTTGTAGTAGAAGCTAATCTTTCAAATCAAATTGTATTGGTCACATACACATATTTAGCAGATGTTATTGCGGGTGTAGGGAAATGCTTGTGTTCCTAGCTCCAACAGTGCAGTAGTTTCTAACAATTCACAATACAATACACCAATCTAAAAGTGTTTTGAGAAAGGGAGAGAGAGAGATGGTCGTAACAGCCTGGCCATTGTTTTTAGGACATCATTAGTTATGGTATGTTAACAAGCTTGTTTAGCAGCACAAGGTCTTGCTTATAGGATGGTCAACAAATACTGGTTTTAAGCCAGGGAGTATTTTTTGAATTATGAAGCTGAGCAGAGAGATAATCATTTGGCATGGAGGGACAGGGCAAGGCAGGGCAGGGCAGCACCTTCTCATGGATCTCCTGGGTGGACTGGGCATCACAGAAGGCCACAGTGGCCACGTCTTTAAGGATTGGCATCTCTATTGTGCAGTCACGCCCGTCCAGCAGGGCCACCAGGGGCCGTGGGTTCATGGTCCCATTCATGATAGGCGGTCGAATGCCTGAAGACAGAGAGAGTGGAAGGGTAAAACATACTGTATTTGACATCATATTTTACTGGTATGGGTTGTGAATTTGACATTGTAGTGTGGGAAAATTGCAGTTGTGTTTATGAGCATATACACTGAGTATACAAAACATTAAGAACCCCCTGCTCTTTCCATGACATAGACTGAGCAAGTGAATCCAGGTGTAAGCAATAATCCCATATTGATGTCACTTGTTAAATCCACTTCAGTCAGTTTAGATAAAGGGGAGGAGACGGGTTAAAGAAGGATTTTTAAGCGTTGAGACAATTGAGACATGGAGGGCAAAACAAAAGATTTCAGTGCCTTTGAACGGGGTATGGTAGCAGATGCCAAGCGCATCTGCTACCATGTGTCAAGAACTGCAACGCTGCTGGGGTTTTCATGTTCAATAGTTTCCTGTGTGTATCAAGAATGGTCCACCACCCAAAGGGCATCCAGCCAACTTGACACAACTGTGGGAAGCACATCTGCAGGGGGGGGACTCAATAATAGGAAGGTGTTCCTAATGTTTGGTATACTTTTCCACCTACAATCCACCACAAATCCAGTTGTTAGCTGGTATGTTAATGAATCCCATGCTAGTAAAAAAAAATCCTAAATCGGGTCTCATACTTGGTTTCTTAATTATTCCCAGTTTTAAAAAGGAAATTTTGCATCCATGACTCTGGAAAGCAATTAAAAATGTTAAAGGTTTTCTTTATGCATGTTTTTTTACAAGCCACCAGAAGCAGACCTTTTCATACTGTGACTTCAAACCTCTCAAAATGTGTCACTAAATGAGAAATATACCCCCTGATGTTGCAATTAATCAAATTGAAAATTACAGTGAAAGTGGTAACTAAGTCATAAATGACTTGGGGCATTAAGAAAATGTTGCAGTTTTAACGGCCCAGTGCAGTCAAAAATTTGATTTCACTGTGTTTTATATATCTTTCCACACTATGAGGTTGAAATAATATGGTTAGCTGTGAATTTGCCTTTCACAAATTTCAAAATACAATACCGTTTTGGAATGCAAATGCATACTACTGACAGTGACGCACAAATATCATAACCCCCCCAAAAAATGCTAACCCCTGCTATTATAATGGTGAGAGGTTAGCAGGTCATGGGGGTATGATATTTGAATGTTTGTAACTTTCTCACGTCTCAATATTGATGATTCATTCAGGACTATCCGTAATCATGGTAGCATCCACATTAATGTAGAAATATTTGGAAACATACACTACATTACCAAAAGTATGTGGACACCTACTCAAACATCTAATTCCGAAATCATGGGCATTAATATGGAGTTGGTCACCACTATACTGCTATAACAGTCTCCACTTTTATAATTGTTTACCCCTTTTCTCCCCAATTGGTAGTTACAGTCTTGTCCCATTGCAGCAACTCCTGTATGGACTCAGGAGAGATGAAGGTCGGGAGCCAAAACATGACCCTGCCAAGCTGCACTGCTCCTTTAACCCGAATGCCAGCCGCACCAACGTGTCAAAGAAAACACTGTACAACGTGTCAGAGTGCATGCGCCCAGCCCGCCACAGGAGTTGCTAGAGTGTGATGGGACAAGGCCAGCCAAACACTCCCCTTACCCGACAACATTGGGCCAATTTTGTGCCACCTCATGGGTCTCCAGCTGCGACACAGCCCGGGATTGAACCCGTGATGCCTCACTGCAATGCAGTGCCTTAGACCGCTGCGCCACTCAAGAGGCACACTGTTTTGGGAAGGCTTTTCACTAGATGTTGGAACATTGCTGCGGGGACTTGCTTCCATTCAGCCGCAATAGCATTAGTGAGGTCGGTGTTCTAATTCATCCAAAGGTGTTAGATTGGGTTGAGGTCACGGCTCTATGCAATCCAGTCAAGTTCTTCCACACCGATCTTGGCAAACCATTTCTGTATGGACCTCGCTTTGTGCATGGGGGCATTGTCATGCTGAAACAGGAAAGGGCCTTCCCCAAACTGTTGCCACAATGTTGGAAGCACAGAATCGTCTAGAATGTCATTGTATGTTGTAGCGTTAAGATTTCACTGGAACTAAGGGGCCTAGCCCGAACCACGAAAAACAGCCCTAGACCATTATTCCTCCTCCACCAAACTTTATAGTTGGCACTATACATTGGGGCAGGTAGCGTTCTCCTGGCATCCGCCAAACCCAGATTTGTCTGTCGGACGTGGCAAATCATTTCATGAAGCTCCCGCTGAACAGTTCTTGTGCTGAAGTTGCTTCCAGAGGTGGTTTGGAAGTGAGTGTTGCAACCAAGGACAGGCGATTTTTACGCGCTACATGCTTCAGCACTCGGCGGTCCGTTCTGTGAGCTTGTGTGGACTACCACAGAAATTTTACGAACTGACCTGTTGAAATGGTGGCATCCTATGACGGTACCACGTTGAAAGTCACTGAGCTCATCAGTGAGGCCATTCTACTGCCTACGGTGAGCGTGATGGTGGCAGCATCAGCAGCAGGGATTGGGAGACTAGTCAGGATAAAGGGAAAGATGTATGGAGCAAAGTACAGAGAGATCTTTGATGAAAACCTGCTCCAGAGGCTTAGGACCTCAGACTGGGGCAAAGGTTCACCTCCCAACAGGACAACAACCCGAAGCACACAGCCAAGACAACGCAAGAGTGGCTTCGGGAACAAGTCTTGAACCCGATCGAACATCTCTGGAGAGACCTGAAAATAGCTGTGCAATCTGACAGAGCTTGAGAGGATCTGCAGAGAAGAATGGGAGAAACTCCACAAATACAGGTGTTCCAAGCTTTTAGCATTATACCCAAGAAGACTCAAGGCTGTAATCACTGCCAAAGGTGCTTTAACAAAGTACTGAGCAATGGGTCTGAATACTTATGTAAATGTGATATTTCCGTTTTTTTTAATATACATTTGCAAAAATGTCAATCTGTTTTTGCTTTGTAATTATGGGGTATTGATTGTAGATTGATGAGGGGAAATAAACAATTTAATCATTTTAGAATACGGTTGTAACGTAACAAAATGTGGAAAAAGTCAAGGGGTGTGAATACTTTACGAATGCACTGTATATGGCGCCGAACCAGGGTTGCCGTTATGAAAATGTGGTGCCTGACATATGACCGGCAGCATTTTAATTGACCAGACATTTGAGAAATTTACTGGATCCATATGCATTAGGTGCGTAACCTGATTAGGACGTCCATTCACTGTGCTCAGAATGACAGAAATCACATTTAAATTATGGTAATTTATCTTAACAAAACATGCAAGTCGAGAATGCAATGAAAGGCTTCTTACCAAATTCCGATGTGCATTGAAGATATTAGAATAGCTGTACACATTTTCCCCAGCCAACAAGATGAATAATGAACAGCAAAATCACTAGCCTATGTCAATCTATTATGCCCCATAGTATAAAAAATTACCTATTCTGCTGGTCAGCTTGTCGAGAAAGAAATAGCCTATTCCTAAGAAACTCTGGAACAATTGTGGAACGATAGATCACAAATTCATACAACCACTAGGCTACACTAAAAAAAAAGTTAAAAAGCAATAAGTCTGATGCATTAGATCAGAATGTTTTGCTTAAAATGTTGATCAACTATTATTTCATCACATTATAAGCGCAGCAATGCGCACAAGGCCATAGGCTACGCGCGAATGTTAGTTTCATAAAACAATTAGCAGAAAACACTGTTGTCAAAGTGACAGAGATTAAAATATCCATTAGAAATGTAGAAAGAGGGGAAATCTAAAGACGCAATAACAATAGAACGTGAGAGAAATAGGCTACTGGTTTCAATGGCATATAATTATCAAATAATTGCCTCCACGGATATGGTCATACTTTGCCTAGGATACTTTGGTAGTAATAGGTAGTAAAATTTTCAGGTAGTAAAATTAAGATACATATGTTTTCAAAATGCATACTGCCTCCAGATCATTGCAAAGTTACACGCTGATGAAATCTGTCTTCCTGCCAATGATGTCACCATTGCCCTTGATTTTAAGCAATGTTGTGCTGCTATTTTTATTGACTTGGCCAAAGCTTTTGATATGGTAGACCATTCCATTCTTGTGGGCCAGCTAATGAGTATTGGTGTTTCTGAGGGGTCTTTGACCTGGTTTGCTAACTAACTCTCTCAAAGAGTGCAGTGTATAAAGTCAGAACATCTGCTGTCTCAGCCACTGCCTGTCACCAAGGCAGTACCCCAAGGCTCGGTCCTATGCCCCAAGCTCTTCTCAATTTACATCAACAACATCTCTCAGGCAGTAGGAAGCTCTCTCATCCTTTTATAAGCAGATGATACAGTTTTATACTCAGCTGGCTCTTCCCGGGATTTTGAGTTAAACGCTCTATAACAAAGTTTTCTTAGTGTTCAACTGCCCTTAACCTGGTTCTGAACACCTCCAAAACAAAGGTCATGTGGTTTGGTAAGAAGAATGCCTATCCCCACAGGTGTGATTACTACCTCTGAGGGTTTATAGCTTGAAGTAGTCACCTCATACAAGTACTTGGGAGTATGGCTATACGGTACACTGTCCTTCTCTCAGCACATATCAAAGCTGCAAGCTAAAGTTACATCTAGACTTGGTTTCCTCTATCGTAATCGCTCCTCTTTCACCCCAGCTCCCAAACTAACCCTGATTCAGATGACCATCCTACCCATGCTAGATTACGGAGATGTAATTTATAGATCGGCAGGTAAGGGTGCTCTTGAGCGGCTAGATGTTCTTTACCATTCAGCCATCATATTTGCCACCAAAGCTCCTTATAGGACACATCACTGCACACTAGACTCCTCTGTAAACTGGTCATCTCTGTATACCGGTCGCAAGACCCACTGGATGATGATAATTTATAAAATCTTCTTAGGCCTCACTCCCCCCTATCTGAGATATCTACTGCAGCCCTCATCCTCCATAGCCAGTCACATTCTGTTAAAGGTCCCCAAAGCACACATCCCTGGGCCACTCTTCTTTTCAGTTCGCTGCAGTTAGCGACTGGAACGAGCTGCAACAAACACTCAAACTGAACAGTTTAATCGGAATCTCTTCATTCAAAGACTCAATCATGGACACTCTTACTGACGGTTGTAGCTGCTTTGTGTGATGTATTTTTGTCTCTACCTTCTTGCCCTTTCTGCTGTTGTCTGTGCCCAATAATATTTGTACCGTGTTTTGTGCTGCTACCATGTTGTGCTGCTGCCATGTTGTGTTGCTACCATGTTGTTGTCATGTTGTGTTGCTACAATGCTGTGTTGTCATGTGTTGCTGAATTGCTATGTTGTTGTCTTAGGACTCTATGTAGTGTTGTGTTGTCTCTCTTGTCGTGATGTGTGTTTTGTCCTATATATTTTTATGTATTTAATTGTTTTAATCCCAGCCCCCATCCCCGCAAGAGGCCTTTGCCTTTTGGTAGGCCGTCATTGTAAATAAGAATTTGCCTAGTTAAATAAAGGTTAAATAAAATAAAAATAAAATATGCATTTGAATGGTGAATGGGAAGGATGTATCAATTAGGCTACCATGAGAAATAGGGCTAAAAATAGTATCTCTTTTTAATAATCGTGGCCATAATAACTTTTTTTAACAAACGATTGCATTTAGAACTTTTGCGCAATGATTGGGCTTATAAAAGTACTGTCTGACAGATTTTCAGCTCAAAGACTTAGCTGTGAGCTTGTGATAAATAAAATACAGAACGAATGAATATACACACACTGCATTTTAATTCCACTAAATTATGCAAATTAACCCATAGACTGATAAGCACGACCGGTCAAATATATTTACATTTACTGGTATTTTCACCAATGAGCAGGCAAAAAAACGTTATTTCGCAATGCGATTTTTTTGGGGTGCCAATCTTATTCATCGGCTTTCCAATTTCTTTATCAGCCAAAAGCCCAGACAAGTGACCTGGAAGATCTTAAATTATCGGACATTTGAGAAATGTACCGTATGCATTGGCTGTTTAACCACCCACACAGCCACCACCACCAACATATTGTCTAAATTAGCCACAATTACATGTCCTTTAAATAGCCTATAAAAACATGTTTTGTTTCATTCTGTTGAGACAGTTAAAAAAAAACGGGTGGTAACGCGAATGTCTAGCAACCTAAAGGTTGCATATTTGAATCTCATCATGGACAACTTTAGCATTTTAGCTAATTAGCAACTTTGCAACTACTTACTGCTTTTTAGCTACTTTGGAGCTACTTGGCATGTTAGCTAACTCTTCCCCTAACCCTAACTTCAAGCCATTAACCTAACTCCTAAGCTTAACCCTAAACTTAACACTTTTTTTGATGAAGATGGCTGCCTTTTTATTGGCTCTTAATCAACCATGCTATTTTGTTTGTTTAATCGCATTGTTTGTAACTTATTTTGTACATAATGTTGCTGCTAACATCTCTTATGACAGAAAAGAGCTTCTGGACATCAGAACAGCGATTACTCACCTCAAATTAGATGAAGAATCTTTCTTTAATGAGTCGGACGGGAAGGATATACTCCAAACACCCGTACAGGCCCTCATCACCGTCATTCGCTGGAGAAAGAAACAGAGATTTTGCGGAAAGAGATCGGGGTGCCTTGTGAGGATCAGGCAACGAGTGGATAATCTGCCTTTGCCATCCGTACTGCTAGCTAACATTCAATCGCTGGAAAATAAATGGGACGAACTGAAAGCACCTATGTCCTAGAAACTGTAATATCTTATGTTTCACAGAGTCGTGGCTGAACGGCGACATTCATAACATACAGCTGGCGGGTTATACACTCTATCGGCAGGATAGAACAGCAGCCTCTGGTAAGATACTGGGTGTGGGCCAATGCATATTTGTAAACAACAGCTGATGCAAGATATCTAAGGAAGTCTCGAGCTTTTGCTCACCTGAGGTAGAGTATCTCATGATAAGCTGTAGACCACACTATCTACTTAGAGAGTAGTCATCAGTATTTTTCGTAGCTGTCTACATACCATCACAGTCTTGTGCTGGCACTAAAACCACACTCAATGAGCTGTATATCGCCATAAGCAAACAGGAAAACGCTCATCCAGAGGTGGCACACCTAGTGGCCGGGGACTTTAATGCAGGGAAACTTTAATCAGTTTTACCTAATTTCTATCAGCATGTTAAATGTGCAACCAGAGGGAAAAAAAACTCTACATCCCCTTTACTCCACACACAGAGAAGCTCTCCCTCGCCCTCAGATTTGGCAAATCTGACTATAATTCTATCCTCCTGATTCCTGCTTACAAGCTAAAATTAAAGCAGGAAGCACCAATGACTCGGTCAATAAAAAATTGGTCAGATGAAGCAGATGCTAAACTACAGGACTGTTTTCATGGCAGAACCTGAAATATGTTCCAGGATTCTTCCAATGGCATTGAGGAGTACACCACATGAGTCCCTGGCTTCATCAATAAGTGCATCGATGACGTCGTCCCCACAGTGACTGTGCGCACATACCCCAACCAGAAGCCATGGATTACAGGCGACATTCGCACTGAGCTAAAGGGTAGAGCTGCCGCTTTCAATGAGCGAGAGACTCTAACCCGGAAGCTTAGAAGAAATCCCACAATGCCCTCCGACGAACCATCAAACAGGCAATCAAACAGCATCAATACATGACTAAGATCGAATCGTACTACACCGGCTCTGACGCACGTTGGATGTGGCAGGGCTTACAAACTATATCAGACTACAAAGGGAAGCACAGCCAAGAGCTGCCTAGTGACACAAGCCTATCAGACGAGCTAAATAACTTCTATGCTCGCTTCGAGGTAAGTAACACTGAAACATGCATGAGATCATCAGCTGTTTCGGCGACTGTGTGATCACGTTCTCTGCAGCTGATATGAGTAAGACCTTTAAACAGATCAACATTCACAAGGCCACAGGGCCAGACGGATTACATGGACGTGTACTCCGAGCATGCGCTGACCAACTGGCAAGTATCTTCACTGACATTTTCAAACTCTCCCTGTCTGAGTCTGTAATACCAACATGTTTCAAGCATACCACCATAGTCCCTGTGCCCAAGAACACTAAGGTAACCTGCATAAATGATTTCCGACCCGTAGCACTCACATTTGTAGCTATGAAATGCTTTGAAAGGCTGCTCATAGTTCACATCAACACCATTATCCCAGAAACCCTAGACCCCCCCTCATTTGCATACCGCCCCAACAGATCCACAGATAATGAAATCTCTATTGCACTCCACACTGCCCTTTCACAACTGGGCAAAAGGAACACCTATGTGAGAATGCTATTCATTGATTACAGCTCAGCGTTCAACACCATAGTGCCCTCAAAGCTCATCACTAAACTAAGGACCCTGGGACTTAATAACTCCCTTTGCAACTGAATCCTGGACTTCATGACGGGCCACCCCCCAGGTGGTAAGGGTAGGCAACAACACATCCGGCATGCTGATTCTTAACACAGGGGCCCCTTGGGTGTGTGCTCAGTCCCCTCCTGTACTCCCTGTTCTACTGCGCGGTCAAGCACGACTCCTACACCATCATTAAGTTTGCTGACGACAAAGTGATAGGCCTGATCACTGACAATGATGAGACAGCCAATAGGGAAGTGGTCAGACACCTTTCAGTGTGGTGCCAGGGGAACAACCTCTCCCTCAATGTGAGCAAGGAGCTGATCGTGGACTACAGAAAAAAGAGGGCTGAACACGCCCCCATTCACATTGACGGGGCTGTTGTGGAGTGGGTCGAGAGTTCCAAGTTCCTTAGAGTCCACATCACCAACAAACTATCATGGTCCAAACACACCAAGATAGTCGTGAAGAGGGAAAGACAATGATAAATCCCACTCAGGAGACTGAAAAGATTTGGCATGGGTCCTCAGATACTCTAAAAGTTCTATAGCTGCACCATAAAGAACATCCTGACCGGTTGCATCTCCTGGTATGGCAACTGCTCGTCATCCAACTGTAAGGCTCTACAGAGGGTAGTGCGTATGGCCCAGTACATCACTGGGGTCAAGCTTCCTGCCATCCAGAACATATATACTAGGTGGTGTCAGAGGAAGGCCCAAAAAATTGCCAAAGACTCCAGTCACCCACGTCATAGACTGTTCTCTCTGCTACCGCATGGCAAGCGGTACCAGAGAGACCACGTCTAGGTCCAAAAGGCTTCTTAAAAGCTTCTACCCCCAAGCCATAAGACTGCTTATCAATTAATCAATTGCCACCTGGACTATTGCATTGACACCCCCTCCCCCTTTGTTTTTACACTGCTGCTACTCGCTGTTTATTATCTATGCATAGTCACTTTACCCCTACCTCCATGTACAAATTACTATATACAGGAGGTACCGGTGCCTCCTGTATATAGCCACGTTATTGTTATTTTATAGTGTTACTTCAATTTTATTGTTATTTCAATTTTATTTTGTCAATATTTTCCTAACTCTATTTTCTTAAATTTGCATTGTTGGTCAATAAGGGCTTGTAAGTAAGCATTTCACGGTAAGGTCTACTACACCTGTTGTATTCGGCGCATGTGACAAATCAAATTTGATTTGATTTGATCCGAGCTGTCCTTTACTATGCAAATATGAAATGCTTCAAACATAGCTCTATTTAATTTATTTCCCCACTTATTTAAGATGTCCTCGTATACATTATTTTTCAATACAGCCCAATAAACCCATATTTGCATTGATAGGAAAGGTAGCATCGTAACTGTAACCACCATAAAGAAGGGAAAAAAACTGTGCACCTGTGAGCAGCTCAGGCTATGTGATTTATGATCATAGCCAATCTGGCATAAACAAACATGGCGTGACTGTCTCAACCCACTGTTCTGTTCCCACAGGAAATCTCCCTCCTAGGCGAGCCAGGGGAGTATAGACACACCCCTCTCTTCTCCTTCAGCTCCCTCCCTCATTCCCTCTCTACCTCATCCCGCCACCAGCATACACACATGCAGGCGGACACATGCATACTCACCGAGAGACACAAACACCAATACACACACCCAGTCAGTCACGCGAACGCACGCACGCACACACACACACTCAGACACAAGTGAGAAAACACACAAACACAATCACACAGGTAAACAGGATCATTAAGCCATGTCTTGCTTGTCTGCGTTTAGATCACAACTGGACTGATCTGCCACAGGGTGTAATTCACTACAAACATGAAAATGAGGATGAATGTATATGCCTAGCTCGATTACTAGAGAGTTTTATCAGCCACGTTTGACATTTGTGTTTTAGATTAATGAAAATACAAAAACTATTAGCTAAGCCAACATGATACAAATTCAAATAAATTAACAAACAATGAATTGTCTTATCACCAATATTAATGGCATTTCCATGGCAATACTGACATGTGATCTTTGCATGGGGGTAATTCTGCCAATTTGAGCACCCCAGGGGTGAATTGGTATCTTTGTCAATTAGCCTGATTTTAATAACAAGATAAGACACGATCCATTGATCACTGAACTGAACACACCTACGAGCCCAGACTTGAATAATAATAATAATAATAGAAAAAGATCAAGCAACAAACAAGACCCCCATTGTAGAAAATATGCTGATGTTGTGAATACAATACAAAATACATCCAAGTAACAGACACCAGTATGGGGCGGCAGGTAGCCTAGTGGTTAGAGTGTTGGACTAGTAACTGAAAGGTTGCAAGATCGGATCCCTGAGCTGACAAGGTAAAAATCTATCATTCTGCCCCCGAACAAGGCAGTTAACCCACTGTTCCTAGGCCATCATTGAAAATAAGAATGATTTCTTAAGTGACTTGCCTAGTTAAATAAAGGTCAACTTTAAAAAATGAAGACATGGAAGTATTCACAATACTAGCATGACTACTAAGCACCTACAAAGCTGTTTTCTATCCTTCCTGAATCTGAAGTATTCCCATAGTAGACTGTTCTAGAATCAATGTTTCTTTCTTCCCTGAAAGGAAAATTGGGAAGCAAGTCAGATGGAACTGGAAACACCGTTCCCAACTGCACAATGAACGGGAAGGCCATTTAGGATGTATGTGCTGTGTGTCTCCTTGCCAGCCCTTACATTTTTTGAAGGGAAATAGCATTTCTGTCCTTCACCCCTAGGCTAAGCATACAAGGCATCAACAGAAACATATTCAAGGTTGAAAGCAAGCTATTACAGCATTGTAAGTTGCTGAATGGTAGAGATGAAGATAATGGAGAGAGAGGGAGAGGGAGAGAGTGGAGGGGGAAAGGAAGAGGGGGAAGGGAAGGAAGAATACTGTACAGTACACTGTGTACACACCACACATCACAGTTAACATGTGGTCCAATGCACCAAATGAAAGCTGAATGTTTACCTAACGGCAAGCCTTTGTTCAGAAAATGCGAGCTTCCCATCTTTTTTCCCAAAAAATTATATTCACTTCAAGCAAGATATTCATAAAAATCCACAGCATACGGCGGCTTCTTCAATTTCCTTATTCCTTTTCCCTGCCCCTCAGTGGCAAGCATTCCCCTTTGCTCCTTCACTCTCCCTCCCTCTCTCACTTTCTATTTCGACTATCTCTATCACACATGCATGCACACACAGAATGCAACTGTCACTGCATTTTATGGGAGTGGGAGAGCTGAGAGCGAGAGAGAGAGAAGGGCGCAAGTGTGAGGTGGTTGAAAGAAAATAAGAGGAATGGGGTGGAGCGAAGGCCAAACAAAATGTATCTTTTGTTTCCTGAAAGAAACTCTCCACAGGTTCGGTAAAAAGCTGATGTTTTCGGGTAAAAAGTGGATGTTTTGGGTTTTCAGGGATACAGACCTAACTTCCGTTTCCCCTGAAAAATAGATGAGAGGACTCCACTCAGACGTTTTTTTTATGCATGCTAGGTTAGATTACCTGAAGAATACAAAATGATAAATGTTATGCAGTAACGGCCCATGTACGTGTGGTTAATTCCTTTTCTGTGTTAAAATGGAGCAATCAGCAACACGAAAACGGCAAAAACTGAAAATGGCTTTAAACGTTTTTGCATATCAACCGGGTGGGGTGTTAAATGTGGAATGCCTGTCATTTGCTAAATGCACAGCCAACACTTCATGTCCCTTCAAAATAGTTCACCCTTTAACTTCATTGTATGAATCTATTATCTATTAATTCATGTATTCATTTCTATTAATTCATCTATTAATGCCAATATAAAGTGATATTTCTTTATTTCTGCTGTAGATTTAAGATCATAAGGTAGTCCCAACAAAGATAGTGTGTTTTTGTCTTATGAATGAACTGCTGTTACTGTAAATGGTTAGCTAACTGATAAATCCTAGCTACCTACTTAACCATTGGTAATCTGAGCATTTTAGGTGTCATTTCAGAATGAGGGGTGCTGTAGCTCTGCTGTTGTTGCTATCCTGTCTGTCGAGGGCATGGGCTCAGGAAAGGAGGAGAGAAGAGGTGTCAGA
This sequence comes from Oncorhynchus mykiss, assembly GCF_057628025.1. NCBI lineage: Eukaryota > Metazoa > Chordata > Actinopteri > Salmoniformes > Salmonidae > Oncorhynchus > Oncorhynchus mykiss. The sequence goes on along the minus strand of NC_143035.1, from coordinate 1,111,624 downwards.
GAATTACATCACTCAACAGTGACAGTGAAGAGGTACAGAGAATGGTGAGAGTTTCAGATTAAGAGCCAAATGCCTGAGGCTACACAAACAACCCACATATGACTGGCCACGCCACCACACACACACTTGCAGTATACTTGTCTCACTGCCTGTAACCCCTACCTGCCACTAACTTACTCACACACACCTAACATTTCGGGAAGATCTAGGCCTGTATTCACAAAGTTTCTCAGAGTAGCATTGATTATCTAGGATTACTAATCAGGTTCCCCTTGTCCATTTAATCAGCAGATGAATAGAGGGGCGAGACCCAACACAGCTGCTATTTCAGCACTGTTCAGCACTGAGTACCGGTTGCCTGATTGAGTTACCATTATAGGAAAAGGCCCATTTAACAAATTATTGTGTAGATTATTTCTCTTTCTATTGAATTGTTGTGTCCATGTTTGACATTTTATTATAGGGAACAACATGGAACGTAGCCTATACAGTGCATTCGGAAAGTATTTAGAACCCTTCCCTTTGCCACATTTTGTTACGTTACAGCCTTATTCTAAAATCTACACTTAATACCCCATAATGACGAAGAGAAAACAGAAATACCTTATTTACATACGTATTTTTGCAATGAGACTCGAAATTGAGCTCAGGTGAATCCTGTTCCATTGATAATTCTTGAGATGTTGTTTCTACAACTTGATTGGAGTCAACCTGGGGTAAATTCAATTGATTGGACATGATTTGGAAATGCACACACCGGTCAATATAAGGTCCCACAGTTGACAGTCTATGTCAGAGCAAAAACCAAGCCATGAGGTCGAGTGAATTCTCAGTAGAGCTCCGAGACAGGATTGTGTCGAGGCACAGATCTGGGGAAGAGTACCAAAACATTTCTGCAGCATTGAAGGTCCCCAAGAACACAGTGGCCTCCATCATTCTTAAATGGAAGAAGTTTGGAACAACCAAGGCTCTTCCTAGAGCTGGTCGCCCGGCCAAACTGAGCAATCGGGGAAGAAGGGCCATGGTCAGGGAGGTGACCAAGAACCCAATGGTCACTCTGACAGATCTCCAGAGATTCTCTGTGGAGATGGAAGAACCTTCCAATCAGGCCTTTATGGTAGAGTGGAGATGAAAGCCACTCCTCAGTAAAAGACACATGTCAGCCCACTTGGAGTTTGCCAAAAGGCACCTAAAGGACTCTCAGACCATGAGAAACAAGATTCTCTGGTCTGAAACCAAGATTGAACTCCTTGGACTGAATGCCAAGCATCACGTTTGGAGGTAACCTGGCACCATCCCTACGGTGAAGCATGGTGGTGGCAGCATCATGCAGTGGGGATGTTTTTCAGCGGCAGGGACTGGGAGACTAGTCAGGATCGGGGGTAAGATGAACAGAGCAAAGTACAGAGAGATTATTGGTGAAAACCTGCTCCAGAACTTCCAGAAAAGGGATGGGCAACTCTCATCCTTTGGGGCTGGAGTGGTGTCACACTTTTCCCCCATCCCTAGCAAACACAGTTCGAGATCATGCAATCAATTTAAATCAAATCAAATTTTATTCATCACATGCGCCGAATACAACAGTGAAATGCTTACTTACAAGCCCTTAACCAGCAATGCAGTTTTAAGAAAATCCTTCCCCCAAAAAGTAAGAGATAACAATAACAAATAATTAAAGAACAGCAGTAAATAACAATAGCGAGACTATATACAGGAGGTACCGGTACAGAGTCAATGTCAATGTGCGGGGGTACCTGTGTCGAGGTAATTGAGGTAATATGTCCTGTGGCCTACAGCAGGTCAGCCACCAGGGGGAGACTCGTTGAGGCCTGGTAACAGATGGAGTATACATCACAAGGCGGTGGCTTCATCTGCTGGACGTGCCAGGTCTCAACGGGCTCTCCGGACAGGACTAATTTGGGCTGATTGGAAGCTGGTGAGTAATCAAGGCAGCACACAGAGAGAGGACTAGGGGAAGTGAGGGGACTTCTATGTGGTTGGATACGGTTACCCGAGCTAAGCCGAGGGATTTGAGTTTGTGTGCCCAACAGGATACAGGAAGATCCGGAGCCCAGGAGAAGGTATCCCGAGAGGGTCTCATGGGGGAGACCTTTTCTTTTTGATTTATTATTTAATAAACACCCTTGAAACTGAGCTCTGTCCGTGTCTGATCTATGTAAACGTTTTGACCAAACCCCCTGGTCTTGCCACAAGTGGTGGAGAATGCGAGCACTCTGATAACATGGTCAGATCAGGGTTGACGTTTACACAGTATCAGCATGGACGAGTTGATAGCTCAGTTCGTCCGGGCCCAACAAGCACAACAGGCGGATCAGGAACGAATGCTGGAAGGAAAAATGACTACAAAACCTCCGCCTCGTTGAGGAAGTCAGGATGCTGCAAGGAGGAGCATCTCCTGGATCACATCCCAACCAGTTTTTAATCAAGCTAACGGAAGACGATGACCTCTGTACATTTGAACGGACAGCACTACGGGAAGGATGGCCAAGGCCGTACTGGGCAAGTCTGCTGGCCCCGTTCCTCTCTGGGCATGCCCAAAAGGCGTATTGGGACCTGAACGACGAACAGGCGGATAACTACGATGGATTCGAACAGGAGATCATCAGCCGCTATGGGTACAGCCTGGCCCATCGGGCTCAACGGTTCCATGACTGGAGGTTCGTACCCGACCCCTCACCCTGAGCACAGATGAGCGACATAGTGCGCGTCACCAGGGAATGGCTCCTCACCGACGTATCGATCCTCGACAAAGTGGTCCTGGATCGCTTCTTACGGGCGCTACCCCAGCGAGTTTATGCGCACCCCAGACTTTGGAAGGCCTCCTGGAAGCAGTGGAGATGCAGAAGAACACTCAGTCACTGCTGAGTGGGAGCCGGGACGAGTCGGCGACCCGTCCGTAGGGACGGAAGGACAGCCCCACTGTAGTGTACCCCGAACCGACAGTCGGCAAGGCCAAAGGACCGCAAACCTGTGGAGAGACGGCGGGGGTATGGCTGACCCGTCACCGACGACCCCAGGTAGAGGGAGACCAAAGGAGGTGTTTTCAGTGTGGTGCCCGGGGGCACATTTGCTGGAATTGCCCGGCTCGAGAGGAATCGACGCCATCAGCTAGCCCCGGAGGCGAGGTGGGTCACGCCGTGAACTATGTCACCTCCTGTTGGGCACACCACGAGTCAACTGCACCCATGGTCCCGGTGAACGTTGACGGACACGACACGGAAGCACAATTAGACTCCGGATGCATGGTTACGCTTGTAACCATGAGCCTGCTGAACCAGGCGACCGAACGGGGTAGGGAGATGTCCATTTCTGTCTCGTCTGTAACACAACAGTAAGTTAGACACCAATACACAATATTGGTTTCAATAAATTAACTAAAGTTAGCTAGCTAGGGACTAAAATTATTGTGACTAAAACTAGATCAAATCTGTCCAGTTTCAAGTACAATATTTAAAATAATATAATTTCATTTTCTATATATTTTCAATTCATCATTTCAGAAATGTTACTGTGGGCTGCCACTCAAAACAAAAATTATAATTCAACAATAATAATCTTTGCAGGTCAAGGATTGTCTTCACTTTCAAGAATGCCTGAATTGCTTTACATTGCAATTACATTGCCTTTAAAACTTATTAAGGATCCGTGTCCCGCTAGCGGGACAACTTCCGGTGAAACTGGAGGGCGCGCAATTCAAATAAATAATCATAAATATGATGGATTTTAAACATTTATGTACATATAAGTGTCTTATATTGGCTGAAAGCTTAAAATCTTGTTAATCTAACTGCACTGTCCGATTTAAAGTAGCTATTACAGCGAAAACATGCCAAGCAATTGTTTGAGGATGGCGTCTCACATCAAAATATTTTTCCACCGGCACAGGTTTCATACATTCACATATAATGATTAAATATTCACTTACTTTTTGAAAATCTTCTTCTGATTTGTCATCCAAAGGGTCCCAGCTATAACATGTAGTGTCGTTTTGTTAGATAAAATACTTTATATCCCAAAAAGTCTGTTTAGTTTGCACCGTCGATTTCAGTAATCCACTAGTTCAACTTGCAGAGAAATGAATCCGAAAATATACCCCTAAACTTTGTTTCAACAAGTCAAAATACACTTCTATTTACTCCTCAGATGCTCTAAAATGTAATCAAACTATAATATTTCTTTTGGAAAGAAGTATGTTCAATAGGAAACCGATTTTAGCATTGCGCGCCCTCCAGTTTCACCGGAAGTTGTCCCGCTAGCGGGACACCAATCCTTAAGAAGTTTTAAAGGCTTGCAAGTAAGTATTTCACTGTAAGGTATTTCACACCTGTTGTATTCGGCTCATGTGACAAATAACATTAGATTATTTTAATTTTTTTCCCAAAATGGAGGATGCTGTAGAGATAGATGGGAGAGGTTGACTGGAGCTGAAGGGTGGGACTAATAGCAAGATAAAACATGTAAAACATACGGGGTCTGTAAAATGTATATAGGTTCAGAACTTTTGGGAAATAGCACAGTTACAAATAGAACTGCATGGACATCAGAAATAGAGGCAGGACTAAAAACAAACAAAAAATAACTATTGTAAAATAGACTGTCTGTAAAATGTGTATAAGATGTATAAATTGAAGGTAAAAGCCGAGTGTTTATTAGTTTGTCAGAAATGCACACACCGGTCAATATAAGGTCCCACAGTTGACAGTCTATGTCAGAGCAAAAACCAAGCCATGAGGTCGAGTGAATTCTCAGTAGAGCTCCGAGACAGGATTGTGTCGAGGCACAGATCTGGGGAAGAGTACCAAAACATTTCTGCAGCATTGAAGGTCCCCAAGAACACAGTGGCCTCCATCATTCTTAAATGGAAGAAGTTTGGAACAACCAAGGCTCTTCCTAGAGCTGGTCGCCCGGCCAAACTGAGCAATCGGGGAAGAAGGGCCATGGTCAGGGAGGTGACCAAGAACCCAATGGTCACTCTGACAGATCTCCAGAGATTCTCTGTGGAGATGGAAGAACCTTCCAATCAGGCCTTTATGGTAGAGTGGAGATGAAAGCCACTCCTCAGTAAAAGACACATGTCAGCCCACTTGGAGTTTGCCAAAAGGCACCTAAAGGACTCTCAGACCATGAGAAACAAGATTCTCTGGTCTGAAACCAAGATTGAACTCCTTGGACTGAATGCCAAGCATCACGTTTGGAGGTAACCTGGCACCATCCCTACGGTGAAGCATGGTGGTGGCAGCATCATGCAGTGGGGATGTTTTTCAGCGGCAGGGACTGGGAGACTAGTCAGGATCGGGGGTAAGATGAACAGAGCAAAGTACAGAGAGATTATTGGTGAAAACCTGCTCCAGAACTTCCAGAAAAGGGATGGGCAACTCTCATCCTTTGGGGCTGGAGTGGTGTCACACTTTTCCCCCATCCCTAGCAAACACAGTTCGAGATCATGCAATCAATTTAAATCAAATCAAATTTTATTCATCACATGCGCCGAATACAACAGTGAAATGCTTACTTACAAGCCCTTAACCAGCAATGCAGTTTTAAGAAAATCCTTCCCCCAAAAAGTAAGAGATAACAATAACAAATAATTAAAGAACAGCAGTAAATAACAATAGCGAGACTATATACAGGAGGTACCGGTACAGAGTCAATGTCAATGTGCGGGGGTACCTGTGTCGAGGTAATTGAGGTAATATGTCCTGTGGCCTACAGCAGGTCAGCCACCAGGGGGAGACTCGTTGAGGCCTGGTAACAGATGGAGTATACATCACAAGGCGGTGGCTTCATCTGCTGGACGTGCCAGGTCTCAACGGGCTCTCCGGACAGGACTAATTTGGGCTGATTGGAAGCTGGTGAGTAATCAAGGCAGCACACAGAGAGAGGACTAGGGGAAGTGAGGGGACTTCTATGTGGTTGGATACGGTTACCCGAGCTAAGCCGAGGGATTTGAGTTTGTGTGCCCAACAGGATACAGGAAGATCCGGAGCCCAGGAGAAGGTATCCCGAGAGGGTCTCATGGGGGAGACCTTTTCTTTTTGATTTATTATTTAATAAACACCCTTGAAACTGAGCTCTGTCCGTGTCTGATCTATGTAAACGTTTTGACCAAACCCCCTGGTCTTGCCACAAGTGGTGGAGAATGCGAGCACTCTGATAACATGGTCAGATCAGGGTTGACGTTTACACAGTATCAGCATGGACGAGTTGATAGCTCAGTTCGTCCGGGCCCAACAAGCACAACAGGCGGATCAGGAACGAATGCTGGAAGGAAAAATGACTACAAAACGTCCGCCTCGTTGAGGAAGTCAGGATGCTGCAAGGAGGAGCATCTCCTGGATCACATCCCAACCAGTTTTTAATCAAGCTAACGGAAGACGATGACCTCTGTACATTTGAACGGACAGCACTACGGGAAGGATGGCCAAGGCCGTACTGGGCAAGTCTGCTGGCCCCGTTCCTCTCTGGGCATGCCCAAAAGGCGTATTGGGACCTGAACGACGAACAGGCGGATAACTACGATGGATTCGAACAGGAGATCATCAGCCGCTATGGGTACAGCCTGGCCCATCGGGCTCAACGGTTCCATGACTGGAGGTTCGTACCCGACCCCTCACCCTGAGCACAGATGAGCGACATAGTGCGCGTCACCAGGGAATGGCTCCTCACCGACGTATCGATCCTCGACAAAGTGGTCCTGGATCGCTTCTTACGGGCGCTACCCCAGCGAGTTTATGCGCACCCCAGACTTTGGAAGGCCTCCTGGAAGCAGTGGAGATGCAGAAGAACACTCAGTCACTGCTGAGTGGGAGCCGGGACGAGTCGGCGACCCGTCCGTAGGGACGGAAGGACAGCCCCACTGTAGTGTACCCCGAACCGACAGTCGGCAAGGCCAAAGGACCGCAAACCTGTGGAGAGACGGCGGGGGTATGGCTGACCCGTCACCGACGACCCCAGGTAGAGGGAGACCAAAGGAGGTGTTTTCAGTGTGGTGCCCGGGGGCACATTTGCTGGAATTGCCCGGCTCGAGAGGAATCGACGCCATCAGCTAGCCCCGGAGGCGAGGTGGGTCACGCCGTGAACTATGTCACCTCCTGTTGGGCACACCACGAGTCAACTGCACCCATGGTCCCGGTGAACGTTGACGGACACGACACGGAAGCACAATTAGACTCCGGATGCATGGTTACGCTTGTAACCATGAGCCTGCTGAACCAGGCGACCGAACGGGGTAGGGAGATGTCCATTTCTGTCTCGTCTGTAACACAACAGTAAGTTAGACACCAATACACAATATTGGTTTCAATAAATTAACTAAAGTTAGCTAGCTAGGGACTAAAATTATTGTGACGAAAACTAGATCAAATCTGTCCAGTTTCAAGTACAATATTTAAAATAATATAATTTCATTTTCTATATATTTTCAATTCATCATTTCAGAAATGTTACTGTGGGCTGCCACTCAAAACAAAAATTATAATTCAACAATAATAATCTTTGCAGGTCAAGGATTGTCTTCACTTTCAAGAATGCCTGAATTGCTTTACATTGCAATTACATTGCCTTTAAAACTTATTAAGGATCCGTGTCCCGCTAGCGGGACAACTTCCGGTGAAACTGGAGGGCGCGCAATTCAAATAAATAATCATAAATATGATGGATTTTAAACATTTATGTACATATAAGTGTCTTATATTGGCTGAAAGCTTAAAATCTTGTTAATCTAACTGCACTGTCCGATTTAAAGTAGCTATTACAGCGAAAACATGCCAAGCAATTGTTTGAGGATGGCGTCTCACATCAAAATATTTTTCCACCGGCACAGGTTTCATACATTCACATATAATGATTAAATATTCACTTACTTTTTGAAAATCTTCTTCTGATTTGTCATCCAAAGGGTCCCAGCTATAACATGTAGTGTCGTTTTGTTAGATAAAATACTTTATATCCCAAAAAGTCTGTTTAGTTTGCACCGTCGATTTCAGTAATCCACTAGTTCAACTTGCAGAGAAATGAATCCGAAAATATACCCCTAAACTTTGTTTCAACAAGTCAAAATACACTTCTATTTACTCCTCAGATGCTCTAAAATGTAATCAAACTATAATATTTCTTTTGGAAAGAAGTATGTTCAATAGGAAACCGATTTTAGCATTGCGCGCCCTCCAGTTTCACCGGAAGTTGTCCCGCTAGCGGGACACCAATCCTTAAGAAGTTTTAAAGGCTTGCAAGTAAGTATTTCACTGTAAGGTATTTCACACCTGTTGTATTCGGCTCATGTGACAAATAACATTAGATTATTTTAATTTTTTTCCCAAAATGGAGGATGCTGTAGAGATAGATGGGAGAGGTTGACTGGAGCTGAAGGGTGGGACTAATAGCAAGATAAAACATGTAAAACATACGGGGTCTGTAAAATGTATATAGGTTCAGAACTTTTGGGAAATAGCACAGTTACAAATAGAACTGCATGGACATCAGAAATAGAGGCAGGACTAAAAACAAACAAAAAATAACTATTGTAAAATAGACTGTCTGTAAAATGTGTATAAGATGTATAAATTGAAGGTAAAAGCCGAGTGTTTATTAGTTTGTCAGAAATGCACACACCGGTCAATATAAGGTCCCACAGTTGACAGTCTATGTCAGAGCAAAAACCAAGCCATGAGGTCGAGTGAATTCTCAGTAGAGCTCCGAGACAGGATTGTGTCGAGGCACAGATCTGGGGAAGAGTACCAAAACATTTCTGCAGCATTGAAGGTCCCCAAGAACACAGTGGCCTCCATCATTCTTAAATGGAAGAAGTTTGGAACAACCAAGGCTCTTCCTAGAGCTGGTCGCCCGGCCAAACTGAGCAATCGGGGAAGAAGGGCCATGGTCAGGGAGGTGACCAAGAACCCAATGGTCACTCTGACAGATCTCCAGAGATTCTCTGTGGAGATGGAAGAACCTTCCAATCAGGCCTTTATGGTAGAGTGGAGATGAAAGCCACTCCTCAGTAAAAGACACATGTCAGCCCACTTGGAGTTTGCCAAAAGGCACCTAAAGGACTCTCAGACCATGAGAAACAAGATTCTCTGGTCTGAAACCAAGATTGAACTCCTTGGACTGAATGCCAAGCATCACGTTTGGAGGTAACCTGGCACCATCCCTACGGTGAAGCATGGTGGTGGCAGCATCATGCAGTGGGGATGTTTTTCAGCGGCAGGGACTGGGAGACTAGTCAGGATCGGGGGTAAGATGAACAGAGCAAAGTACAGAGAGATTATTGGTGAAAACCTGCTCCAGAACTTCCAGAAAAGGGATGGGCAACTCTCATCCTTTGGGGCTGGAGTGGTGTCACACTTTTCCCCCATCCCTAGCAAACACAGTTCGAGATCATGCAATCAATTTAAATCAAATCAAATTTTATTCATCACATGCGCCGAATACAACAGTGAAATGCTTACTTACAAGCCCTTAACCAGCAATGCAGTTTTAAGAAAATCCTTCCCCCAAAAAGTAAGAGATAACAATAACAAATAATTAAAGAACAGCAGTAAATAACAATAGCGAGACTATATACAGGAGGTACCGGTACAGAGTCAATGTCAATGTGCGGGGGTACCTGTGTCGAGGTAATTGAGGTAATATGTCCTGTGGCCTACAGCAGGTCAGCCACCAGGGGGAGACTCGTTGAGGCCTGGTAACAGATGGAGTATACATCACAAGGCGGTGGCTTCATCTGCTGGACGTGCCAGGTCTCAACGGGCTCTCCGGACAGGACTAATTTGGGCTGATTGGAAGCTGGTGAGTAATCAAGGCAGCACACAGAGAGAGGACTAGGGGAAGTGAGGGGACTTCTATGTGGTTGGATACGGTTACCCGAGCTAAGCCGAGGGATTTGAGTTTGTGTGCCCAACAGGATACAGGAAGATCCGGAGCCCAGGAGAAGGTATCCCGAGAGGGTCTCATGGGGGAGACCTTTTCTTTTTGATTTATTATTTAATAAACACCCTTGAAACTGAGCTCTGTCCGTGTCTGATCTATGTAAACGTTTTGACCAAACCCCCTGGTCTTGCCACAAGTGGTGGAGAATGCGAGCACTCTGATAACATGGTCAGATCAGGGTTGACGTTTACACAGTATCAGCATGGACGAGTTGATAGCTCAGTTCGTCCGGGCCCAACAAGCACAACAGGCGGATCAGGAACGAATGCTGGAAGGAAAAATGACTACAAAACGTCCGCCTCGTTGAGGAAGTCAGGATGCTGCAAGGAGGAGCATCTCCTGGATCACATCCCAACCAGTTTTTAATCAAGCTAACGGAAGACGATGACCTCTGTACATTTGAACGGACAGCACTACGGGAAGGATGGCCAAGGCCGTACTGGGCAAGTCTGCTGGCCCCGTTCCTCTCTGGGCATGCCCAAAAGGCGTATTGGGACCTGAACGACGAACAGGCGGATAACTACGATGGATTCGAACAGGAGATCATCAGCCGCTATGGGTACAGCCTGGCCCATCGGGCTCAACGGTTCCATGACTGGAGGTTCGTACCCGACCCCTCACCCTGAGCACAGATGAGCGACATAGTGCGCGTCACCAGGGAATGGCTCCTCACCGACGTATCGATCCTCGACAAAGTGGTCCTGGATCGCTTCTTACGGGCGCTACCCCAGCGAGTTTATGCGCACCCCAGACTTTGGAAGGCCTCCTGGAAGCAGTGGAGATGCAGAAGAACACTCAGTCACTGCTGAGTGGGAGCCGGGACGAGTCGGCGACCCGTCCGTAGGGACGGAAGGACAGCCCCACTGTAGTGTACCCCGAACCGACAGTCGGCAAGGCCAAAGGACCGCAAACCTGTGGAGAGACGGCGGGGGTATGGCTGACCCGTCACCGACGACCCCAGGTAGAGGGAGACCAAAGGAGGTGTTTTCAGTGTGGTGCCCGGGGGCACATTTGCTGGAATTGCCCGGCTCGAGAGGAATCGACGCCATCAGCTAGCCCCGGAGGCGAGGTGGGTCACGCCGTGAACTATGTCACCTCCTGTTGGGCACACCACGAGTCAACTGCACCCATGGTCCCGGTGAACGTTGACGGACACGACACGGAAGCACAATTAGACTCCGGATGCATGGTTACGCTTGTAACCATGAGCCTGCTGAACCAGGCGACCGAACGGGGTAGGGAGATGTCCATTTCTGTCTCGTCTGTAACACAACAGTAAGTTAGACACCAATACACAATATTGGTTTCAATAAATTAACTAAAGTTAGCTAGCTAGGGACTAAAATTATTGTGACTAAAACTAGATCAAATCTGTCCAGTTTCAAGTACAATATTTAAAATAATATAATTTCATTTTCTATATATTTTCAATTCATCATTTCAGAAATGTTACTGTGGGCTGCCACTCAAAACAAAAATTATAATTCAACAATAATAATCTTTGCAGGTCAAGGATTGTCTTCACTTTCAAGAATGCCTGAATTGCTTTACATTGCAATTACATTGCCTTTAAAACTTATTAAGGATCCGTGTCCCGCTAGCGGGACAACTTCCGGTGAAACTGGAGGGCGCGCAATTCAAATAAATAATCATAAATATGATGGATTTTAAACATTTATGTACATATAAGTGTCTTATATTGGCTGAAAGCTTAAAATCTTGTTAATCTAACTGCACTGTCCGATTTAAAGTAGCTATTACAGCGAAAACATGCCAAGCAATTGTTTGAGGATGGCGTCTCACATCAAAATATTTTTCCACCGGCACAGGTTTCATACATTCACATATAATGATTAAATATTCACTTACTTTTTGAAAATCTTCTTCTGATTTGTCATCCAAAGGGTCCCAGCTATAACATGTAGTGTCGTTTTGTTAGATAAAATACTTTATATCCCAAAAAGTCTGTTTAGTTTGCACCGTCGATTTCAGTAATCCACTAGTTCAACTTGCAGAGAAATGAATCCGAAAATATACCCCTAAACTTTGTTTCAACAAGTCAAAATACACTTCTATTTACTCCTCAGATGCTCTAAAATGTAATCAAACTATAATATTTCTTTTGGAAAGAAGTATGTTCAATAGGAAACCGATTTTAGCATTGCGCGCCCTCCAGTTTCACCGGAAGTTGTCCCGCTAGCGGGACACCAATCCTTAAGAAGTTTTAAAGGCTTGCAAGTAAGTATTTCACTGTAAGGTATTTCACACCTGTTGTATTCGGCTCATGTGACAAATAACATTAGATTATTTTAATTTTTTTCCCAAAATGGAGGATGCTGTAGAGATAGATGGGAGAGGTTGACTGGAGCTGAAGGGTGGGACTAATAGCAAGATAAAACATGTAAAACATACGGGGTCTGTAAAATGTATATAGGTTCAGAACTTTTGGGAAATAGCACAGTTACAAATAGAACTGCATGGACATCAGAAATAGAGGCAGGACTAAAAACAAACAAAAAATAACTATTGTAAAATAGACTGTCTGTAAAATGTGTATAAGATGTATAAATTGAAGGTAAAAGCCGAGTGTTTATTAGTTTACTCCAATTGGGGGATCGGTGGTAGGGTTTGCGGGGAAAAATAAAAAGGTATATTCTTTAAAAAAGTATGTATGTCTATATAGGTATGTGTATGTATATTGTAGTGGAAATTTCCTGTATTTACCAAATCATGAGAGCAAACCACACACAAGTCAGAGTTATCATAAAGTCCATCTTTAATTATATGAGCTCCATCACAACCCTGTGACTCTCAGATTAATTCAGTGTCTATAAATGAATTCTCTGAGAGTGCTTACAAAACAGTTCTTAGTATCATTTATAGCCAAGACACACCCATCTGAACTCACATGACGAATAACAGATCTTAGGAACATTACAAAGGAAGACTTTACTTGAGAGAGGAGTATCCCATAGCCAGACAGCATTGGCTATAAATTATCGTTCCGCTTTGTCTCCTAAACTATGTTCTTATCTCGCTCTTAGTACCACTCAGGACCAAAAACAAAACCTCATCCACTAGCATATATCAAGTACACCCCTCCTGGACAGGATCACAGAGACACAGTGACTGGCACACAGACATTGTGGAGCCAAGAGATAATTGGTTCCCCCTCAATCATCCCTTCACATGGATTAAAAGATATGTTTACATATGAAGACAAGCTTGACCTCTCTCCTCTCTGCGGCCCAAGTAACTGAACCCAGGACAGAGAAAGGATAACTGCAAATGGCCACCACTATAGTACAACAAGATACATTCTAAATGAGAAGTAACTCACAAGCATATAATGAAAATAAAACATCTTATCTATGTTACCCAACTATTCTGATACATCCCCAACAATATATGTGTATATGTATGCATGCGTGTACGGATATATATATTTATCCAAAGAATATATGGAGGATTGGAAATGAAGCAGACAATTACATTGATGGAACCAATATTCTTTCCAAAATATTAAGCTGATCCACCCCTAAAAATAAAAAAAAAACATTCGATTTGATTTGATTAGTGTTGTGCTCCTTGAAAGCGGCAGCTCTAGATTTTAGCTCGGTGCGGATGTTGCCTGTAATCCATGGCTTCTGGTTGGGATATGTACATACGGTTACTGTGGGGACGACGTTGTCGATGCACTTATTCATGAAGCCAGTGGTATACTGTACTCCTCAATTCCATTGAATGAATCCCAGAACATATTCCAGTCTGTGCTAGCAAAACAGTCCTGTAATGTAGCATCCGCATCATCTGACCACTTCTGTATTGAGCGAGTCACTGGTTCTTCCTGCTTTAGTTTTTGCTTGTAAGGAGGATAGAATTATGGTTAGATTTTCCAAATGGAGGGCGAGAGAGAGCTTTGTATGCGTCTCCATGTGTGGAATGGACAGAGAGATAGGCCTATGTGTTCATCCTATCATGTTTCTCCAATACCAAATCAGTGTCTTGTTTTCAATGAAACTGTCCCTGTTTGCAAATAATTAAATCTGAGAAGTCATTGGTCATCTGAGCATGGTACTTTCAAAAGTGAGGCTGTCACAGAAACATTTTAAGCTGTAACCGCTGGCTACTCTTCTTCTGTGGCTTTACTCAACGAGAGAAAGTCACAAGTGTTTCCTTAAAAGCTGTCTGGCTTCAAACATCTTCTATTGTACAAAAAGTGAATAGCTTAATCAATTGATACCTACAGAATTAGATTACTTCCCAAGTAAAATCTATTTTTATCTCCTCGGCTGTAGAAGGTTTTAACTCAGCTTCTGTTTCACATTCTTTGACATTCAATGATATCCCCATATGCGGATTGCTTGTTTCTGCATAAAGCATTGTGGGCCAAAGCACTGTTTTAGATCACTTTATATAATCTGATCCATTTAATTTTTCTTCAAACTTTTTAGTTAACATTGGGGAAGGCCTCTGCTTTTTGTTATTTTCTTTAATAAAAGGTAGGCCAATGGCATACCCTCTCATACCCCCTAAATTTGAGTCATGGTTTAAACTTAATAGCCCTTCACTGACACAGAGGAAGGATATTTAAAGAGTGTATGGTGGGTAAGGAATTGACTGGCAACTCTATTGATATAGCAGCCTATAGCCTAATTTAATTTGTCAAACAGGTAGGCCTACCTCTTCATTTTTAAATAGGAAGAAATAGGCTCCAACACATAGCCCTCTTGTTGTTAGTGAAGTCTAATTAAAATGAAGGTGGTTGAAATGAATTATGCCTACTTGAATTTGCACCATAAACTGACCATTTCCGATTGATTGTGTTGCGGCTGCTGCTTCAAGTTTCAGCAATCTGGCTTATTGTGAGGTCAACAACTCTGTTACGTTCCCCAGTTTCTATGTTGTGGGTTTGTGTATATATATATGTGTGTATTTCAGGAAATGGCTTCCTGGATTCTCCCAAGCAGCTAATTGGTCGACCCCATTGCAGAGTGGAGGTCTGATCCCGCCCTCTTGTTACAGCTGTCTACAGTTACAGACTCCTTCTGCAGCTTTAAAAGCCAGAGTTCCTTTGTTAGGAAGAGAGAGCTTCTTGGATGTCCTGTGTTGGTTGTTGCTCAGAGAGTTTCTTGGTATGTCCTGTGCTTCGTTGTTAGTCTGTATAAGTTTTTGTAAAGTATTTTGTAGTCATAGGACTGTTTTTGATTAGTGAAATTGTTTACTTACGTTTATAATTATTCTGTTTCTGTTCCCAGGGGGGAAGGGGAAGGCACCTTGGGAGTGCTTAGACAAGAGACCTGCGGGCATACATATACCCGCAGTATATACTGTGTCTATGCACACTAGGTAAGACCTGGGCGGACCATCCCCCTGTATTTTGGTTAGTGCGCCAGTTGTGGCAGCGGTTTTGATGCATAAATGGGCAGCTCATGACACTGTTAGTGTGGTTGTTCCTACACCGTTCCGACAGCAGGTACTCTCACTCGCCCATGACCAGGATTGGTCCGGACATTTGGGGATCACGGAGACTTATAACCGAGTCCTTCAACATTTTTTTCTGGACAGGTTTGAAGTCTGACGTGGTCTAGTTTTGTAAAACCTGTCATGTATGTCAACTCACTGGGAAAGCGAATCAAACAGTTCCTCGTGCGCCTCTCTGCCTGATTCCGTTACCAAAATCCAGGTCAGGTAACCAGTACTTACTAACAATAATGTGCAGTGCTACTCAATACCCAGAGGCTATCCCCCTCCGTACTATACGGGCTAAGACTGGTGAAGGCACTAGTGAAGATCTTCTCTACGTTTGGACTCCCTAAAGTAATCCAAACTGATTAGGGAATTAACTTTGTCAAAACTGTTCTCAAATGTGTTAAAGATGATGTGTATTTCCCATCAGGTCTCCAGTCCCTATCATCCGGAGAGTCAAGGGGCACTCAAGCGCTGGCAGCGGACACTAAAGGCAATGCTACGCAAGTACTCAATGGATTCCAGTACCGATTGGGATGGGGGGGTGCCCTTTGTCCTATTTGCTATCAGGGAAACAATACAAGAGTCCTTAGGGTTCAGCCCTGCTGACCTTGTGTTGGATACACCCCACAGGGTCCGCTTAAAGCATTGAAGGAGCATCTCCTACCGCCAGTAGCGCCTCTAAAAAATGTGTTGGATTTTGCCAGTAAGATGTGGGAAAGACTGCACGCCCAAAAGTCTCTCCTTGCCTCAAAAAAAGTTATTATTATGCCAAAGAGGCTGTTGGCTGTTCTTTTGCACCAGGGGATCAAGTTTTAGTTTTGTTGCAAATCCCTGGCTCATCTGTCAGCATGTTTTTCTGTGCCATATCTTGTGGAAAAGAAACTGTGACACCAATTATGTGATAGACCCCAGATCCCGTGTGTCATGTTAATATGCTTTCAGCATGTTATGTGCGTGGTGCTCCAGACAGCTCCTCAGGTAAGCTGGTCCAGCCTGCCATCTCCAGTGTGGCTGCGGTGGTGCTGAAGCCTGGCTGGGACCTAGAGGAGGATATGGAGGACAGGTTGGAGTTACAGCAGTGTGAACGCTTATGTAATTCAAATGTTGATAAAGTTAACTTCTCAAATGGAACATTTGGATAATGAGCAGACTAATCTTATCCTATTGATAAATAGTTGTCTCAATGTGTTTCAGGACGTTCCAAGTCGCACATCCATCTTGGACCATGACGTGGATGTGGGGAACGCTGCTCCAATATGTCAACATCTGTACCGGGTTAACGCTAAGAAAAGGGAGGTAATGAAAAGTGAGGTAGCTTATTTATTACAGAATGACATGAAAAAACCCAGTAACAGCTCCTGGAGTTCCCCGTGTATTCTTGTTCCTAAGCCTGATGGTATGTCCCGCTTATGTACAGACTATCGCCGTGTAAATGCCGTTACAAAGTTTGATTCTCTACCTACCTTAGATGACTGCATTGACAGACTTGGCACGGCTGTTTACGTTAGTAAGTTAGATTTGCTAAAAGGTTATTGGCAGGTGCCTCTGACATCTCGGCTTTCCTGATGCCTGATAACTTCGTACAATACACTGATGTGTTGGTGTTCGTTTCCTTGTCATTCAATGGCGAAATTAGCATTATGACTCCCTTTAACTTCTTGTAACTACCCATCCCGGATCCAGGAGAACTGTCATCAACTGACACTAAGTAGTATAACGCAACGGACAAAAAATCTTACTAGAAAATATTCATGAAATCACAAGTGAAATATATTCAAACACAGCTTAGCCTTTTGTTAATCATGTAGTGTCGTCTCAGATTTTGAAAAATATGCTTTACAGCCAAAGCAAGACAAGCATTTGTGTAAGTTTATCGATAGCCTAGCATAGCATTATGCCTAGCTAGCAGCAGGCAATCTGGTCACGAAAATCAGAAAAGCAATCAAATTAAATCGTTTACCTTTGAGCTTCCTTTGAGGATGTTTTCACTCACAAGACTCCCAGTTAGATAGCAAATGTTCCTTTTTTCCAGAAATTATTTTTTTGTAGCCAAAAAAAGCTCCGTTAGTTCTTCACTTTTGGCTGAGAAAACGACCGGAAATTGCGGTCATGACAACACCGAAAAATATTCCAAATTAGCTCCATAATATCGACAGAAACATGGCAAACGTTTATAATCAATCCTCAAGGTGTTTTATATTTGATAATATATCAATTGGGACAGAGCATTTTTCAGTAAGACCGGGTGGAAAAATGGCTACCTCTGTCTTTTGCGCGAGAAATACACAAAGCGCCATCAGGTGGACACTGACGCAATGTTGTCGCTCAGGCTAATTTTTCTAAATAAAAGCCTGAAACTATGTCTTGTGATACTAGACACATTAAGGAAGCCATAGAAAAAGGAATCTGGTTGATATCCCATTCACTGCTCAATAGGGAAGCACAGGAAGGGACTCTTATTTAGAAACCGCTGCGTTCCTGATTGGACTTTTCTCATTCTTTTGCCTGCAATATCAGTTCTGTTATACTCACAGACAATATCTTTACAGTTTTGGAAACTTTAGAGTGTTTTCTATCCTAAGCTGTCAATTATATGCATATTCTATTTTCTGGTCCTCAAAAATAGCCCGTTTACTTTCGGAACGTTATTTTTCCAAAAATAAAATGACCCCTAGATTCAACAGGTTAATTTAAATCATTCAACAACCTTTTATTAATGCATTTGCAGACAGAAGTTGACAACAGGAACATAACGGATGTTTCTGAGTAAATATAAAAGGTCCCAAGTTATTTTATTAAATCCGAAGTCCAGCCCTTGTTATGTCACTGCATACATCATTATTAGTATTTTTTTTATTTATTAAACGCATAGAACCTCACACAATTCTGCCAATTTCTCTCAACCAGTATATGGGCTTTTTAGGTCAGCACTGAAGCCGCCCTGTGATAAGCAGTGCTTTCTTTGTCAAAGTCAGGGGTGTAAAATATTTATTCTGTCCATTCGCAGCACACCTCAATGGTGCTGTTGCATCACTGCTATGCTCCATCAACATTCAGTAAAACATTTAAAAATCTAACATAAATCATGTAACAGATATAGTATATGGTATAGAGTACTGTATGTGGCCTTTTCTGTAGCTTACAGGCTGGAGATACAATGTAATGAGACAGACACTTTTTACTTCAGGTTTCTCCAATCAAATAACCTAAATGGCACCCAATCAAATAAAACATTTGCTGACATGTTAAAATAATTGTGCATTTCCCACTGTGTAATAGGCTCAGGATAACTCCTGATAAAGTTGGGTAGCTGATATTCAGAGCTTAACTGGCCAAATTGATGAGTCGCAGGAATCAGGAATAATAAAGCCAATGCAACGGCCTGTTTTTACAAACAGTGGTCCTAATACATGGACAGGCATTTAAAAAATCCATTGCAGGCCAACACTGTAGGCTACACCCCAATAAGCACGGGCCGACGTCTTTTGGATTATTTATTTTTGACGCAGTCTAGACCAGCCTTGATTTCCACAGACGTTGCAAGCTTCGATTTGGCCCAAACATGTTTGTTTCAGATTTGGTTCAGTCTTGACCGGCCTTAATTTGGTCCCAACATAGACGTCTGTAAATGATGTATCTTCAACTTTCATTCAGAACCAAAAATTAACCTGATTTCAACATCCTGAAAATGTATTTTCAATGTCCTGAATTTCATTCATGCAATATGCCTCACCTAGGCGGCAGACTGGCCAGGACCGGCCCTGTGACAGGGAATACATGTATGCATCTGTTGGTCATGGATACCTTGTGAAAAAGGTAGGGGCGTGGATCAGAAAACCAGTCAGTATCTGGTGTGGCCACCATTTGCCTAGTGCAGTTTGACACATCTCCTTTGCATAGAGTTTATCAGGCTGTTGATTGTGGCCTGTGGAATGTTGCCCCCCCCCCCCCCCCCCATTCTCTTCAATGGCTGTGCGAAGTTGCTGGATTTTGGCAGGAACTGGATCGACGCGTACGACAGTATCCATCGATCCAGAGCATCCCAAACTTGCTCAATGGGTGACATGTCCGGTGAGTATGCAGGCCATGGAAGACCTTGTACGTTTTCAGCTTCCATGAATTGTGTACAAATCCTTGCGATGGGTCCGTGCATGATCATGCTGAAACATGAGGTAATGGCGGCGAATGAATGGCACGACAATTGGCCTCAGGATCTCCTCACGGTATCTCTGTACGTTCAAATTGAGTTCGTTGTCCATAGCTTATGCTTTCTAATGCCATAACCCCACTGCCACCATGGGGCACTCTGTTCACAACGTTGGCATCAGCAAACCACTCGCCCACACAACACCATACTGTGGTCTGTGGTTGTGAGGCCAGTTGGACGCACTGCCAAATTCTCTAAAATGACGGAGGCAGGGTATGGTAGAGCATTGAATTCAATTACCTGGCAACCGCTCTTGTGGACATTCCTGCAGTCAGCAATTCCAATTGCATGCTCGTTCAACTTGAGACATTGTGTTGTGGCAAAACGGATCATTTTAGAGTGGTCTTTTATTGTCCTCAGCACAAGGTGCACCTGTGCAATGATCATGCTGTCTAATCAGCTTCTTGTCAGGTGGATGGGTTATTTTGACAAAATATAAAATGCTCACTAACAGAGATGTAATCAAATGTGTGCACATTTGAGAATTGTTTTGTGTGCATATGGAACATTTCTGGGATCTTATTTCAGCTCATGAAACATGGTACCAACACTTTGTTACATTTACTCCCGGCCGCGCATCCAAATCCATAGAGGAGGGTCTGGGTGGGCGTCTGTCCACGGTGGCGGCTCTGGCGCGGGACGTGGACCCCACCATAGTCTTTGTCCGCTTTAGTCTCTTTCTAGGAACGGCGACCCTCGCCGCCGACCTAGGATTGGCAACACTACTAAATGGCCCCACTGGACTGAGGGGCAGCTCCGGACTGAGGGGCAGCTCCGGACTGAGGGGCAGCTCCGGACTGAGGGGCAGCTCTGGCGGGTCCTGGCTGACTGGCGGATCCTGGCTGACTGGCGGCTCTGGCGGATCCTGGCGGCTCTGGCGGATCCTGGCGGCTCCTGGCGGATCCTGGCTGACTGGCGGCTCCTGGCTGATCCTGGCTGACTGGCGGCTCTGGCGGCTGTAGAATTGTTTCCTGAACTTACTGTGTTTCTTTGAATCATAAAACACGGGACGAGATGTTAAAAACTGTCCATTGTGCCAATAGATGGAATGCACTCACATGAGATTTGCCGTGATGTTGACAGAGTGGCATGGGAGGTTTATTTCTTAGACTGGGTTAAGATGTCAATTTTGGGACACATCCTCAGTATTGTGCCTTCGAATCAGTGGGTGTTTCGGCCTTTAATCACTAAACACCCTCATCAAAGGTGTCCAGCTAAAGGGTGATCAAGCCTTAGCTTGTGTCCCATGCCCAATTAAGATGTCCCACGGGACTATGCAAGGCAGGGGCGACCTCTTCCCTGAGCCAGCCCTACAGCTGACCGCATACCTCATATGCTCTCCTCAAGTTGGAGGGATCTGAATTGGGTGGGGCGGCTGTAGAATTGTTTCCTGAACTTACTGTGTTTCTTTAGAATATAAATGTTCTCTTGACCACCTAGCTACAGATTGTTACACCAGATAATTTGATTTAGCCAAAGAATTTTGTACCCATTACTGGGGGTGCCTTGCGAAATTATTCGGGCCCCTTGAACTTTGCGACCTTTTGCCACATTTCAGGCTTCAAACATAAAGATATAAAACTGTATTTTTTTGTGAAGAATCAACAACAAGTGGGACACAATCATGAAGTGGAACGACATTTATTGGATATTTCAAACTTTTTTAACAAATCAAAAACTGAAAAATTGGGCGTGCAAAATTATTCAGCCCCTTTACTTTCAGTGCAGCAAACTCTCTCCAGAAGTTCAGTGAGGATCTCTGAATGATCCAATGTTGACCTAAATGACTAATGATGATAAATACAATCCACCTGTGTGTAATCAAGTCTCCGTATAAATGCACCTGCACTGTGATAGTCTCAGAGGTCCGTTAAAAGCGTAGAGAGCATCATGAAGAACAAGGAACACACCAGGCAGGTCCGAGATACTGTTGTGAAGAAGTTTAAAGCCGGATTTGGATACAAAAAGATTTCCCAAGCTTTAAACATCCCAAGGAGCACTGTGCAAGCGATAATATTGAAATGGAAGGAGTATCAGACCACTGCAAATCTACCAAAACCTGGCCGTCCCTCTAAACTTTCAGCTCATACAAGGAGAAGACTGATCAGAGATGCAGCCAAGAGGCCCATGATCACTCTGGATGAACTGCAGAGATCTACAGCTGAGGTGGGAGACTCTGTCCATAGGACAACAATCAGTTGTATATTGCACAAATCTGGCCTTTATGGAAGAGTGGCAAGAAAGCCATTTCTTAAAGATATCCATAAAAAGTGTCGTTTAAAGTTTGCCACAAGCCACCTGGGAGACGCACCAAACATGTGGAAGAAGGTGCTCTGGTCAGATGAAACCAAAATTGAACTTTTTGGCAACAATGCAAAACGTTATGTTTGGCGTAAAAGCAACACAGCTGAACACACCATCCCCACTGTCAAACATGGTGGTGGCAGCATCATGGTTTGGGCCTGCTTTTCTTCAGCAGGGACAGGGAAGATGGTTAAAATTGATGGGAAGATGGATGGAGCCAAATTCAGGACCATTCTGGAAGAAAACCTGATGGAGTCTGCAAAAGACCTGAGACTGGGACGGAGATTTGTCTTCCAACAAGACAATGATCCAAAACATAAAGCAAAATCTACAATGGAATGGTTCAAAAATAAACATATCCAGGTGTTAGAATGGCCAAGTCAAAGTATAGACCTGAATCCAATCGAGAATCTGTGGAAAGAACTGAAAACTGCTGTTCACAAATGCTCTCCATCCAACCTCACTGAGCTCGAGCTGTTTTGCAAGGAGGAATGGGAAAAAATGTCAGTCTCTCGATGTGCAAAACTGATAGAGACATCCCCCAAGTGACTTACAGCTGTAATCTCAGCAAAAGGTGGCGCTACAAAGTATTAACTTAAGGGGGCTGAATAATTTTGCACGCCCAATTTTTCAGTCTTTGATTTGTTAAAAAAGTTTGAAATATCCAATAAATGTCGTTCCACTTCATGATTGTGTCCCACTTGTTGTTGATTCTTCACAAAAAAATACAGTTTTATATCTTTATGTTTGAAGCCTGAAATGTGGCAAAAGGTCGCAAAGTTCAAGGGGGCCGAATACTTTCGCAAGGCACTGTATATGCAAATTGCCATCATACAAACTGAGGCAGCAGACTTAGTGAAAATTAATATTTGTATCATTCTCAACTTTTGGCCACGACTGTATACTAGCCCTTGAACTGGCTGACGATCTCGAACTGACTGATGATTTGTAAGAGCGAGAACTTATAGGGGCGACAGGTAGCCTAGTGGTTAGTCCGTTGGACCAGTAACCGAAAGGTTCCTTGATCGAATCCCCAAACTGACAAGGCAGTTAACCCTGAACAAGCCAGTTAACCCACTGTTCCTAGGCCGTCATTGTAAATAATCATTTGTTCTTAACTGACTTGCCTAGTTAAATAAAGGTAAAATAGGCTGTGCATCAAATGTGTCTCTTCAATGTTTTTGTCTTGCTGCGTACCATTTTCCTTACTACTTTCTGCCATGATGATGTGAGGTAAGTGTGCCACGTAGGGTGAAGACTTAAGCTGGCGATGTTGTGATGGCTTGCTCTGTGCCGAGCTGACAGCCCCTTAACACTTGAATCCTTGCTGCTCCAAGTGAAGGTTCTTCTCTTACATGTAGCTGTGCTTGTCTTTTCATTATACTGGACTCGTTAAATGTATAGTAGCCCTTATCCAGCTATCCAGTTAGCTAAAGACTCATTCAAATAACTTTGTGATAAGCAGGGTACCGTTTTGGAAGTTTACTTGAATCACAGTGTGAAACTGCAACAAACACAAAAGTACATGTTTTCAATTATAATAGTATAGAGCACAGAATGTCGTCCACAATAATTGCACCAAATGTACAAAATAAGGAATAAGAGTACTCAATCTACAGTCAAATATAAAATGAGGTTACTAGAATGCAACTGTATGCTTGATATTGCTCAGCTAGGTTTCCCAAGGGAGAAATGGCACTGAAGATAATGCACTGAAGATAAGTAGCTAACTCAATTCTTTATCTTTTACAGAAACATAAATGTTTATCACATAATTTATCTTGCGTTAATAAACAAATGTACTTACCGACATTGCGTCTTACAATCCTTCAACATCCTTCTTTATAAGCTTTGTAACTACTCTGTCACACTTGCACATCTTACACATTGGCTGCGGTTCAAACTCATAAAAGACACACCCTCGTCTACTTACCCTCGCCTTATGCACTTGGGGGAATCCCCGTCACCATCTAGGAGGGCGGTCCAAATGATTAGCCAAGCAAGGGAAGTTTGCAACGTAAGCCCCTCAGTCCTCGTTTTTAGTCGAGTTTGTACAAATATGTTCATTCCAGGGAATGAAACTCCCCATAATTCAATTCGCGACGATTGTACATCCGCTAAGAAAAGTCCACCAAGACTTAAAAACAACATCAATGGAGAAGTCAGCATACACGTGTAAGTAAAAACGAATGCAAATAAGTTAGAAATTGTGCTACTAATGCACATGACGGCACAAACACGTCTCGTAAAAAGTAAATATGTTTGGTTATCTTTTGGAAATTGTAGAAATAAAACATTTTCCTTCTTCAAACGTTCCAGCTAGCCAGGCTAATGCTAGTTAGCTAATTCATTTGCTAGCTATCATACAGTAGGCGTATATTAATAATTAGACATGCAATCATAATTGACTGTAGCGCATTTAAAGCACCCACAAGCTACTGGTGGCTAAAAACAATCATTGCGGGATGAACGAGCGATGAAGTGTCAGGCAAGGGTGGTCCATTTAAAAATCATTCCTTCCTCCCTCGCCCTACAAGTGTATACTCATCAGACGTCATCAGAAGTGTCCACTTAATTTGAGGGCTGAGGGGATAGTGTGTGTATTTTTAAGTGTTTGGACTGGAGCCATTACTTCACTTCTGAAACTGCTTCCTGTCACATGACACAAACAAGTAAATTCTACACTGCTGCACTTAAACTGCCACTAGGGGGTGCTAAACAACTAACGTTATCAGATCCAGAACAAAAGGTACTGTTTGGTGTAGCACAGAACATTTTCGACCAACCATAGCGATCTCATCTTCGATTTGGGGAAACAGGAGTCTCATACAATATCAGTGTCCAGTTGCAGGGCGTCAGTTTGAATGTAGAAAATGCTCCGTTATTAAAATAATGACCTAGTCTGCACCTTAATGTATTTACTGGCTGTATCCAAGGCTCAGCCAATCGTTTACATAACAGAATGAAGCACAGCAGCGACTGAAGAAAGAAGAGACAACAAATGTGTTAGTTACAGCATCCGGAAAGTCAGCTTGCTAGTTACAGCAGCGCGTCCCTGGGCAACAACGACAAGGTAACGTTAGGTGAGAAGCCTGACCACGGAGACGGGGTGAGAAGGTGATGAAGCATACTTCCTGAGCTGTAACCGGAAAACTACTGGCATTTGGAAAGTTTTTGAGGTGATGGAGAAATTGTGGTGGAACAAGTATTAGCATTGTTAAGTATCTTCCTAGCTGGATCGAATTATCCGCTAGCTAGCCAGAGAAATGTTGAGCAACATTAGCCAACTTATCTGATCAAATAATTTAGTTTATGGTGTGAAAATTAGCTTGCTAATAAAGTCAGACAGCTAACGTTACAACATCAGATGAGCTAACATTAGAAACCTAACCAATTATCTATAGTATTAACTGGTAACCGATTCGTTGCCGTTCCTCAACTCAAGTTGTAACGCGTTAGTTGCTTAATGGACCCCTGGTAATCTGTGTGAAATGTTAACTAGCTAACGAACTAACCACTATCTGTTAACTAATGTTTTCCCTCTACAGTTTGTGGTTCATTTTCAGAATTAGATAATTAGGTGAAAATGAGGCGTTGCTTGTTAAACGTGGATTCGGGGATCAAGTGTAGCTGGAGCTGGGCCTGGTTTAAGCCCTGCACAACTAAAGTGCTGTTTCCTATTTAACAACAGGTATTTACACATGTTATATTTTGTATTGTATTTTGTTTATGCCCCAGTATGAAAATGCGATGCAAGGGCTTTTACCATTGACAGCCATCAATATCATTAAGCCCTGCACAACTAACGTGCTGTTTCCTATTTAACAACAGATAATAAATAATGCTCAACTGGGACCACTGGCTGGGGTGATTTATTTGGACAAAACACAACACAAAGTACGATTAACATCTGTTACACATGCTACCTGCAACTCATCATTCCAACATATTTGAACATTTAATTCCAGGCTGCATCCCATCTGGGAGTCCCATAGAGGTGTCATGACGTTGGCCTGGGGGTAGGTATATGACAGTCATAAATACCTCTTCCCCCCTTTTTCCTCTCTCTACCCTACTGATGTGAAATTTGAAAACCCCTTGGTTAACATAGAGATTCTGGGAACATCAGAAGGTGGGGGGAAATTAACTATATTCTGGTAATCCGACCAATTGAACATATGCGGTGGTACTTAATGAATAAGATGTCAGTTCGGTTGTCATCTGAGACATTCTCCTCAATGATAGGAGGACATAAACTCTACAGTGGAAAGTCTACACATCAGAGTTATCGGATTCACATGGAATTGTTGTTCAATTTAAATGTTTGAATATAAAATTATTGGTGAAAAGATTAAATGTAATTTTAGCTTCCAAATGAGAGATTTGGGTTTTCATAAGGTTAGGGCTCTGCTTAATCAGTGACCCGCCCCTGTGAAGAGACATGGGCTGTAGACTGTGAAACACGCCCTTCTCCCTCCACTATATAAGGCCTTGACGACAATATAACCTCCTGTTCCAAGTACGTGAGGTCTGCAGCCTCTGCGTTAAAAGGACTAACATGTCAACTACAGAACTAAGCCAACCTCAGCGTGAGCTTTGTTTGTGAATGGTATGAACTTTGAATTCTTATTCACTACAGAAGTGATACCTCCTAGCCATTGAGTTAACAACAGCAGCTGCAAACGCGGGCTAGGAAAGAACAGTCAGAGTATCCCCTCTACCACACAACGACGTTACTACAACGTATCCAGCTGACCACCAGAGACATTCTTCAAAGGACAAAGGACTCGGTTTGGCAACACGGCCTTCCATCAACTAGCAACCTACCGAAGCGCAGCTCAGAGTAAATATTTATTGCATTTGCCTTTTCCAAATGGGCAGTAATTTAGAATGCATAAGATACTGTATTTACGATAGCACAGCTTCTCACTTTTGTCCCTCAGTCTTCCCGCTCTTTCACTCAAACCCAGCCCTTTTCTTTTGTGTAACCAGCTGTCAAATCTGTTCCGCCCGCTAGGGACGTTTTCCTTTATGACGTAATTTGTAATCAAGGTATAATTAATTCTGTGTATATGTAATTCTGTGTGATTAGTTAGGTATTTAGTAAATAAATAATTAAACCCAATTTTGTATTGCTGATTCAACTTGTTAGCCGGGGTTCGTGAAGACAACCAAGAATGTACAACTTTTGATGTTATTGATGTAAAATACTACTAGATCTTTAGAGTTTATTTGGAAGATAACAGCTCTATAAATATTATTTTGTGGTGCCCCGACTCTCTAGTTAATTACATTTACATGATTAGCTCAATCAGGTAATATTAATTACGGGGAAAGGATTTTATAGAATAGCATGTCATATCACTTAATCCGGCATAGCCAAAGACACGACATATTGATGCAAACTGGTAAGGGCCCAAAAATGTGACACTTCATTTTTTTTTTTGCACTGAAACATGCAAAAACCCTGCTAGGGAGAAATGCAGGTTTTAACTAATTAAACAACAAAGAATACGATCGACATGATCAGTCTCTGTGTTTAAAATAAAAAGTGGTTAATGTGAACCTAACTCACAGCTAAAAAATTTAAAGAATGCAATCTGATGTTATTTGTTGCCTAGACTTCACTGTAAATTACACTCAAGTCTTGAGAAAAAAAACAATACACTAATATTACAGTTAGGCATGACAGCCTTTATAATAGAAGGCTTGTGACCACACACATAACTATTGCACTTGGGGCAAAAAATCATCCTAAAGTATAAATAGAATGAAACAAACAGACATTCTATTTTTGCTCTATTATAGTGGCCACTATAGACATCAATCAAATGCACAAGGCTGCATGTGTCTAAAATAACATTTTCTAAGTCAAAAATCAAATTCAACACAACAAAACAATATCTTTGGGATACACTGCACATTATTACATTGTACACTTTCTGCCTGTGGACATCTGTTATACAATGTGCCAGCAAAAGTGAGAAAGAGGGAAAGTGTGTGGTGTTCCTTTCACCTCTATAGTGGCATCCAGCTTAATGTGTTAATGGCGGTCGATGGTAAAATGTGTAGCATGAAAACAACTGTGTTAGCAGTGAGCTTATGTGACCATTACATCGGTGCATGCTAGCTAACACACTTATATACAGCAATCATATACCAAAGCACATACCAGAAAGCCGCTCAATCCCTAACAGGTGCCATATGCCCACACATGTATAAATCAGCTATGTAAAGCAAATTTGTACACATTGTAAAATAGAAAATAGTTTTCAGAACGTGACCTAACCCTTGCATCACATTTTCATACTGGGGAGACCTGACATTCGCAATCTCCCCCTATCTGCAAGCGGGGCCAATAACAACACGCCTTATTGTCATCGGAATTGAACCAACCAATAAGAATGCTTGAACATTAAATACACCTTTCTTTAGAGGCAAGTGGAAACATAACCAACCCTGTTAAACATGCATGCTCTGCACTTTATTTGGCTAGTAGGCAAATAGGCCTCTACATTAGGGTATAATGACTCTATGGCTGCATTCCTCCAGAAGGGCTGAGGGGTGCTGCATGGAGATCACAAGCTCTTCAACTGAGGCTCCTGAGTGGCACCATGGTCTAAGGCACTGCATATCAGTGCAGTCCCTGGTTCAAATCCAGGCTGCATCATATCTTGCCGTGATAGGGAGTCCCATAGGGCGGTACACAATTGGCCCAGCATTACCAGGGTATGCTATCATTGTAAATAAGAATATGTTCTTAACTGACTTGTCTACTTAAATAAAGGTCAAATAGAAATAGGCTTATGCCAGACTTGGCCTATGTTTAACCCCTCCCTTGTTCCCCTCCCAAAGTCCATATGTTCATGAACCGATTCATATAAACTATTTTAAATTCTTATTAACCCCTCCTTCAGAATATGCTTTGACAAGATTTTGAGTTATTAAATACATTTTAAAAAATGAGTGGCTAAGACTGCAGTGAAAATACGTAATTCATAGATTCATCTATTTATATTATTCTGTTTCATTATTACTGGTAGATACTACTGGTTATGATTGCAGACAAATCGTAGAGAATGGGATGGTGCAATATTGATAGTCATGTTTTGATAAGGTGCATGCATGGGGATGTACACATCACCCAGACATATGCCCATGCTATAGTGATACATCTAAATGACTGAAACGTCACTGTTTTAGGCATAATACAGCCTAGTGCTATCTAGACTTAAACTGGCAAACAAATCCATTACACGATCTACCTAAATGTGAAGTAAACTCAACTGACGAGTAATAGAGAATGGAGACTTTTAACTTGAAAACGTCCAAGATATCTCTTTCCGGTTTCCCTGGCTTCCGTTTTTTATGCTGCGTTATGCTTGTTTGCATAGCACTCCTCACAAGCTGTTTTGGTGTACGTTTTTTTGTATTGTTGAGATGAAACTGCCAAAACTCTGAAAGGTATTTTTGTAGGTCAGAATTGCAAGACAAGATTTGTTCAAGTCCAAAATGTTAGTCCATAATCGTAACATGGTGTTTGTATGTTCAGATGAAATTTCACGTTTACGTTCCATGCATGGCTTTTCTTACAATCTTAATAATTTACGTGTGGATTTTCTTACGATCCTAACGTATCGTGCGTTCAACCTTTTGGCAGCTATCTGGCTCAATGAAAAAGTATCTGGAGAAATTCACAAACGAAGATGGCGGTGCAAGAGACAGCTGCCCAACTCTCCATGGCTCTGAAGGTTCAAGAATATCCCACTTTGAAGGTTTGAAATTGCTTATTTGAACGAATATCGAGACGAACCGATTATGATGCAGGCACAAGCCTCAGATTTGTCAAACTAGGCACTAATTTCGATTATTTGGATGACTAGCTAACGTTAGCTAGCGACGCCTGGGGGCAAGTTTGTTAAACAACGGCTGATGTCAGATGGTGAAGATTAATGCGAACAGATTTGATGGTGTGGTCAGATACACCACATCAAGCTATTAGTTGATAACCTCCAATCGTCTCGATAATTGACTATTTACTAACTTTGTTATCTAAACAGATAATTTCGTAGGCATTACTTTTGCTAGCCAGCCAGTTTAATCAGCTATGTTGATACCTAGCTAGGCTAACTAGCAAACTTTAACTAACGTTCGCTGGTTCTCCGTCGATATTCTTCTGTGGCGTGGGAAGCCACCTATTCATAGCTAACTATTTTCTAGTTTACATTTATTTAACTACGTTAGTTAGATAACTAGCTAATAGAGACATGTAACGTTAGCTATTCACGTTTGTTTCCAAATTCACCA
Source organism: Oncorhynchus mykiss (assembly GCF_057628025.1). Taxonomy (NCBI): domain Eukaryota; kingdom Metazoa; phylum Chordata; class Actinopteri; order Salmoniformes; family Salmonidae; genus Oncorhynchus; species Oncorhynchus mykiss. Next base: position 1,081,383 of record NC_143035.1, on the reverse strand, counting down.
TCGCTTGTGAAATCAACATGGCATGAAGAGTCGTCACCAGCTGCGAGGTAGTTAGCTCTCTAGTAAATCCAAAGCAACATGATGCATACTAGTCAGTTGATCGTTTGGAGCTGTATAATTATGCTCTGTACGTGACTAGTAGCTATAGCAAAATTGCGCTAGCTAGATAGCGCTTTTTCCCTATCGAGCTATGTCCTCAAGGTACTCCTCAATATGGCTGAGAAGATTCAGTCTGCAGCCATATCACACTGCGACACTGTTGGTCTGTGGCTGCTGCCATATACGGCTAATGTTTTGCTTTGTTAGTGGCCATTTTACCAGAATAGTTATTTAATTCATTAAGGGTTGCAAGAGTAGTTGTATGCCATTTTAGTAGTTATGTTAGCATAATTAGACGGTTATGTAAGATTGCTGTTCTGTGTTGATGCCTTAGTGATTGGTTGGAAAGTGTCATATATTGGTGGATATGTTCTCAACAAGTTATGTGTCAAATAATTGGAAACTTCAGCCAAAGAATGATTATTAGATAGTCAGAATGTACTACTGAAGCCTCTTAGGTCTTGCATTGTTAATTTGTACAGGTACCATATGAAACTCTGAACAAGCGCTTCAGAGCTGCACAGAAGAACATTGACCGGGAGACGAGTCACGTAACCATGGTGGTGGCAGAGCTGGAGAAGACCCTCAGCAGTTTCCCAGTGGTGGATTCTGTGGTGTCCCTTCTGGATGGGGTGGTGGAGAAGCTCAGTGCCCTGAAGAGAAAGGTAGGTTCATCCAGTTGTTCTCAGAACAATTAGCATTGGAATATTGCTGTGCATTTTTTTAAATGGTATTCCTCCTCCAACCCCAGATAGCTTAGCTACTGCTATTTCAGGGAGAATTTCTGAAAATAAGCCACCTTTACATGTTTTCAAATCCAAACACTTGTCAAATATTGTATTTTTATTGAGCGATTTCCAAGACAGAACAATGATTCATCATCATGAAACTTAGTAGAAAAATATAGCAGTAAAATACAATACAAAGAGAGAGTGCATGTTGTTGTAAGTATACAAAATCTAAATGGTGGATGTTGTGTAGGCTGCTGAGTCCATCCAGGCTGAGGATGAGAGTGCTAAGCTGTGTAAGCGGAGGATTGAACACCTGAAGGAACACAGCAGCGACCAACCAGCAGGCGTCAACGTCTGGAAGAAGAAACGAATGGACCGCATGATGGTAGAACACTTGCTGCGGTGTGGCTATTACAACACAGCGGTCAAACTGGCACGGCAAAGTGGCATTGAGGTGCATCCCACTTCTTTCTGTCAACATGTCATCTTATATACATGGATGCTACAATCGAGTTCCTTATTCCTTACAGAAAGCGACTTCTGTGGTATCTCAAATTGCTTGTAGAGCTCCTAGTATTTCAATTGCTTAGAGAACTACGTGTGCTGTCTCTATTTGACATAACCCCGCTTTCCCCCTGTTCTCCAGGATCTGGTCAACATTGAGATGTTCCTCACAGCCAAAGAGGTGGAGGAGTCACTGGAGCGACAGGAAACAGCCACCTGTTTGGCCTGGTGCCATGACAACAAGTCACGCCTCCGCAAGATGAAGGTGAGCCATGTCTGTTAGTAGATCACAATGGCAGTGTCTCATACATTACGTTATATATGAACTCATTGATGCTTTTCCTTCCAGAGCTGCTTGGAGTTTAGCCTGCGAATCCAGGAGTTTATCGAGCTCATTCGACAGAACAAGCGCATGGACGCTGTCAGGTAGGAATCCGTTTAAACTGCCATAGCACATCCTATATTAAAATATTCAAGTTAATGTTGAAACATATATTCATAGTTGAAATGAGAACAATCATGAACCATGTTTCTCACAGACATGCGCGGAAGCACTTCAGCCAAGCGGAGGGGGGTCAGCTGGACGAAGTGCGGCAGGTTATGGGCATGCTGGCGTTCCCCTCAGACACCCATATCTCCCCTTATAAGGTAATACCATAGTAGTGATCTCTAGTGTGAATGCACTCGCATATGCCTCCTTTGTAGGGTTGGGTTAAATGCGGAAGACAGATTTCAGTTGAATGCATTCAGTTGTACAACTGACTAGGTATCCCCCTTCCTTGCAAGCACAATTCGATACGCATCTAGATACATGGACTCCGATATAGGAGTTCTACTTTTAATTTGAAAATATTGCACTAACAATTGTTGCATGAACACATTCATTTTTCACACTAAATTAATATGTTATGCTCAGGAGCTGAGCTGGGTCTGACTGAGCTGACTTCTCTGAGCTGTGTGTGTGTGTGAGCATGATGTAGTGTGTGAGCTGAGCCATAGAGCAGATTGAGCATCTACCACTATCAGATTGGGGGGGTGGGGGGGCGCAACTAGTGTGCTCGCGTGCTCTCTAAAAGGACGTTCGTATGAAAAGAAAGAGGAGGAAAAGCGGCATTATTACCCCGGTACAGTAGAGGGAGATGAGCTGGTAATAGCCATCTACAGCCAAACAAGGAAGACACGTGCTGGAGAATAAGAGTACACAGAGAGACAATTGACTGGAGTTGTGCAAATTCCCCGGGATCTAGATTTTCTGTACCAAGCAACACATGACAGGCGAGATACGGAGACTGAGAAGATGCTCGCTACATGTTCACAATTGTGGACGTAGGGATATATGGCCGAGAGAAGTATGGTGAGTGTTTCAAGAGTTAATTTGGGTCCAAACTGCTGCAGAAGACCCTCGATTTTTCCACTGCAAGCTATCCTGCCAGGTACCACAACGCCAAGTCCTTGTGTTTTCCTGGGAGATAGCTTCCCCCTACATGAGAACTGCATGCGCCCTTATTCAGGTATGTTGATAAAGGCATGTTGGAGACAGTTTCACTTTTTCTGTTTCTAATTTCCCTTGTTAACGATTACTTGTATTCACCTCTATATGAGAAATGCCATTTTTATCAAGGCGTTTGGAGTATGGTTTCTGGAAAATGGGGTGGTGTTTTTGTTTACCATATGTATATTATATCTGACATATATTCTCTTGTTACCACTCACTCACAGGTGTCCGTCTCAATGAACTTGAGGGTACCTGGAACTATCGCCACTCTGTCGGAGAGTCAGATAATGCGTGCGAGATCATGGCTGCAAGGATGAAGATTCTTGGTCACCTAATCGGGTTTATCCCTGAAAACGCTAAGGGCTTGTGTTGCCCTCCTGAACTACCTGTCCTCCACAGATTAAGCTCATGAGCCAAACGCAAGAATTGTGGCTCCCTTTTTTGTTGACACCCCCTCCCTTCTGGCAACTACCAACCTGGAGAGTGGAAGAGGGTTGTCCCCTGACACAACCATCTCCAAGAGCCAGTGTGACAGGCTTGCAAGTTAAACAAGTGGGAAGCTCTTCCATAGCAGGAAGACATGGTTAGGAGAGGACAACTCAACCCAAGACCATCAATGATGCATAAAAGATCTTTGATCTTCTCACATACACACCCCTTGATGGATGCATAGACTCAGTTATTTGTGTGCACTGTGAACCAAAGTACTTTGAACAAGCTTATGATTTTCTTTCTTTCTCAGATAAAATTATATTTGTTAAAGTTATAAAAAGATCTTTAGTTAGTTGGCTTGTTTTTTCTGCTGCTAGGCTAGCTAGCCACTAGCCAGCTAAGTAGCTGACACTAGCTTTTGTTAGCAAAACATGGCAACTCTACTTGTCGACTACAATAGAAAATACAACCTAGCTCATTCTTTTGTGAAGACTGCATTTTGCTTTCAGTCTTCACATGCTTCACGTGCCAAACAAGCAGGCAGCATCTCCACTGCGATCCTTGTTTCTTTGCCTTGAACTTATTGTGAACCCTACTCCACTTTTTCAAACAAGTGGTTGGGTTGGAACCGAGCATGCTCCAAAATCTACCTACCTACCTCATCCCCATACTGACCCAGGAAAATACATTAGTTGTCCCTCAATTAATAAAGCCTATGACTTAATATTGCGAAATTCAATTTACAAACATCTGAAGGTGCTGCGTCTCCCGCACTGTGAGCACAGTTATCTGAGTTGTGGGTCAATGTCATGCGCAGTTACATGAATAAAAGTTTGATAGGCTGAAGGAGAGAATGCATAAATTCAGTCAGAAAAGATTCAAGTTATTTTTGTAATAAGACAGAAAAAAAGAGTTGGTTTTCTTACCGATGCATGCTTAATTTGGATCGGGACCGATCCGTATCTGTGAATCGTTAAATCCCTACTTTGTGCATGTCAAAATACTGTAGACCTATGATCTGTATACATCTGGCCCTTCTTTGGACACTGTTAATAAACCTCCAAACTAGCTTCAATGCCATACAACATTCCTTCCGTGGCCTCCAACTGCTTTTAAACGCTAGTAAAACTAAATGCATGCTCTTCAACCGATTGCTGCCCGACGAGCATCACTACTCTGCAACGTTCTGACTTAGAATATGTGGACAACTACAAATACCTAGGTGTCTGGTTAGACTGTAAACTCTCATTCCAGACTCGCATTAAGCATCTGCAATCAACAATTAAATCTAGAATTGCCATCCTATTCTGCAACAAAGCCCCCTTCACTCATGCTGCCAATCATACCCTCGTAAAACTGACTATCCTACCGATCCTGATTAACTTTGATGTCATTTACAAAATAGCCTCCAACACTATAGTCATCAAACAGGATGTAGTCTATCACAGTGCCATCCATTTTGTCACCAAAGCCCCATATACTACCCAGCACCTGCGACCTGTATGCTCTCGTTGGCTGGCCCTCGCTACATATTTATCGCCAAACCCACTGGCTCCAGGTCATCTATAAGTCTTTGCTAGGTAAAGCCCCACCATATCTCAGCTCACTGGTCACCATAGCAACAGACACCTGTAGCACGCGCTCCAGCAGGTATATTTCACTGGTCATCCCCAAGGCCAACACCTTTCTTTCCAGTTCTCTGCTGCCAATGACTGGAACGAATTGCAAAAATCACTGAAGCTGGAGACATATCTCCCTCTCTAACTTTAAGCATCAGCTGTCAGAACAGCTTACTGATCACTGTACCTGTACACAGCCTATCTGTAAATAGCACACCGAACTACTGCATCCCCATATTCTTATTTATCTTGTTGCACTTTTGTACCCCAGCATCTCTACTTGCACAGTATCTGCTCATCTATCACTCCAGTGTTAATGCTAAATTGTAATTACTTCACCACTATGGCTTATTTATTGCCTTTACATCCCTAATCTTCTACATTTGCACACACTGTACATAGATTTTTCTATTGGGTTATTGACTGTACGTTTATGTGAAACTTTGTTGTTTTTGTCGCACTGCTTTGCTTTATCTTGGCCAGGTCGCAGTTGTGAATGAGAACTTGTTCTCAACTTGCCTACCTGGTTAAATAAAGGTGGAATAAAAAAAAAAGGGTCTGATTATCTCTTTGTCAATCAACCCTCACAGGATCTCCTGGATCCAGCCCGCTGGAAAATGCTGATACAACAGTTCAGATACGACAACTACAGATTACATCAGCTGGGCAACAACTCTGTGTTTACCATCACACTCCAGGCCGGCTTGTCTGCTATCAAAACTCCGTATCCTTTCTGGTCACCACTCTGTGCTCCTTAGTTTTGCTATTCCTCGTAGGAACATCATTTTTTATTTAATCAATCAATAAAATGTATTTATGAAGCTCTTTTTACATCAGCCAATGTCAAAGTGCTATACAGAAACCCAGCCTAAAACCCTAAACAGCAACGATGCAGATGTAGAAGCACGGTGGCTAGGAAAAACTCCCTAGAAAGGCAGGAACCTAGGAAGAAACCTAGAAAGGAACCAGGCTCTGAGGGGTGGCCAGTCCTCTTCTGGCTGTGCTGGGTGGAGATTATAATTGTACATGGCCAAGATGTTCAAACATTCATAGATGGCCAGCAGGGTCAAATAAAAATAATCAGTGGTTGTAGAGGGTGCAACATGTCAGCAGCTCAGGAGTAAATGGCAGTTGGCTTTTCATTCGAACATTCAGAGTTAGAGACAGCAGGTGTGGTAGAGAGTTGAAAACAGCAGGTCCGGGACAAGGTAGCACGTCCGGTGAACAGGTCAGGGTTCCATAGCCGCAGGCAGAACAGTTGAAACTGGAGCAGCAGCACGACCAGGTGGACTGGGGACAGCAAGGAGTCATCAGGCCAGGTAGTCCTGAGGCATGGTCCTAGGGCTCATGGCCTCTGAGGAGAGAAAGAGAGAGCGAGAGAATTAGAGGGAGCATACTTAAATTCACACAGGACACTGGATAAGACAGGAGAAATACTCCAGATATAACAGACTGACCCTAGCCCCCCCCCCGACACAAACTATTGCAGCATAATTACTGGAGGCTGAGACGGGAGGGGTCGGGAGACACTATGGCCCCGTCCGACTCTACCCCCGGACAGGGCCAACCAGGCAGGATATATCCCCAACCACCTTGCCAAAGAACAGCCCCCACACCACTGGAGGGATATCTTCAACCACCAACTTACTACCCTGAGACAAGGCAGAGTATAGCCCACGAAGATCTCCCCCACGGTACGAAGCCAAGGGGGGCGACAACTCGAACAGGAAGATCATGTCAGACTCAACCCACTCAAGTGAAATTTACAAATTTGAGTTTCCAATCTCTTCAAAAGAATGTGGTGATTGATGGTATCTAAAGCAGCACTAAGGTCTAGGAGCACGGGGACAGATGCAGAGCCTTGGTCTGACGCCATTAAAGGTTAATTTACCACCTTCACGAGTGCAGTCTCAGTGCTATGATGGGGTCTAAAACGAAGCGTTTCGTATACCGAAGCGTTTCGTATACATTGTTTGTCTTCAGGAAGGCAGTGAGTTGCTGCGCAACAGCTTTTTCAAAATGTTTTGAGAGGAATGGCAGATTTGATATAGGATAATAGTTTTTTATATTTTCTGGGTCAAGGTTTGGCTTTTTCAGGAGAGGCTTTATTACTGCCACTTTTAGTGAGTTTGGTACACATCCGGTGGATAGAGAGACGTTTATTATGTTCAACATAGGAGGGACAAGCACAGGAAGCAGCTCTTTCATTGGTTTAGTTGGAATAGGTTCCAGTATGCACCTTGAAGGTGTAGAGGCCATTACTATTTTCATCAATGTGTCAAGAGATATAGTATTAAAAACCTTGAGTGTCTCCCTTGATCCTAGGTCCTGGCAGTGTTGTGCAGACTCAGGACAACTGAGCTTTGGAGAAATACGCAGATTTAAAGAGGAGTCTGTAATTTGATCTTTTCATCAAAGAAGTTCATGAATTTATCACTGCTGAAGTGAAAGCCATCCTCTCCTGGGGAATGCTGTGTTTTAGTTAGCTTTGCAACAGTATCAATAAGAAATGTAGGATTGTTCTTATTCTCCTCAATTAAGTTGGAAAAATAGGATGATCGAGCAGCAGTGAGGGCTCTTCGATACTGCACAGTACTGTCTTTCCAAGCGAATCGGAAAGATTTCCAGTTTGGTGTAGCGCCATTTCCTTTCCAAATTTCTGGAAGCTGGCTTCAGGGTTCGGGAATTTTTGGTATACCAGGGAGCTAGGTTCAAATGTTTTTTGTTTTTAGAGGTGCGACTGCATCTAGAGTAATACTCAAGGTTAAATTAAATTCCTCAGTTAGGTGGTTAACTGATTGTTGTATTCTGACGTCCTTGGGTAGGGAGTCTGGAAGGGCATCTAGGAATCTTTGGGTTGTCAGAGAATTTATAACACAGCTTTTGATGAGCCTTGGTTGGGGTCTGAGCAGATTATTTGTTGCGATTGCAAACGTAATAAAATGGTGGTCCGATAGTCCAGGATTACGAGGAAAAACATTAAGATCCACTATTTATTCCACGGGACAAAACACGATCTAGAGTATGACTGTGGCGCTGAGTAGGTCCGGAGACATTTTGAACAAAACCCACCCAGTTGATGATGTCTCCGAAAGCCTTTTGGAGTGGGTCTGTGGACTTTGACATGTGAATATTAAAGTCTCCAAAAATGTGAATATTATCTGCCATGACTACAAAGTCCTATAGGAATTCAGGGAACTCAGTGAGGAACGCTGTATATGGTCCAGGAGGCCTGTAAACAGTAGCTATAAAAAGTGATTGAGTAGGCTGCATAGATTTCATGACTAGAAGATCAAAAGACGAAAACAGTTTTTTTTTTTGTAAATTGAAATTTGGTATCGTAAATGTTAGCAACACCTTCGCCTTTGCGGGATGCGTGGGGGATATGGTCACTAGTGAGGAGCCAGGAGGAGAGTCCTCATTTATCACAGTAAATTCATCATGCTTAAGCCATGTTTCAGTCAGGCCAATCATGATTAAGATTATGATCAGTGATTATTTCATTGACTATAACTGCCTTGGAAGTGTGGGATCTAACATTAAGTAGCCCTATTTTGAGATGTGAGGTATCACAATCTCTTTCAATAATGACAGGAATGGAGGAGGTCTTTATTCCAGTGAGATTGCTAAAGCGATCACCGCCATGTTTAGTTTTGCCCAACCTAGATCGAGGCACGGACACGGTCTCAATGGAGATAGCTGAGCTGACTACACTGACTGCTAGTGGCAGAATCCACTAAGCTGGCAGGCTGTCTATCAGCTAGAGGAGTTGGAGCCCTGTCTATTTTCATAGATAAGATGAGAGCACCCCTCCAGCTAGGATGGAGTCTGTCACTCCTCAGCAGGCCAGGCTTGGTCCTGTTTGTGGGTGAGTCCCACAAAGAGGGCCAATTATCTACAAATTCTATCTTGTGGGATGGGGCCAGAGACAATTACTTGATGCCGACATCTTTCTAGCTGATTTACGTGCTGAGGCTGGCTATGTTGTGCTTGGTGACCTCTGACTGTTTCATCCTAACATCGTTGGTGCTGACGTGGATAACAATATCCCTCTACACTCGCCAATTTTAGCTTTAGCCAGCACCATCTTCAGATTAGCCTTAACGTCAGTAGCCCTGCCCCCCTGGTAAACAGTGTATGATCGCTGGATGATTTTTTAAAAGTCTAATACTGCGGGTAATGGAGTTGCCAATGACTAGGGTTTTCAATTTGTCAGAGCTAATGCTGGGAGGCTTCGGCATCTCAGACCCCATAACGGGTGGAAGAGAGAGCAGAGAAGGCTCAGCCTCTGACTCCGACTTGTTGCTTAATGGGGAGAACCGGTTGAAAGTTTCTGTCGGTTGAATGAGCGACACCGGTTGAGCATTCCTACAACATTTCCTTCCAGAAGCCATGAGAAAATTGTCCGGTTGCGGGGGACTGTGCGAGGGGATTTATACTACTATCTGTACTTATTTGTGGCTCAGACGCTGTTTCATCCTTTCCTACACTTAAATTACCCTTGCCTAACGATTGCGTCTGAAGCTGGGCTTGCAGCACGGCTGTCCTCACCATAAGGCGATTGTTCCTGTATATTATGAGTACAGCAACTGCAATTAGAAGGCATAATGTTAATATTACTACTTAGTTTCGGCTGGTGGAGGTCCTGTAGAACCATGTCCAGATAAAGCGTCCGGGGTGAAAAAGTTTTCCCCTCAAGCGAGGGGAAAAAAATAATCATTTTAAAACGGTAATTAAACTGTAAAAACCGTCAAGTTGGCAGGTAGCAAAGTGACGCTAGCAACAAAACGCACAGCAGCACGTAAACAAGTCCACAAGTTATTTATTTGACTAGGTAATGCAGTTAACCTCTAGTGACACCCCATCCCGTGAACGGGACCGTTGTCATCATCTGACACTAGTTAGCATAACGCAACAGACATAAATATTACTAGAAAATATTCCTATTCATGAAAATCACAAGTGAAAGATATTGAGACACAGCTTAGCCTTTTGTTAATCACCCTGTCATCTCAGATTTTCTAAATATGCTTTACAGCCAAAGCTAGACAAGCATTTGTGTAAGTTTATCGATAGCCTAGCATAGCATTTTGTCCAGCTAGCAGCAGGTAACTTGGTCACGGAAATCAGAAAAGCAATCAAATTAAATTGTTTACCTTTGATGAGCTTCGGATGTTTTCACTCACGAGACTCCCAGTTAGATAGCAAATGTTCCTTTTTTCCAAAAATATTATTTTTGTAGGCGAAATAGCTCTATTTGTTCTTCACGTTTGGCTGAGAAATCGGCCGGAAATTGCAGTCACGAAAACAGGCGAAAAATATTCCAAATTAGCTCCATAATATCGACAGAAACATGGCAAACGTTGTTTATAATCAATCCTCAAGGTGTTTTTCAAATATCTGTTCGATAATATATCCATCGGGACAATTAGTTTTTCAGTAGGACCGATTGGAGTAATGGCTACCTCTGTATTTTACACGAGAATCTCTCTGGGAGCATCAGGTGACCACTTGCGCAATGTTGCTGCCTACGGGTATTCTTCAACATCAATGCGTAAAACTAGGTCACAATGCTGTAGACACCTTCGGGAATACGGAGAAATAGTAATCTGGTTGATAGCCCAGTCACTGCTCAATAGGGACACATTGGAACGCAGCGCTTTCAAAACATGAGGCACTTCCGGATTTGATTTTTCTCAGGCTTTCGCCTGCAACATCAGTTCTGTTATACTCACAGACAATATTTTTACAGTTTTGGAAACTTTAGAGTGTTTTCTATCCTAAACTGTATCCTAAACTGTATCCTAAACTGTAAACTGCATATTCTAGCATCTTGTCCTGACAAATAATCCTGTTTACTACGGGAAAGTTTTTTTTCCAAAAATGAAAATACCCCGTAGTCACAAAAGGTAAGAACAAATTCTTATTTAGAATGACGGCCTACACCGGCCAAACCTGGACGACGCTGGGCCAATTGTGCTCTGCCCTATGGGACTCCCAATCGCGGCCGGTTGTGATAGAGCCTGGATTCGAATCAGGGTGTCTGTAGTGGCCTCAAGCACTGAGATGCAGTGCCTTAGACCGCTGCGCCACTTGGGAGCAGTGGTTTGTCGTCTGCTTTTTTTGCTGATGTGCTTTCTGTCTCCTTTTGGTTGTGATGGCAGACCTTATCCAAAACCGCACATCAGGGTACATAAGTCTTAAAAATGTGGCTCAATGTGTTCTGCCACAGACCTCCAGCTGTGAAGTAATGGAATGGAAGCAAAATTATCAAATTTCATCCCTTAACCTTTCTGCTCCCAGTCAGTGCTATAAGGAAGATAGCACCTCCATAAACCCTGACTGCCCTGTGTGTAGCAAGTCCCTGAACAAACTGGCACAGCCCCTGCCCATGGCACACTGTGCCAACTCCCGTCTGGTGTGCAAAATCTCTGGGGAGGTGATGAACGAGAACAACCCACCCATGATGCTGCCCAACGGCTATGTGTATGGATACAATGTGAGTCTCGACATCCCACACATGTTTTATTTACAATGGCAATGGAATATTATTCATTGTTTTCATTTATTATTGATATTAATAATTTGTCCTTCCTTTTCTAGTCTCTTCTATCCATTCGCCAAGATGACAAGGTGATCTGCCCCAGAACCAAAGAAGTCTTCAACTTCTCTCAGGCTGAGAAGGTGTACATCATGTGATGGGGTGGATACTGGATCTCATGTGATGCATACACCTCTGCAGTGGATCCCACAGCAGAGCCTCCAGCCCCCATGTGACTCAGCCAAACCTGCCTCCCACTATGGAGAGCAGGGCCAAAATCACCTTGGGTAGATTTGTGAAACTGGACTAATTAACAGACTTATATTTAAAGTGTTGATGTTCTGACTTTTATTTAACTTGCAGTCCAACCAGCAGTGTGCATCATTATAACTCGGTGTTGCTCCAATATGATAAGAGCTTATCTTTTGCCGTTTTACCTTAGATAAATCAGACTTACTTCAATCAGAACCACAGGCTGATCACCTTGGTGTTTGCTACATGATGGCACTAATTTCATGATGCGCACAATTTACATCATTTCTGTGTAGCCGTGAGGGATAAATAGAAACACCTTAAAATTGGTAATATTGTGTTTGTCCCCCACTGTGAAATCTGTGATTGCAGATCTGGGACGATACACTTGATAATGTAAATACTAGCGTATTGAGCATTTGTGTGCAGATTCAGGTCTTTCAAAATGTTATAGGAAACATTTTAAGAAAACTCATCCTAGACCTTCCACTGGTCAGGCTTGAACAGTCTCACTGTTGTTGCTTGAAATATGGTATGGCAACCTTGTACACAGACCTAATGTAAACTCTACTACACTTTTGAGTATCATTGTGGATTTGTGTCTACATGGGAACATGCCAGGTCTGCTCACCACCTGAAGTGGACCTTGATGAATGGTGTAACTTACAAAATACTTTTTTTTCAGAAGGATGGGTTAATTCATCAGTGTACTTTTGATATTTAGTTAAAACAACTCTGACATAGTCAAAATACTGATTGACTTAATTTCATACATATCTTTCAACGATGAACATTGCATTGTAATTAAAGAGAATTTTGATTATATTTTTTGCTCTTCATTTTGTATTATCTATTGCTGATTTTAAGACATTTTGTATGACTAACACAAATTGCTGCAGATTTCTCAAGGGGCTATAGTTGGTCCAAGGAGTTCCTTGAAATGAGCAAGGGTCACCTTAACATATGTTTCAGTACCTACCATCCCTCCCACCTTTTTTCTTCCCATCTTGGTTGGTTGCTTCTGAACTGTTTAGTATTGTTATTGTAGAGAGGCTTTAGAAACTGATGATGCATGTTTATATTGGTAGGATAGATTAATTATTGATGATAAAATTGTTTTACTACATTTGGGTCCTGTCTTTCTTTCTATCCACCCAACATCTCCATAGAAGTTAAAGTGCTGCTTTATCATATTGAATATGACAGTGAGTTATGCATACCCAGATTAAAATCAATGGCAATTGGCAACATACACATGACCAAAAGTATGTGGACAACTGCTCTTTGAATATATCATTCCAAAATCATGGGCATTAATATGGAGTTTGTTCTCCCTTTTTCTGCTATAACAGCCTCCACTCTTCTGGGAAGGCTTTTCCTAGAACCAAATGTTGGAACATTGCTGTGGGGACTTGCTTCCATTAGGCCAGGCATTGATGTTGGGTGATTAGGCCTGGCTCGCAGTCGGCATTCCAATTCAGCCCAAAGATGTTCAATGTGGTTGAGGTCAGGGCTCTGTGCAAGCCAGTCAAGTTCTTCCGCACTGATCTCGACAAACCATTTCTGTATGGGCCTCGCTTTGTGCACAGGGGCATTGTCATGCTGAAACAGGAAAGGGCATTCCCCAAACTGTTACAACAAGTTGGAAGCGCATTGTCTAGAATGTCATTGTGATTAAGATTTCCCTTCACTGGAAATAAGGGGGCTTGCCCGAACCTTGAAAAACAGCCCTAGACCATTATTCCTCTTCCAAACTTTACAGTTGGCACTATGCATTGGGGCAGGTAGAGTTCGCCTGGAATCCACCAAACCCAGATTCATCCGTCGGACTACCAGATGGCGAAGCTTGATTCATCACTCCAAAGAATGCCTTTCCACTGCTCCAGAATCTAATGGCGGTGAACTTTACACCACTCTAACCGACGCTTGGAATTGCGCATGGGGATATTAGTCTGGTATGCGGCTGCTCAACCATGGAAACCCATTTCATTAAGTTCCCGACAAACAGTTATTGTGCCGATGTTGCTTCCAGAGGCAGTTTGGAACTCGGTAGCAAGTGTTGCAACAGAGGACAGATGATTTTTACATGCTACGCGCTTCAACAGTCAACAGTACCATTCTGTGAGCTTGTGTGGCCTACCACTTGGCAGCTGAGCCTTTGTTGCTCGACGTTTCGTCTTCACAATAGCAGTACTTACAGGGTAGAATTTCGACGAACTGACTTGTTGGAAAGGTGGCATCCTATGACAGTGCCACATTGAAAGTCACAGCTGTTCAGTAAGGCCATTCTACTGCCAATGTTTGTCTATGGCGATTGCATGGCTGTGTGCTCAATTTTTTACACCTGTCAGCAACGGGTGTGGCTGAAATAGCCGAATCCACCAATTTGAAGGGGTGTCCACATACTTTTGTGTGTATATATATATATATATATATATATATAGTGTATCTGTAGACAGAAACTCTACTACACTGTAGTTTCCGCAACACAGTTCCTTCTTCAGGGTTGTGTTTTACTAGTAATACAATTTTGAACATGAGCAGTTAAACCACTGAGCTAAGCTTGAATCCTGACCAGTGTGGTGATACTGATATGCACATATGGTTTGTTTACATACCAGGTTAGGATAATAAACATTGCAGGTTAGGAAACTATCTGTGGCGACAAATCAGCAGTACAAGAGCGAAAGAGGCGTAGCGAGATTTACTCTGCCCAAAATTGTTCCACGTTAATCAGATCCATAATTAAGTGAGGAGTTTTATTGGGCGTAATGAGTCAAATTTAGTCAAGATAAAAATGTATTGCTCTTTTGATACGTGAGGTTTATTTGAGCAAACGGAAGTTTTGTAATCTTTGTTGTTACGAGTGTACTCGTATAATAGTGTACTTAATATAAGTTCACAAATAAATCTTGAACTGCCGTGGCATCAATGAGAGGGGGCAAACATTCTCCCCTGCACCGTGATGTGAACGGGCAAAAGTGGAGAGGGAGGAGCGCTGGGTCAGGGAGGGAGCATGGTTCATCGTCTAGACCATAAACATAAACATCTCTTTCCTATAAAATATATGTTCGAATTTTCAAAGCCAGCATGTTTATCAAAAGCACTGGGTTCGTTTAAGGGTAGTAACGGTGCATGTGTAAAATCACCGGGAAAGCCATATTACAATCTACGTGTTGTAATAATTGTGTTTGTTTGCGCTATAAACAGTTCATAAGCCCTGACACGTCACATATAGGCCTAAGGCTGAGACAGTAAGAACACAGTGGCAGAATAAAGTCAACCACAAATGTTGCATTACAAAACCGGAAAGCAACATCTGTCCGGTGAAGTCCACAAAACATATTGCATGTAAAACAGTTACAAGACCTACAGCATGGTTAAGCAAGGTAATGTTTAACATTTTGCACTACTAAACCATTGATTTAGAACCACAGAGAGTTATCGCAAAGAAAACAGGAGCTGCCGTCACTATTCCAGCACCATTTTAACATCTAATCACCTAATCGTCTAATACAGTGACAACTAAAATATACCAAAAACTATACTGAACAAAAAATATAAGACGCAACATGTAAAAAGTCACATAACAGCATTATCTTTACACAGGTGCACTGTCACGCACGCCTCTTGAAGGGAACGCAACACCCTGCTACACTCAACTCCCCGTGGAGTGAAAGAGGTATGTGACTGCAGGTGCAGGTAAGGATGACAGAGGCAGAATATATTACCGTTTACAGGGAATTTATTTCCTTCACACGGTAATTTGGGGAAAAGGGGCTGGACGGAACCAAAGCAAAGAAAGTGAAAGTTAAAAGAGCCCCCTCTCCTACCTACCCACCCACAACTGGCGCTCTAACCAAAATACAGGGGATGGTCCACCCAGGTCTTACCTAGTGTGCATAGACATAGTATGTACTACGGGTATATGTATGCCTCTTGCCTAAGCACTCCCAAGGTGCCTTCCCCTGAAACAGACCAATACAAATTTAAATGGATCAATTTCCCTAATCAAAAAACACAGTCCTATGGCATACACAAACTTCAGCAGGACCGACTACAAAATACTCAACAAAAATTCATACAGACCAACAAAACACAGGACATGCCAAGAAGCTCTCCTCCTAACAAAGGCACACTGGCTTTCAACTCTACATGCAACTCTAGACTATTATTATGGTGGGAGATTTCAATACGGTCTTAAATACCTCTATGGACCGGAAAGGATATCACACTACAAACTATCACCCTCAGGCACTTAAGGCAATCATGAATGTATTGGATATATATATATATATATATATATATATATATATATATATATATATATATATATATATATATTGGAGTTAGTGGATATATGGAGACTTAAATACCCTGACCTAGTGAGATATACATGGCGGAGGCTTAATCAAGCTAGTCGCCTTGACTACTTTCTTATACCATTCTCTCTGGCACCAAAAGTTTAAAAAGTGTTGATAGTGGACAGAATGCGGTCGGATCATCACATAATTGGCATATATATTACTCTTACAGAATTTCCACGTGGGCGAGGATATTGGAAATTTAATCAAAGTCTACTAGATGATAAATTGTTTCGAACTAGGACAGAAGAATTTATAACTGACTTTTTCAGACATAACATAGGTACAGCAGATCCCCTTACTGTATGGGACACTTAAATGTGCCTTCAGAGGCAATGCAATTCAGTACTCATCTATAAAACAAAAGCAATTTAGATCAAAAGAGTCCATATTAACAAAGGAAATTGAAGGACTGACAGTACAGTTAGATAGCAATAAAAACGGTACTATAGAGGCACAGGATAAGTTAGAGGAAAAACAAAAAGAAATGGAGGAACTTATTCAAGAAAGATCTAGTGTAATATATTATAATAATAAAGCGAACTGGATGGAATATGGGGAAAAATGCACCAAATTCTTTTTCAATCTTCAATATAGAAATGCTACCCAAAAAAAGTATTAAAACTTGTTACAAATTATGGAGTCACGCATAATTCACCAAATGAAATTTTGAAAGAGGAAGTAAAGTACGTTAAGAATATGTTTTCATTTCAGGCTTCTCCATCTCCACTAACTGAAACTAATTGTTTCCTAATAATAATGTAAAATTAATATCTGTACAGAAAGACTCATGTGAAGACCAAATTACTGAGGAGGAACTGCTTGGGGCAATTGGGGCCTTTAAGGATGGGAAAACTCCAGGGCTGGATGGCATACCAGTGGAAGTATACAAAACTTTTTTTGGTATACTCAGAGGACCATTATTGGCTTGTTTTAACCACTCCTATATAAGAAGGTCTGATATCATTATTACTGAAACAGGAGCCAAGTGGTATATATGAAGATCCAGTCCATTTAAAAAATTGGAGACCTCTTACACTTCAGTGTTGTAATGCAAAAATCCTAGCAAAATGCTTGGCACATAAAATTAAAAAGTATTGTCAGATATTATTCATCCTAATCAGACAGGTTTTTTACATGGACGATACATTGGAGATAATAAAAGACAAGTACTGGAAACAATAGAACACTATGAAATATCGGGGACACCAGGCCTGGTTTTCATAGCTGATTTTGAAAAGGCTTTTGATAAAGTACGACTGGAGTTTATATATACAGTGGGGCAAAAAAGTATTTAGTCAGCCACCAATTGTGCAAGTTCTCCCACTTAAAAAGATGAGAGAGGCCTGGAATTTTCATCATAGGTACACTTCAACTATGACACACAAAATGAGAAAAAAAAATCCAGAAAATCACATTGTAGGATTTTTAATGAATTTATTTGCAAATTATGGTGGAAAATATCGACATAACCTGAAATGCCGCTCAGCAAGGAAGAAGCCACTGCTCCAAAACCGCCATAAAAAAGCCAGACTACAGTTTGCACATGGGGACAAAGGTTGCACTTTTTGGAGAAATGTCCTCTGGTCTGATGAAACAAAATAAATACTGTTTGGCCATAATGACCATCGTTATGTTTGGAGGAAAAAGGGGATGCTTGCAAGCCGAAGAACACCATCCCAACCGTGAAGCACGGGTATGACAGCATCATGTTGTGGGGGTGCTTTGCTGCAGGAGGGACTGGTGCGCCTCACAAAATAGATGGCATCATGAGGAAGTAAAATTATGTGGATATATTGAAGCAACATCTCAAGACATCAGTCAGGAAGTTAAAACTTGGTCGCAAATGGGTCTTTCAAATGGACAATGACCCCAAGCATACTTCCAAAGTTGATGGCTTAAGAACAACAAAGTCAAGACATTGAAGTGGCAATCACAAAGCCCTGACCTCACCCCTATAGAAAATTTGTGGGCAAAACTGAAAAAGTGTGTACGAGCAAGGAGTCCTACAAACCTGACTCCATTTCACCAGCTTTGTCAGGACGAATGGGCCAAAATTCACCCACCTTATTGTGGAAGGCAACTGAAACATTTGACCCAAGTTAAACAATTTAAAGACAATGCTACCAAATACAAATTGGGTGTATGTAAACTTCTAACCCACTGGGAATGTGATGAAAGAAATAAAAGCTGAAATAAATCATTCTCTCTACTATTATTCTGACATTTCACAATCTTAAAATAAAGTGGTGATCCTAAATGACCTAAGACATGGACTTTTACTAGGATTAAATGTCAGGAATTGTGAAAAACTGAGTTGAAATGTATTTGGCTAAGGTGTATGTAAACTTCTGACTTCAACTGTACATGACGTGTACGCGTCACGTGACATGAATGTGATGTGAACGCCTCGGCAGTTTGACGCCTTGTCTCCGTTGACAGTCCATATTAATTCATGGTGGTATTTTATGGCGCTAGGAAGACGTTAGATGACGTTGTGAGACGTGTCAGTAGCTTCACGAGGCTTAATTATGGCTCATATCACCGCCCATAAAGTCGTGCACCTTGCCACCACACCTGGCACCATGCCACCACATTCAGCAGTGTCTTTTGCGCATCACGTAACCCATCATTGCTCCGTTCGTATTTGGGAAACCATTGATGGCAAGGAAACCCCTCTTGACTTCAACCTGTTGTGCAATGGTGTATGGAAATTGTATATGTTATTGTTTATTTTGATGATGATTGCATCCCTAAAAATAGTCTGGATGTGCACCGGAAAGGCATGTGTTTGAATTCTAATGTAGGTCTTAAATCCTCGTAAAAATCATATAAAATTGTTTTTTGGAAACTATATCTGATGAGCCAATCTGTACTTTCTACAAATAAGTCCCACCTGTCTCTGTAACGGCTTTCTTCCGCTGAAGGGAGAGGAGGACCAAAATGCAGCGTGGTTAGTGTTCAACATCTTTAATATAGACCATCAACGAGAACACTACAAAATACAAAACAATAAATGTGAAAACCGAAACAGTCCTATCCTGGTGCAATGATACAAAGACAGAAGACACCCACCCACAAAGTACCCACAGAATATGGCTGCCTAAATATGGTTCCCAATCAGAGACAACGATAGACAGCTGCCTCTAATTGAGAACCAATCCAGGCAACCATGGGCCTACAAACTACCTAGAAAAGAAACAGCCCCATAAACATACAAAAAACCCTAGACCAGGGTAAAAAAAACACATAAATCCCCCATGTCACACCCTGACCTAACCAAAATAATAAAGAAAACAAAGATAACTAAGGCCAGGGTGTGACAGTCTCTAAAAACGGTCTCTATGCAAAATGTCAAATCTTCCAACAGAGCAAGATCAGCCATGTCTCATTCTATTTTGATTCTTTTATCATATTTCAGCAATGGTTTTCCTTTCACAGGTGCCTCTAATATAACAAATTACTATACTTTATATTGATTATTATCATAACAAATGCCCCGATGTGGTCAAATAATATGATATAGCCTGTCAAGATATGTTGCATGAATTCGCAATGGAAATACAATAAATCTAAAAAATGATTTAATTATTACTCTCACAATTTCGACATATATTTTCCCCATATCCCTTATCCCACCACTTAGCACTGTGCATGGTCATGGCTGTGTATACATTTACACACTCTCGATCAAATGTTCGTGTTGATAAATCTCACACTTTGCATGGAAATGGCCCCATGCAGGATTGAGAAATGAGGCCCCTGGAGGACGAGAGGGAAAACCAAGTATCCACAGACAAGTAGAGGGATGAAAGCAGATGAGGAAAATGAGGAAGAGGATTCTAGTGAAGATGAGTGATATAGAGGAGGTTGTGAATTCAGATGCATTCCTATACACCACAGGACTCATATCTCACAAATACAGCCTGGACCTGAAACTCTCCGCAGGTGGGTAGTCACTCACACGGGACAGTTACATCTAT